>NW_023665585.1:675751-1013627 GCF_014743375.2 Drosophila subpulchrella | reverse complement strand
ATTTCTCTATCTTTGATATTTTCCGAGATACCTGCGTTCATATTTACGATTTTTTGAAGTTTGTGGGCGGTTTGTGGGCGTTCAAGTGGGCGTGGCAAACTTTTTTTTGGGTCAATCGATAGGTATTGATGAGAACAATACATTTCAGTTAAAATTTTTATTCTAGCATGAAAACTGTAGGAGCCTCAGTTTTAGGCGGTTTGTGGGCGTTAGAGTGGGCGTGGCACTCTGCTGAAACAAACTTGCGCTGCGTAAGAAGCTCAGGAATCTGCACGCCTAATCTCAATAGCCTAGCTCTTATAGTTTCCAAGATCTCAGCGTTCATCCGGACGGACAGACAGACGGACAGACGGACATGGCTAGATCGACTCGGCTAGTGATCCTGATCAAGAATATATATACTTTATGGGGTCGGAAACGCTTCCTTCTGCCTGTTACATACTTTCCGACGAATCTAATATACCCTTTTACTCTACGAGTAACGGGTATAATTATCGAAGCCCGCACAGCCAAGTTGAGGAAATTCAAAAACAAGTAGGAAAATTAATCAAAGACAATTTAGTCGAGCCATCTGTATCAGAATACAACAGCCCACTTCTACTTGTCCCAAAGAAAACCCTTCCGGGTTCAAACGAAAAGAAATGGCGACTAGTAGTTGACTATCGTCAAATCAACAAAAAACTTCTGTCTGATAAATTTCCACTCCCAAGAATTGATGACATCTTGGACCAACTAGGTAGAGCAAAGTATTTCTCATGCCTTGATTGAATGTCAGGTTTCCATCAAATCGAAGTAGAAGAAAATTCAAGAAACATAACGTCGTTTTCAACGAGCAATGGCTCATATCGTTTTACGCGATTACCTTTCGGCTTAAAAATAGCCCCAAATTCATTTCAGAGAATGATGACTATTGCATTTTCTGGACTTGAAGCTTCTCAAGCATTCCTCTATATGGATGATTTAATAGTCATTGGATGTTCCGAAAGACACATGCTCAAAAACCTAAAAGACATCTTTGAAATATGCAGAAAGTACAACTTAAAATTACACCCACAAAAATGTTCATTTTTTATGCATGAAGTGACCTTCCTTGGTCATAAATGCACCGACAAAGGAATCTTACCAGACGACAAGAAATATAATGTCATAAGAAACTATCCAGTTCCACATGATGCAGATAGCGCTAGACGATTTATAGCATTTTGCAATTATTATAGACGTTTCATTAAAAACTTCGCCGACTATTCACGGCACATAACTAGATTATGTAAAAAGAATGTTCCATTTGAATGGTCTCCCGAATGCCAAAAATCATTCCAATATTTAAAAGATAAACTTATAGAACCAACTTTATTACAATATCCTGATTTCCTTAAAGAATTTTGTATAATAACGGATGCAAGTAAACAAGCATGTGGAGCGGTATTAACGCAAAACCATAACGAACTCCAACTCCCGCTAGCATATGCATCACGTTCATTTACAAAAGCTGAAAGCAATAAAAGCACTACAGAACAGGAACTAGCAGCAATTCATTGGGCAATTACACACTTTCGACCATATATTTATGGCAAACATTTTACAGTTAAAACCGATCACAGACCACTAACATACTTATTTTCAATGGTCAATCCTAGTTCAAAACTCACGCGCATGCGGCTCGAATTAGAGGAATACGACTTCACAGTCGAGTATCTAAAGGGAAAAGATAACTTTGTGGCAGACGCCCTTTCTAGAATAACGATTAAGGATCTTCTTCTACAAGACAAAAAAGTAGACAAAATTCCTGCGCAGGAAAAGATAAAGTAGAATTGCCTAGGCAATCTCAAGTAAAAGCTTCTAAGCCCAACGTATATGAAGTCATTAACAATGACGAAGTACGTAAAGTAGTGACCTTGCATGTAAATAATAATCTATGTTTTTTTCAAACATGGAAAAAAAATTACAGCAAGATATGATGTTGGAGATTTGTATACTAATGGAAGTCTTGACTTAGGTCAGTTTTTCCAAAGGCTTGAACTGCAGGCTGGTAAACAAAAAATTACCCAACTCAAAGTGGCACCATGGGAAAATATCTTTGAAAATATTTCAATAGATAAATTTAAAAAAATGGGCAACAAAATATTAAAATCATTAAGAGTAGCGCTACTCAACCCGGTGACCCTAATAACAACTAATAATGAAAAAGAAGCAATATTGTCTACATTACATGACGACCCTTTTCAAGGAGGACATTCAGGTATAACAAAAACCTTGGCCAAGGTCAAAAGACACTACCATTGGAAAGGAATGAGTAAAGACATAACCCAGTACATACGTAAATGTCCAAAATGCCAAATGTCAAAAACGACAAGACATACTAAAACTCCTTTAACACTTACAGAAACACCAGAAATGATATTCGATAAGGTAATTGTGGATACGATCGGTCCACTGCCGAAATCAGATCAAGGAAATGAATATGCAGTCACCTTAATATGTGATCTGTCAAAATACCTTGTTGCCATACCAGTACCTAATAAAAATGCAAAAACTGTATCAAAGGCTATATTCAAAGAATTTGTTCTAAAGTACGGTCCAATGAAGACGTTCATTACGGACATGGGAACAGAATACAAAAATTCTTTAATCGAACACCTATGCAAAAACTTAAATATCAAACATATAACATCGACAGCACACCATCATCAGACTGTCGGAACTGTGGAACGAAGCCACAGAACCTTTAATGAAATTATACGCACATAGATCTCAACTGATAAAATGGATTGGGATATATGGCTAAAATATTTCGTTTATTGTTTCAACACGACACCCTCTATGGCACATGATTATTGTCCATATGAGTTAGTGTTTGGTAGGACTTCGAATTTACCAAAACATTTTAATAGCGTAGAGAGAATAGAACCTATTTATAATATAGATGATTACGCAAAAGAAACAAAGTTTAGATTAGAGCAAGCTTTCAAAAGAGCCAGATCAATATTAGAATCAAATAAAATAAAACAAAAATGTCACTATGACAGAAACTGTTTAGATTTTGAACTAAAAATTGGAGATCAAGTTTTATTAAAGAATGAAACAGGTCACAAATTAGAATACAAATATACGGGACCATATAAAGTAATTGGTATAGGAGATAATGATAATATAAGAATTTCAAATATAAAAAACAAAGAACAAAAAGTTCATAAAGATAGGTTAAAAATTTTTATTTCAAAATAATTTTTATACAATTTATACGTATGGCCATACATAGAATAAATACATAGAATAAATACATAGAATAAATACCATAAATAAATATAAAAAAAAAATAAATAGAAAAAAAAAATTAAAAAAAATTACATACATAAAAAAAATATAAATATAAAAAACAACATGATATCAATATTTTCTGATTAGAACAGCATTTTTGAATTACATGTTTTCCAACTTTCTTATATTTCTTTAACAATACAAAATAATTTCTATAACTTTTAAATTTTCAAATATATAAGTACTAGAAGATAATTTCAATAACTAGAAATAATATCATTTTTATTACTTTTTAAAATTAAAAAAAAAAAAAACCAAACATATTCTTTAGAAAATAACTTCATTACATTACGTTATTTTTCAAAAGGACGGAGATGTAGTATGCATGTATCATTGTAGCGAGTACCCACTGTACCGACACCAACATTGTGTTACAGTGTACTCAACCAAATACAAAAGTGCCGGCCGCTAAACTCTTGTGGCCAGCCGAAATATGAATGCGCCTCAGAGCCCAACTTATGGGAAGTGCTAGTGTCAGCATATTCCCATGGCCTGAGTGCAGACACATACAAGGCATGCATATACAACTGCTCTCGCGCTCTTGGTGCTACCAGCACAAATACAATTGTGAGCATATACTTTGATATATACATGACGGCCGCTGCCAATGTTTGCAGGCAGCGCAGCCGCAATTAGCTAGCTGTAAGTCACTCGAATTATGACCATCAATAAACGAACAACAAGCTTGGCCGTTGGCCACTAAAACAAAATCTTTTAATTTATTCAAAAGGAAATAACACACAATCTAATAAATTTGATAATAATAATACAGTGGACACAGGTGAAGCAGAAGGTCCGGAAGCCCAAGGTGCGACCGCCACGGAACGACGCGATAGTCATCGCAGCCTCTGCTGGAGGGTCCTATGCCGACATACTTAAAAAGGTCAAGGCTGAACCGCAGCTTAAGGAGCTAGGACAAGCAGTACAGGCCGTTAGGCGAACAGCAAAGGGGGAACTCCTAGTGATTCTAAACAAGGTCTCTGACCCTAAGACCGTAGAGCTTCAGACCACAATGAAGGCTGTCCTGGGCAACAATGTCGACGTCAGAGCGCTGACTGAGACAATGCTGATCGAGGTAAAAGACATCGATGAGACCACCGACAAAGTAGACATCTTATGTGCGGTTCAATCACAATTTGATGTGGAACTGCCAGAGCCCGCGGTGGTAAACCTAAGGGTGGCATACGGAGGCACCCAAACCGCCACACTAAGAGTTATGCCCGACATAGGGAGGCGACTCTTGGAGAAGGGCAAAATAAGGCTGGGATGGACCTGGTGTAGAGTCCGCCCAAAGCTAACACCTAAAAGGTGTTTTAAATGTATGGAGTTTAACCATGTAGCAGGGAATTGCAGGGTCCAGGAGGACTGCTCAAAATGCTGCTACAACTGTGGCGCAAAGGAGCACCAAGCCAGAGGCTGCAAAGCAAAGGCCTGCTGCATGCTATGCAAACGCAAAAAGGAGAAAGATTGCGATCACCCAACAATGAGTGGGAAATGCCCGTACTTCAGGAGGGCTATGCAAGGGCTTAGGGGTAAATGAAGTTCCTTCAGTTTAACCTAAACCATTGCGAGGTTGCCCAATCGTTGCTAGAGCAAAATGTCATCGAGAAAAACGTAGACATGGCACTCATAAGCGAGCAATACAGGAATAAAAATTCCGGAGAATGGGTAACAAATAATAGCAAAAAATCGGCAATATGGAGCTGCGGTAATCCAAGGCGACAGATTAGCAAGAAAAAATGCGGAAATTGCTTCGCTAGGGCCCAAGTGAATGGTATAGCTTTCTATAGCTGTTACCTGCCGCCAAGCCTTAGCCTCCCCCAGGCAACATCTGCGCTCGAAGAGATTGCAGAAGACGCCCGGGAAAATCGCCCCGCCGTAATTGCCGGGGACTTTAATGCCTGGGCTACGGAGTGGGGCTCCCCCCGAACCAACGCGAGGGGAAAGGCGCTACTTGAGAGCTTCGCCGCACTTGACCTAGTGCTGCTGAACTCTGGAACAAAACCGACTTTTTCAAGAGCCGGCACCAGTTCTATCATTGACCTCACATTTGTGAACACTGGATTGGCCTATACTTCAGGGAAAAGAGACGAGCCCTGGAAAAAACTATAAAAGGGAGCAGACGCAGGTGCTTTAACAATATCTGCGAGGAAATAGACTCCAACCCATGGGGCTTCGCATATAAACTCGTCACAAAACGGCTGCGGGTATTTAGTCGGCCATCACCGACATGCCCAGTCAGCCTAAAAAGGATCATGGAAACACTATTCCCAGAGCAAGAAGGTATGGCGCGGACCTCACTGATCGTGAACAGGGCGAGCATAAAGCTCACAAGTGCCGAAGAAGTCCTCCAGGTATTGAAGACAATACTGGACGACAAGGCACCGGGACCAGATGGAATCCCGAATAAACTTCTCAAAATTGCCATAAAAGCAAACACTAAAGAGTACGTTGACATGTATAACGCATGCCTAACGGAAGGTGTGTTCCCTAGCCGCTGGAAAACACAGCGGCTGGTACTGATACCAAAGGGGGAAAAACCCGCGGAGGAGCCTTCTTCGTATAGGCCACTCTGCATGCTGGACACGGTGGGTAAAATTCTCGAAAGAATAATCCACTCCCGGCTAGAAGGTGCCCTTGCCGAAACCAACGGCCTCTCAGAGATGCAGTATGGTTTTCGGAAGGGGCTATCCACCATCGACGCCGTCGGTAAACTGTGTGAAATCGCAGATATAGCCATTGAGGGGAAAAGGTGGTTATACGGCACTAAGCAGTACTGCTTAGCGGCAACGTTGGATGTAAAAAACGCTTTCAACTCCGCCAGCTGGCATCACACACTAAATGCACTGAGCAACTTAAATGTACCAGTGTATATACAGAAAGTAATAGCGAGCTACTTTGAAGGCCGCCTGCTCCTGTACGATACTGATTCCGGGCAATCGACCCAGAGGGTCACCGGGGGAGTTCCCCAAGGATCAGTCCTAGGCCCTTTGTTATGGAATGTCATGTACGATGGGATACTTAGGATCACGATGCCCGAAGGGGCACGACTCATTGGTTTCGCGGATGACGTGGCCATAGTGGTTACGGCAAAGAAACTCCCAGATGCGGAAGGAATCGGCAACGAAGCGGGGAAACGAGCAAGCGCATGGCTCGACTCCAAGGGACTCGCCTTGGCAGCGCACAAGACTGAAGCAGTCCTGATAAGTAGCAGGCAGAAAGTGGAGGCAGCTACTATCAAAATTGGAGAAGCCACAATTACATCGCGTCCAAGCCTAAAATACTTGGGCGTCATGATCGACCACCGGCTTTCTTTCAAAGAACATCTAGCGTACGCTAGTGGCAAGGCAAGTAGGACCGCGGCCGCGATATCGCGAATTATGGCGAATACTCGGGGACCAAGGCAACCAGGACGTAGATTACTGGTTAGTGCTGTCACATCGACGCTGATGTACGCTGCTCCCATATGGGCTCGAGCCACAAAAAATGGAAGTTATAAGCAAGACGGCGACTCCGTGCAGAGATTGTGTGCACTACGGGTATGCTGTGCGTTCCGCACGGTATCCCATGACGCGGCGCTGGTAATATCGGGAGGCATACCGATTGATCTGCTGGCAGTGGAATCAGCTAACATCCGCGCGGGCAGCACAGGGGTCGCAACTGCAGAATCCGTACGGAAAAGGTGCAGAGAACTCACCATTGCTAAGTGGCAAGAGAGGTGGGTAAATAGTAGCAAAGGACGATGGACGTATAAGCTTATCCCAGAACTGCAGAGATGGCTGGGACGGAAGCATGGACATGTGGACTACTACTTAACGCAACTGTTGACGGGACATGGATGCTTTAAATACTATCTGAATAGGTTTAAGCATGAACGTTATCCGCACTGCCCACTCTGCGAGTCGGATAATGAAGACGCAGAACACGTGTTTTTTGTCTGTCCGAGACTCGAAAATGAACGAAGAGATCTGAGCATAAGGGTTGGGAGGACGCCAGCCGCTTGTAACCTGGTGGACATTATGCTTGAATCAGAAGTAAATTGGTCTGCGGTATGCAACATGGCCACAATAGTACTCAAAAAACTGCGCATCGCAGAAAGACTGCGAAATTCCAATAGGATAGAATCCTAGAGAGCCCTAAGGGCATTCCCCCCCGGCGAAGTAATATCTAACGGCAGTACCGCCGGGGAAGCGGGGAGGGGGTGGAGTTTTTACTGGGTTAGAGTCCCAGACTTCGGCAAGCTAGTTCAGCTCCGAGTTGGCTTTCGATGCTTTAAACCACCACTATCACAAAAAAAAAAAAAAAAAACACCTGTGCAGCCAGCACCGGTGCCCCACCAAAGAAGTAACAACCTGTGCAGCCAGCACCGGTGCCCAACGATAGAAGTACAGCCTGTGCAGCCAGCACCGGCACTGTCGGGCGCACAAAGCCAGACCAAGGAAACGTGAACCGACAGCGCTGCCAAGGGCGCATCTTTTTTTTTATTGCACTGCGTTGCAAAAATTTTTTTAAATGCACTGCGATGCATATTTTTTCATTTATTACATATGTAACGCCCTAAATGAAGGGCGCACAAATCCTATTCATTTATGCTTAGTTTATAGTAATCATAGTCATAGTTTTGCTATTAGCCTTAAGATCGGACATGAAGTTCAACGTTATGAATTAAATAGGAACTAAGGAAACTAATTAAACTAGTATTAATTTTGAGCCAAGACACGCACCCTATACAAAGCCCCCTAACGCGTTATCGCACTCGTGAGGCCCGCAATTGATAGCACCACCGATAGCGGGGAACTGGTTCAGCGAGCGCGACGCTCGACTGAAGTACGATCTCTGATTGCTAGGCTCGGCCTCTTCCGTTTTGACTTTTCGCCGAGAGTGGACGTGTGTCCGAGCATCCCTCTGGCACGCCACAACCGACACACACGGGACAAGATACGTGCTGATCCGCCGGGGACTCAAGTCAGCCTTGCGTCTCCGGAACCGCGCCCGACTCCGCACCTTTTCGTTTGGTGTTTTAGGCTCTTGTCGATCTGCGCAACACCGACCAGCGCACCAAAATACACGTAAGCAAGCATACCCATTGTGAGGGCAGCAGCCAGGGCCCCTCTATTCTTATCAATTGCGAATACAAACCTGAAACTTATAAACCCCGTGTGTTATTTCTACCCCTACATCCACCTCCTCCTTCTTCTACCCTTTCTCGACACAGATTAACGGCGCGTGTTTGGTTTCGGATCCACGCGGCGCATCTCGGCCGAGAGCTCCCACCATAGAATCCCCGTAGTCTCCGAGAACAACCGGAGTGTAGAATCCTCGTAGTCTCCGAGAACATCCAGAGTGTAGAATCCTCGTAGACTCCAAGAACATCCGGAGTATAGAATCCCCGTAGTCTCCGAGAATATCCGGAGTGTAGAATCCTCGTAGACTCCGAGAACATCCGGAGTGTAGAATCTTCGTAGACTCCGAGTACATCCGGAGTTTAGAATCCCCGTAGTCTCCGAGAATATCCGGAGTGTAGAATCCTCGTAGACTCCGAGAACATCCGGAGTGTATAAACCACGTAGACTCCGAGAACATCCGGAGTGTAGAAACCGAGTAGACTCCCAGAATATCCGGAGTGTAGGACCCCCCCGTAGACTCACAGTTCACCCGGAGTAGATAAACCCCTCCGTTCACGCCCGGCGAAATCTCCGTAGCCAACTCCAGTCGGAGTCATCCAAGTTTACCACCGAGCAGCGCGATCGCCGTCTCAGTACCTCGCTCTGCCACCAGAGATCGTTCTCAGCGAGATCCGCCAAGTTCCCCACCAAGCAGTGCGATCGCCCTCTCAGTACCTCGTGCTGCCACCTCCCAGTCGGAGTCATCCAAGTTCACCACCAAGCAGCGCGATCGCCTTCTCAGTACCTCGCTCTGCCACCAGAAAGCGTTCTCAGCGAGACCCCTCAAGTTCCCCACCAAGCAGGCGATCCTGCCCCTCAGTACCTCGTGCTGCCACCTCCCATACAAATTCCTAGTACACGTTCCACCCTTTTATACAAATTTCTTGTATAGGTTCCTTGGGCCCGACTGAGAACCACGTGACAAGTGGCGCCCGAGCAGGGACCTGATAGGGAGAAAGACCAGGAAAATGACCACCTGTATGGGAGTGCGTAGCTCCAGGACGACAGACATAACCTAAAGGTTCCGCGAAAACAAAACTAGAACAAAAGTGCCCCGACCGCGGAAAATAACCTCAACGAACTTGTGAACGCGCCCGGTATCAAGACCACGAGCTTACTCGCGATCCCGTGCAGTCCATGCGATCGAGTGTCAGTGGAAATAAAAATATATAGCCCAAGAAGTCCCATAAAGACTCCAGCCAACGAAGACCTTATTCCAAGACGACAACACATCAAAGACACGCTGCAAACATGGACCCCGACCAGAAAATTTCCGGTGAGGCAATTTCACGCTTGCTTAAAAATCCTGGGGTCCCCTCGCGGTGGATTTATATCCGCTTGAAGGCCGAATTACTAGCTTTTGCTGACGAATTCGGTTTCTCTGCCGAGGGAGTCGTCGACGACTTGTGGAGAAACTTTGTCACCCTAGTTAAGGACTCTGAACAAACCCAAGAGGTGTCGGCTCGTCCCGACGACCTAGAAAGGCAATTTACCTCAAGTGCCCCGAGCCCCGTACCTTTGGGGGAAGACAAACCTGGCCTTAGCGGCCCCACCGCGAACATAAGCGCCGGATCAAGCCCCGGCGTCTCCGCCGTAGGCCAGCCTCGAACCAACCCTAGCTTCACTATTACTGGCCCCTCTCCGGGGATAACTAACCGAGAAACTTTTATGGAGCCGAGCCACGACCGGAACCGCCGCGAGGTTCTTTGCATCCCCAAACGAATTCGTAAATGGGGCCTCCAATTCGATGGGTATTCAGACCCCATAGCCTTCATCGAGCACGTCGAAGGCCGGGCCTTATCCTACGGGATCGACCTTGAACTCCTTCCTCGAGCCATGGCAGAGCTGCTGACGAGCAGAGCGGACAGGTGGTTCCAAACAAGCCGCCTCCAAGGGGCTGACTGGATCACATTTCGGCGCGAATTCCTCGAGTTTTTCCTTCCACCCCGATACCTCCAGCTCTTGGACGACCAGATTCGGAGTCGTGAGCAACTGGAAGGGGTAACGTTTAAAGACTTTATGCTAGATCTTCTAGTTCTCATGCGCCATGCGGGCTACAACGATACCCAAGAGCTGGATAAGGTTATACAAAAATGTCGCGCCAGAATATCAGATGTATATATGATGTAGCGAGTTCCGGACCATTGGGGAACTGGACCAGTTGGCCACTGAGTTCGAGGTCGTCCAGAAGCGGAGCCTCGGGAGAAACAACTATAACCACGCCTCTAAAAATGCGACAGCTTACCGCCCACCCTCACTGGGTCGGACTCAATCTGCGTTAGCTGAGAGAATTCCCCAAGGAAACCCACCACGCGCATCGCCAGAACCCAGAGCTACCCCGCCAAATAGGGTTGACCGTGTGACCGCATCCGACCGTCGAATCGACGTGCTTGCCGAAATTGCGGAGCACCGGGAAATTACCGCCGCGAATGCCGAAATCCACGACAGTACTTCTGTTGGGACTGCGGACGACGAGACGTCCGGAGAACGGGAGACGATCAGACCTAATGAAACGGAGCACGACAACCAAGGCAATCAATCGGAACCACAACCTCGACCCCGACCACGAAGTCCACTCAGCCGCGAAACTACGCCCAGAATATCGAACACGCCATCAACGGAACCTCGGCTAGGCATAGCCAATCAAGACATAGGACCACAGAATGACAGGGATGCCAACGCGCCCGAAGAGCCGCACAGGGTACATGAAACGCACAACGCAGCAACACGCCAGGAAAACGACGAGAACAACAACACAGGAGGAAACATCAGAGTATCAACAGAGAACGACAAAGCCAGAATAGCTAAGAACAATGGCAGGGAGCATCAGGAAGATCACAACCAGGAGAGACACGCTGAGAATTCACGAGGGATACCCGACAAGGACACCGAGACCCAGGGGTATCAAATATTCAACCAGGAGTACAAGGAACGCGGCTGCGAGACTAACCCGCAGGTCCAAGCGTTCCTTAGCGAACAGCTAACACAATTTGAAGGAATGGCGGGAGTACCAAACATAGCGGAGCACCGGATCACCATGAGGGACGACCGGCCAATTAAACAACGCTATTTCCCAAAGTGCCCTGCCATGCAGCGGATCATAGACGAACAAGTGGACGCGTTGCTGGAGCAGGGATGTATCAAACCGTCACATAGCCCGCACAGTGCCCCTTTGGTTCTGGTTTGGAAGAAAACCGGCCAGTGGCGCATGTGCATGGACTACCAACAACTAAACGCAAAAATCCATCCCGGACGCATATCCGTTGCCCCGTATCAACCACATCTTAGAGCGACTGAGAAACGCAAAATACATTTCGACCCTGGATCTACGCAATGGATATTGGCAGATACCCATGACCAAAGACAGCCGGTCATGTACCGCATTTACGGTACCCGGACGAGGCCTATTTCAGTGGCGAGTCATGCCTTTCAGTTTGCATTCGGCCCCGGCAACATTTCAGCGTGCACTAGATAGCGTGATCGGGCCAGACCTCGACTCATACGCGTTCGCCTACCTCGATGACATTATTGTCATCGGAGCCAGACTAGGAGAACACATGGACAATCTGCGCAAAGTCTTTGAAAGATTGAGGAGAGCCAACCTGCGCATCAACCAGGAAAAGTGCTCATTCTTCAAGAAGAAACTGGCCTACCTCGGACATGTGACCAGTGACCAGGGCATCCACACCGATCCGGACAAGGTAGCCGCCGTACGAACCCTGAGCCCTCCCACGAGCTTATGGGAGCTGAGGAGATGCCTCGGGATGGCCTCATGGTACCGGCGATTCGGACCCAACTTCGCCTCAGTGGTCCAGCCCATGACGAACCTGCTGAGGAAGAACCAACGGTGGAAGTGGAAGCCGGAGCAACAGAGTGCCTTCGACCTCCTGAAAAATTTACTGACAGACGCACCCGTGCTGGCATGCCCAGCTTTCTCCGTCAAGATGACACTCCAGACTGACGCCAGCAAGTACGGACTCGGGGGAGTGCTAACCCAAGAGATCGACGGCCAGGAACGAGTCATTGCCTACGTCAGCCGCTAGCTCGATGCCGCGGAGATGAATTGTTCACCCACGGAAAGAGAGTGCTTGGCCGTTGTCTGGGGAATACGGAAGTGGCGATGCTACCTCGAAGGCTATAGGATCGACGTAATCATCGACCACCTGGCCCTGAAATGGCCTGACCAAATAGAAAACCCAACCGGAAGGATTGTCAGATGGGCCTTAGAACTCCAGCAATATCAATACGACGTACATTACCGCCGCGGGAAGTATAACGTAGTAGCCGACGCTCTATCCCGACAACCTCTGGAACACTTACAGAGACTTACGCAAGGCGAGCACCAGTGCAAGTGGCTGCAACGAAAGATGAAGGACGTCCGGGACGACCCACAGAAGTTCCCCGACTTCATCATTGAAAACGGAGAACTGTATCGCCACCTCGGGCACCGCCCAGATGACCAGGACTACGTACCGTGGAAGCTGTGCGTAGCAGCCGAACATCGATCTGGAATCCTACACGAATGCCATGATGCCCCCACAGCCGGACATCTTGGCGTTAGGAAGACCATCATCAGAATCTCGCAGAAGTACTACTGGCCAGGGATGTTTCGCGATGTGCGACAACAAGCCGGACAGATGCTAACGAGACAGGTCAGCGAACGCTTTGGCATACTGTGTGCTGATTTCGTCGGACCGATGCCCCGCTCCAAAGAGGGGAATAGCACACTCCTCGTCTATTTCGACACCTTCACCAAGTGGGTCGAGCTGATACCTCTACGAAAGGCAACCACGGCGACTCTGATACGAGCCTTTCGCGAACGGATCATCAGCCACTTCGGAGCCCCGAGGAAACTGGTGTGCGATAACGGTTCACAGCTCACCAGCAAGGCGTTCAAGGACTTCCTTAGGGAAACGGGACTTGAACCCCAATTCACCGCCCCATATTGCCCACTAGAGAATCCGACCGAGCGCGCGAATCGCACAGTCAAGACGATGATCGCCCAGTACGTGGAGAATGGACAGAACACCTGGGACAGTTTGCTACCAGAACTGTCACTCGCAATCATCACAAGTGTCTCGGAATCGACCGGGTATAGCCCAGCCTATCTCTTACAAGCTCGATAACCACGGCTACCAGGATCCTGGTACGACAGCGTGACCCCCGGAACAGCAACATCGCCGCAGAGCCCATCAGAGAGAGCGGAGCGCTTGAAGGAGGTCTTTCAGATCGCGCAGAGCAACCTACAAAAAGCCAGCCGAGAGCAGGGCAGACATTATAACCTACGTCGTCGAACCTGGAAGCCCGAAATGGGATCACTGGTCCTCGTGCGACAACACCATCTGTCTAAAGCAATAGAAGGGTTCGCAGCGAAGCTCGCCCCGAAGTTCGACGGATCGTATAAAGTGGTCGCTTTCCCTTCGCCTAACGTCGTCCGAATCCGCCTACCCGGCCAGCGGAAGGGGCGACTTGCAAATATTGGAGACTTAAAAGCATTCTACTCTTCTTCCACAGGTAAAACCGATGATGAGGACAGCCTCACCGCCAAGGAGGACACCGGCGACCAATCCGTCCCAACAGTCCCAAAGATATCAACCGACCGATACTAGCGACGGGGGTGATCATAAGTACCCCAATCTCCCTTTGTGTCCCCGCTAAGCTTAAATTCGTTGTAAACCATTAAGACCTTAAGAATGATGTTAGGAGATTCTTTCGCTGCTGCCCATTCATCGCTATTGCTAAGTATCAATAGAACTAAGCTAGTTTAGTTACTTCTTCTGTTACAGATCGAACGGGCGGACATGGAGACGACATGGAGTACTGTCGTCCGGCGTTCCCAGATCCCCGGGTAACCGCCAGTCGACGACCACACGAGACCCTCGGCTACGTCCGGGAACGGCGTACGCCGAGAGATCCACCCGGTCATGCCCGACGGGTAGGCGCCAACCAGGAGGCTCTGGAAGAGCGACCTCACCCTCTCCACGGTCCAACGCTAGGACACCACCCCGCCGGGTGTCTCTCTCCACTATACGGACGCGGCCGGACGTCGTATCTACCTGGAGCCCTATCAATGCCACCCGGGTCCAGCCGGTCATCGATGAGCAGCCGGGAGTGCAACCCTTGCGGGCGCAACGACGACGACCGGGATCACCAGGCGCCCTATGGGGAAGACGCCAGCGACGACGAGGAAGGACGCGGAAAACAGGCGCCCTATGTCGAGGACGCCAGCGACAACGAGAACGAGGATGCGTACTCGATGAGCAGCCGGGAGTACGACGACGATCCCCAGGAAGGCGCGGCACACTATGTATACAAGGGCGAGGACCGTTACGGGTACCACCTGGGGTCCTGGATGTACCTCATAAAGACGAGCTGGGAAACGATCCAGATAGAAGCACCGTATCGGCCACCCGATGACCCGATCGTGACCTTCCCGCCGTCCCCCGTACGCCTGTACATCATGGGGCCCGATGCGACCGAGGTAGCCGAGGACCTAGGAGTCCAGACGAAACGCTCCGTCGACCTCACCTGCACGCAGGACGAAGAGATGGGACCGGGGCCGCCCACCGCGCTCTCTCGTGGGTCGTCCACGACACCCTCCCTCGGGACATCCACCAAGCAGGATGAGCCCAGTCCCCCGCGCTACCCTACGGACAAAGCAATGGAGTGGGAGTCGGAGCCCAGCGACGACGAGGAGAACACCGAGCAGCGCTTTCGACGGAAGGAGCCTACACCCGCACCCACATTTAGCGGACGGGGAAAAGACGCGGAGGTAATCGCCCACGACTCGCACCCCCAAACAACACCAACATCCAGCCCATCGGACACCTCGATGGAGATGTCGCCCACGACACTCAACCTCCTGTTGGAAGAAACCTTACCGGAAATAGAGAACCGATGGTGGGAGTCGCCATCCGAGTGGGACTCGGGCGAGGTCGCCAACCCACAGTCCGAAGCGACAGCTCCGAACGAGGGTCGCCTAGCCCCCGAAAGCAGTTCCGCCCCCGGTGGCAAGCGCTATCCGCTTCCGGCTGGGTGGACGTGCAACACAACGGACGGCCCAGTCTCGGCCGCAGGCTGGCAGGCCATTTGCGCACGACGCCCTGCAGCCCGCGTCTCACGGCAGCGCTTCAGGATCCCGACCGAGGAAGGATCCTACCAGGTCACCCTGAAGCCGAACGGCTCAGGAAACATCTCTTTTCTTCCCCGAATTAGGGAGGGGATGTAACGCCCTAAATCAAGGGCGCACAAATCCTATTCATTCATATTTAGTTTATTGTAGTCATTGTAATCATAGTCATAGTTCGGTATTAGCTTTAAGATCGGACATGAAGTCCCGCGTTAAGAATTAAAATAATAGGAACTAAGGAAACTAATTAAACTAGTAATAATTTTAAGCCGAGACACGCACCCTAGACAAGGCCCCACTAACGCGTTATCGCACTCGTGAGGCCCACGATCGAAAGCACAATCGATAGCGGGGAACTGGTTCAGCGAGCGCGACGCCCGACTGATTCCTGATTCCTAAGCTTTTCATCTTCCGTTTTGACTTTTCGCCGAGAGTGGACGAGTGTCCAAGCATCCCTCCGTCACGCCACAACCGACACACAAGTGACAAGACAGCCTTGCGTCTCCGAACCCGCGCCCGACTCCGCCCCTTTTCGTTTAGTGTTTTAGGCTCTTGTATATACATATATTTTCAATGATAAATCAGAGTTCCAAACTGACACGTATGAGGCTAGAGTTAGAAGAGTATGATTCCACAGTTGAATACCTAAAGGGAAAAGACAATTATGTAGCTGATGCGTTATCAGGAATAACCATTAAGAATCTACAAAACATTACTGGAAATATAAAAAAATAGATATATATATAGATATCAAAATAGACAGAAAATCCGCGCGGAAAACAAACAAATATAATTGCCTACGCAATCTATAGAGAAAACTTCTAAGCCCAACGTATATGAAGTCATAAACAATGACGAAGTACGTAAAGTAATGACCTTGCATGTAAAAAATATGCTATGTTTAGTTAAACATGTTAGGAAAACAAGGAAGAACGCTACAGTCGAGTACCTCGACTATCAGATACCCGTTACTCAGCTAAAGGGACCAAAGCTAAATGGAGATATGCAAGCAGCAAAGCGAGACTAAAATGCGTTGTGGGCGTTAGAGTGGGCGTGGCAAATCTTTTTTTGGGTCAATCGATAGGTATTGACGAGACCAATACAGTTCAGTTAAAATTTTGTATCTAGCATGAAAATTGTGGGCGCCACAGGCCTGGGCGGCTTGTGGGCGTTAGAGTGGGCATGGCATATTTGCGTAACAAACTTGCGCTGCGCACAAGGCTACGGAATCTAAATCTGAGATCCCAATTCTCTATCCTTCATAGTTTCCGAGATATCTACGTTCATATTTACGATTTTTTGAATTTTGTGGGCGGTTTGTGGGCGTAAAAGTGGGCGTGGCAAACTTTTTTTTATAAATCGATAGGTATTGATGAAAACAATACATTTCAGTTAAAATTTTTATTCTAGCATCAAAACTTTGGGGGCCACGGTTTTCGGCGGTTTGTGGGCGTGGCACTCTACTGAAAGCTCAGAAATCTGCACGCCAAATCTCAATAGCCTAGCTCTTATAGTTTCCGAGATCTCAGCGTTCATCCGGACAGACGGACAGACGGACATGGCTAGATCGACTCGGCTAGTGATCCTGATCAAGAATATATATACTTTATGGGGTCGGAAACGCTTCCTTCTGCCTGTTACATACTTTCCGACGGATCTAGTATAACCCTTTACTCTACGAGTAACGTGTATAATTACTGCAAGATATGATGCTAGCGATTTATATACCAATGGAATCTTAGACTTAGGTCAATTTTTCTAAAGGCTTGAAATGCAAGCCGGTATAAACAAAATCAGCCAACTCAAAATGGCACCGTGGGAAAATATCTCTGAACATGTTTAAATAGATAATTTTAAACAAATGGGCAATAAGATATTGAATACACAAAGAGTACCACTACTCAACCCGGTGGCCCTTATAGAAAAACAAGACGAGAAAGAAGCAATACTGTCTAAATTCCATGACGATCCAATACAAGGAGGTCATACTGGCATTACAAAAACCTTTGCCAAGGTCAAAAGACATTATTTTTGGAAAGGTTTGACTCGAGATATTACTGAATACATACGAAAATGTCAGAAATGCCAAAAAGCTAAAATAATTAAGCACAATAAGACTCCATTGATAATAACTGATACATATATGTACATATAAATGCTTTCGACAGAGTGACAGTAGACACTATTGGTCCACTACCAAAATCAGAAAATGACAATGAGTATGCAGTCACTCTAATATGTGACCTTACTAAATAGTTAGTTGCCATACCAGTTTCAAATATAAACGCTAAAGCAACTTTTGAATCATTTATTCTGAAGTACGGTCCAATGAAGACGTTCATTACGGACATGGGTACAGAATATACTTGTAAGAATTCAATTATAAACAAGGAAGAACGCTATAGTCGAGTACCTCGACTATCAGATACCCGTTACTCAGCTAAAGGGACCAAAGGTAAATGGAGATATGCAAGCAGCAAAGCGAGATTTAAATGCGCCACCTACCGGCGGAAGACAGATTTAAGCATGGTGGGCGTTAGGGTAGGCGTGGCAAATTTTTTTTTGGATCAATCGATAGGTATTGACGAGACCAATACATTTCAGTTAAAATTTTTTATCTAGCATAAAAATTTTGAGCGCCACAGGCTTGGGCGGTTTGTGGGCGGTAGAGTGGGCGTGGCATATTCGCATAACAAACCTGCGCTGCGTACAAAGCTACGGAATCTAAATCTGAAATCCCAATACTCTATCTTTGATAGTTTCCGAGATATCCGCGTTCATATTTACGATTTTTTGAAGTTTGTGGGCGGTTTGTGGGCGTCCAAGTGGGCGTGGCAAACTTTTTTTTGGGTCAATCGATAGGTATTGCTAAGAACAATTTATTTCAGATTAAATTTTTACTCTAGCATCAAAACTGTAGAAGCCACAGTTTTGGGCGGTTTGTGGGCGCTAGAGTGGGCGTGGCACTCTACTGAAACAAACTTGCGCTGCGTAAGAAGCTCAGAAATCTGCTCGCCAAATCTCAATAGCCTAGCTCTCATAGTTTCCAAGATCTCAGCGTTCATCCGGACAGACAGACGGACAGACGGACATGGCTAGATCGACTCGGCTAGTGATCCTGATCAAGAATATATATACTTTATGGGGTCGGAAACGCTTCCTTCTGCCTGTTACATACTTTCCGACGAATCTAGTATACCCTTTTACTCTACGAGTAACGGGTATAATGACTTGTGCAAATACCTAAAAATTGAAAATATAACATCTACGGCACACCACCACCAGACAGTAGGAACAATAGAACTAAGTCATAGAACTTTCAATGAATACAAATTAAGTTTCTCACTCGTGATTTAATTAAAAAAAATTTATTTTTATTTGTTAATCACTTAATCACTATTACAATTTTTCAATAGGTCGAACTTAGTATATTCACTGCTCGTTTACTTTTTACTCGATTAGTACTACTGCTCGATTCGGATCTCAAAAACGGACTGCCTGATCTCTAGTTCAATGATCAATAATCAAACCTCGGCTTAAGAGAATTTATCCCCAAAAAATTGATAAAGAGAATGACTCAAGAGAGTCGGAAAATAGGATGATGCAATTTGCCAATTAAATTTGAAGTCCAGTCTTGGCCGGAAATTGGTGTTTACATTAGCGGAGTTTAGGGACCGCTTTGGGGATCTTTTTGTTTACGTTAGCGGACTCGGGGCTCGCTTTGGGGATCTTTTGTTTACGTTAGCGGACTGGATGTTTACAGCATCCGTTTGATTTGGGCTGCGTGAAATTGATCTGAGTGGGAATGATTCGGAGGCCTGGTTGACAGAAATAGCTGACCACGGATTTATCTTGGGTCTGTCAGAGTTATTTGGAAATTAGCTCTCGGCTCAAAGTTGTTTATAAATTGGGTAAGAGCCCCTAAATAATGTGTCATTTACCTCCCCCTATTCTAAATTGAATCGTCCCGATTCATTGGAACTGATGGGTATATTGAATGTAATTGATGGGTTAATTCGACAATGATATTTTCTTCTAGGGTATTTTCATTGTCGGGTATATTATTTATTTCATTATCGGAAATATTGTTTTCTGGTTCAATTTCTATATGAATTTGCCATGGTTTGAATATTAAAAATTTTCTGAATTTGATTATAATCATAATAATTAAATATATAAATGTGAATATGATTAATATTAACGTAACTGGTATTTGAGTTTGATTAATTTGAATAAATGGATTTAGTATGTTAATATTATCGAATGTGAGTTCCGAATCATTAGATATAATATATTCGGATACTAAAAAATCTGTATATTTTCGAGCTGTGATTTATTCCCATATCTTATTGTCTACATTGGTGTAGGAAATATTATTAATTTTAGTGGTGCCATTAAAAGTTATTAAATATGACCCATTTAAATGAGTGTTATTAACTGTATTTTCTCCATTTACAAAAATGGCTCCATCTTGGATTACATCTACATTTTTATTTTTTTCTCGGATTTTGTTACAAAAGGATTTTTCTCCATTTAGTAATCTAGTGAAACAAGAGCCTTCTGGGTTAAGTGTGCAATAATTATTAAATATTTCTGTCTTAAAATTAGACATTACATAGTATTTATTTCTACATTTTGCGACGTGATTATCAATTAATAATTTTCCATCATTATGTGAAATGGATCTTGAATTGTAAACGTCACAACGATCGGTAATAATAGGGTATTTTATGTAAATTATAATAAGATCTTGATGCAAAGCGATTTTAAATTCAGATATATCTAAAAGGTCTGTTATAACTACAGGTCTACCTTCGTGCTTATAAATTTCTTGTATATCATCATTGTTTAGAATTTTAGTATTAAATACATCAATTTTGGCGAGTGTAATTGTGTCCATTAAATTCATAAGATCGTAAGTAAGCAAGCGCAGACGATATTTTCCAAGTGGAATTTCTTGATCTATAAAGGCTGTTTTGAATTGTTCAGATAACGATTTTATCTCTTTAAATATTTTAGAATTAATAACGAATTGATCGTTATTATTTTGTATTAAATCATCGATTTTATTTTGGACTGTTATGAAATCATCATCCCGCTATGCATTTCCAAATGGTGCCTATTTCATTAATGCCTCTTTTTGATCTACTGGGTATAATTTGAGAGATAAGTATTTTGATAATTTTTAAATCGTGGGATATTTCCCAAAGAAAATTCTTGTTGCCGTGACCCTTTAGAAATTCTGTTTCAAGATTAATTATTTCTCTATAAAGACTTAAATTAGTTATATGAAATAAATCTGCGCATGATTCATAAATAAGAACATCTTTGGTATTCTTGTAAAGAAGGAAATCATGGTTCGTGTAATCCATAATTTCGGATTTGGTTGTAGCTACCAGCAATAATAAGTACATTATTGAAATCATTATCTGTAATTTGAAAAAGTTATTTAATATTATCTTTATGAATCGTACGGTTTCTGTTATTTATAATAACTTTATTTGGGAGATTTTCCTTAACTGCTTGTTTTTTATATCTAGAATTAAGCTTGTTTCTTTCCCCGTGTTTCTTTTCGTAAATTACCTCTCCTACGTGATAATTCTTATTTTGTCTATCTTTATTGTGAAAATGCAACATTTTCTCTTGGGCTTGCTGCAATAATTTAGGAATATCATCGTGTTTGATTTTATTAAATAATATATCAAAAGGTCGATGATTGGTTATTGAATGAATTGTTAAATTGTATTTTTGTGCTGCTCTAATTATAATTTCGGAATAATCAATTAAATTAAGCTCATCTTTAATGCAGCGGGCAATTTCTGTTAAGGTAGAGTGTGCCCTTTCTATTTGTCCGTTAGACGTACTATGTCGAGGATCTGCAAAGAATAAAGATATCCCATTTCTTTGTGCAAAAGATTTAAATTGGGATGAAGAAAAACTTGGTTCGTTATCTATCATCAAAGATTTAGCTAATTGAAATTGTTGTAAAATTTCTGAAACTTTATTTTCTATATTAAGTTTATTAGGGATTTCTTTTACGACTAAGTATTTCGAATACGAATCTATACAAGTAATGAATATAAGATTTTGGGCGTAAAATATGTCAAGATGCAAATTTTCGCCTTCTCTTTCTGGAATAGGTGCTTGACCGATAGGAATCTGTACTGGGTGCCTGTTTTATTTGTTTTGATTGCAGATTGTGCAATTCTTTATAAACTCCTTAAGCTTTTTGTATAAATTGGGCCAATAATAAAGTCTAGTTATTTGTTTATAATTTTCATCAAGCCCTCTATGAGCTCTACAATGAGATTCTGTGATAATAAGAGATCTGTCTTCAGCGTTCTCGACATCCTGGACAAATGTCTTAGTGTATAAAAATGTATTTATAAAATTGTCCTTAAGTGGTTTTTGAATTCTGTAAAAATCTTCTAGAGTACAGTGAACTCCTATTGTTATATTGGGTGGAATATATTCTTTTAAGATTGATACTAAATTTTCTGGAGTGTCATACTCTATTATATGTCTAGTATTTCCGAATACATTAATCGACTCATGTATTGTATACCTCCCCGTTGCTATTAGCAATTGTTGCTTAAACTGGTTTAAGGGTTTTCGGGTTTCTTGTATTACATTCTCAAAACTACTCTCTGCTGAATGCTGAGTATTTTGATCTGAGACCGATTCATTACTTTCCGTTAAGTTATTTATTTGAATCCTTGATAAAGCGTCCGCAACAACATTTGTTGCTCCTGGCTTGTAAATAATTTTGGGTGAATAGCTTTCAATAAAGGAATACCATCTTTTCATTTCTATATTTGGATTTTTTTGAGAAATGGAAAATGAAAGAGGTTGATGATCGGTATAGATCTCGATGTTGTTAACCCCATATAAGTAATTTCGAAGATTTTTAAAAGCCCATACAATGGCTAAAAGTTCCTTTTTATTTGTTGCGTATAATTGTTCGGTTTTTGTCAGAGTTTTTGAAATAAATGTAATTGGTTTTCCTTCCTGAGAAAGAACAGCACCAATTGCTAAGTCAGATGCGTCAGTTGTTAGGGTAAATTTTTTATTATAGTCCGGTTGTACTAGTTCTACTTGTGCAATTAAGTTTTCTTTGAGCTCGTTAAAAGCTCTTACAGCTGAATCATCAAACTGTATTAAAGTTTTACGTGATGCCTTTTTTGATACTTTGCCGTTTTGGCTTTCTAAATATTTTGTTAAAGGTTTAGTTATCTTTGCGTAATTTTGCACAAATTTTCTGTAATATCCTGTAAGGCCTAGGAAGCTTCTAAGCTCTCGAATATTTTTAGGTATCGAATATTTTACAATTGTTGAGATTTTTTCGGGATCGGTTTTGATCACATTGTGAGAAACAACGTTACCGAGAAAATTGGTTTCTAATTTAAAGAACTTTGATTTTTCAATTGAAATTTTCATGTTTGCGTTCAGCAAAATTTTAATAATGAGAATTAAATCTTTGTAATGTTGTTCAATTGTTTTTGAAAATATAATTATGTCATCCATATAAACGTGACATGTTTTACCCACTTGTTCTCTTAAAATATCATCCATCGCTCGTTGGAATATTCTTGGAGCGTTGGTCAAACCGAAAGGCATTCTTAGGAATTCGTATTTCCCGTTGTTTATTGAAAATGAGGTTTTCTGAATGTCTGGTTCATTCATGAGAATCTGATGAAATCCAGATTCCAAGTCAATTGTTGAAAAGTATTTGGCTTTTCCCAGATTTGACAAAATCACTGAAGGGTCCTGCATTGGATATCTATCTGGTATTGTATTTTCATTAAGTTTTTTATAATCAATTACAAGTCTGAGTTTTGGAGTTCCGTCTTCATTGAAACCCTTTTTTGGTACTACTAGTACTGGTGAATTATAAGGGCTTCTACTTGGCCTTATAATTTCTTCTTTTAACATTCGACTTATTTCAGAATTTACAAAATCTGAAGCTGATTGAGCATAAGGGTATTGTTTGCTGTAAATGGCCCTATCATTTACGGTGTTTATTTCACCGCGGATATCTGTCCTAAATGGAATCTGCATATTTATTTTTGAATGCTCTTCATTGATAATATTTAATATTTCGTTCTCCAGATCTTTTCTTTGATCTGCAGACGATATTTTTATGTTGTTTATTCTTTGATTGTCGGGTAGTTCAACGACGGCGTGTTTAGAATTTTTAAATTCCAAACTTTTATTTTTGTCGGATTTCTCAACGACGGCGCGTTCAGGATTTTTAATTCCCAAACTTTTATTTTTGTCGGATATTTCAACGACGGCGTGTTCGGAATTTTTGAATTCCAAACTTTTATTTTTGTCGGATTTTTCAACGACGGCGTGTTCAGGATTTGTATATCCCAAACTAGATTCGCTTTGATTACCCATTTCAGACTCGGATCTGATTTGAGCTTTTTCATCAAAGTATTTTTTTAATATAAACTCTTTTAATGGAAGAATGGTGTTTTCTTCTGTTAAAGAATGTTGGTTTAATATGTTTCCGTTATCATAATTTAATTTTTCTTCTATTCCATTATATTTAATTACTCCCTTAGCTGTATCAATTACCGCTCCTATTTTTTTTAACAAGTTATAGCCGACCAGTAAATCTGAGTCTAGCCCATCTATTTCATAAAAAGTATATCGCGTATCAAAAATAGTTATCATATGATAAAATTTAATTATTGAATATCCATTCACTGTGGATACTCTTTTGTAAATTGGAAGCTCGTTCTTATTTTTATAAATTCCTGTTCTTATATAACACGAGGTTGCCCCAGTGTCAATTAATATTTTTAATTTTTTATTTATTTTTGGATCATTTCTAATTATGTAGGGTAAGCCTACTCCTGACTTTTGTCTAAAAAATGGTTCTCCTCAATGTTATTTAGTCTCATCGTCTTGTTAGCCGGTTGGTTAACAGTTCCAGTTGGTACCCTTTTATTTTGGGCTTGGCCTTGCTGAGTGTTCTGGGTCTCAAATTTTTTTGTTTGATCCCACTTGTTCTGACTATAATTATTATTTTGATATTTATTATAGCCTTGATTATAGCGGTTGTTAGCCTTATTCTGAGCGTGGATAGACTCGTCTACCTCCATTGGTTCCGGCTTATTTTGTGGCTGCCTATAGGTGTTCCACTGATTTTGTTGGTTATTATTAAATCTACCCTGGTTCCAAGAATTATTTTTATTCTTATTATAATAACCATAAGTATTTTTGTTCTGGTTGTTGTCATGATTAAACCTTAAATTATTATTGTTTCGCTGGTTACTGTAACTATTGTTTTGCTGTCTTGTCTTGTGGTTGAAATGTGTTTGTCCATTTCCACTAGAGTTTGGCTCGCTATGTTTTCTCTGAGCAGTAGAGAAACTATTTGCGAAATGAGCCCTCATATTGTTGCTTTCCAATTCCTGAACTATGACCATTGCATTTGGTAGGTCAGGTGGATTCATTGAGAAAATAGTATCTGAAATTTGGCCGTTGAGGCCGGTAATGAAAACTCTAAGAGCTGTCTTCCTATGTTTCTCATTCATTTCCGCTGTTATAGGTTTGTTTCTACCGTAGGTCATAATAGTTTTATTAATTAGCAGAGTTAATTTTCTATTAACTGTACCATAATAATCCATTATGGATAATTTTCCCTGACTCAATACACTTAATTCCTGTTCAATAATGTGAATTGGTCGTTTGTCGCTAAAGACGAAGTCAAGTCTGGCCATTATGGCATCGAAATTTAAAACAGTACCGTTATGGGCTAAGGCGTCGTTTGCCATACCCGTTATTTTGTTCCGTAATATAGATAAGGCAGAATAAAATCTTTCACTCCCTCTGGCATATTGCCCCATGGCTACTTCTGCCGATTCTCTCCAGCTTACATATTTATCCTCTTCACCTTTATATTCCCTAACAGATTTGATGATCTCATAAGATGTGTCGCATTTTATATTTGGATCTACAATCTCTATCTGATAATCCTCAACCGTTTTAATTTTGTGAGAAAGCTGCGATCTTAAGTTAACGATCTCCTCCTTTAATGGATTTAATTCAAAATTTACAATTTGCTTAATTAAATCTCCTACATTTAACATGGTATTGTTTGTAATTGCCTGATGGCTTGTATTTTCCTGTGGCGGATTAATGTGGAGTCTTTTATTAGCTCCAGTCTGGCTTGTTGAAGGTTCTGACATTTTGAGAACTTTTTCGAAATTTGAAATTAACTCTTCCACTTAATATATTTATATTTCCTTTCTTACAAATTTTTTTTATATAATAATAATAAGTATGTAACAGGCAGAAGGAAGCTTTTCCGACCCCATAAAGTATATATATTCTTGATCAGGATCACTAGCCGAGTCGATCTAGCCATGTCCGTCTGTCCGTCTGTCCGTCTGTCCGTATGAACGCTGAGATCTCGGAAACTATAAGAGCTACAATACTGGGATTAGGCATCCAGATTCCTGAGATTCCTGCGCAGCGCAAGTTTATTTCAAAAGAGTGCCACGCCCACTCTAACGCCCACAAACCGCCCAAAACTGTGGCTCCTACAGTTTTGACGCTAGAACAAAAATTTTAACTGAAATGTATTGTTCTCATCAATACCTACCGATTGACCTAAAAAAAAGTTTGCCACGCCCACTTTAACGCCCACAAACCGCCCACAAACTTCAAAAAATCGTAAATATGAACGCGGATATCTCGGAAAATATCAAAGATAGAGAAACGGGATTTCAGATTTAGATTCCGTAGGCTTGAGCGCAGCGCAAGTTTATTACGCGAATATGCCACGCCCACTCCAACGCCCACAAACCGCCAAAGTCTGTGGCGCCCACAATTTTCATGGTAGATAAAAAATTTAAACTGAAATGTTTTGGTCTCGTCAATACCTATCGATTGATTTAAAAAAAACTTTGCCACGCCCAGTCTAACGCCCACAACGCTTAAATCTGTCTACCGCCGGTAGGTGGCGCATTTGCTGCTTGCATATCTCAATTTTCCTTTGGTCCCTTTAGCTGAGTAACGGGTATCTGATAGTCGAGGTACTCGACTATAGCGTTCTTCCTTGTTTTTCTCTTCTCGTTGTTTTTTAGCCTGTTGGGTCGTCCTTATCTTGAATGATGATCCTGATTGGGGTCGTCCTTCTTTTTTTTGTTTTTAGATTTTGTCTTGGGGTCCTCCTTCTTTAATTCTGTTTTTTTTAAATTGGGGTCTTCCTTCTTTTCCAATTATTGGCGAGGGATTGCCCTTCAGCCCGTTTTCTTAAAATGTCTTTTGTTGATGATTTTGAAGATTTTTTTATTTTTTGATTTTAAACATTTGTTTAATTAAATTGTTTTTCACAATGTTTATTTTTTTCGATGAAATTTTTTGTCACTTTTTGATTTTTATATTGTCCGAGCAGTGAATTTATGTTACGATCACTATTTTGTAATTTGAGATTTTAAGGGGATTATTTCATTAATTATTTTCCACCTTAGTTTTTTGATCAACACAAACTTTTTATTTTTTTGCCAGTTGTATAGAGTTTAAGGGGATTATTGCATTTATTGATTTCCACCTTATTTTTATCAACATAGGCTTTATTTATTCGTCGGTTGTATCGGGATTTTTTGGACGCGCTAAATTCCTTTTTTCACTTTAAAACTTTTTTGTTTTTATTTTAAAGCTTTGCTTTTTTAGAATTTTTTAATCGCACGGCCCCATATTGGGCGCCAATTAAGTTTCTCACTCGTGATTTAATTAAAAAAAATTTATTTTTATTTTTTAATCACTTAATCACTATTACAATTTTTCAATAGGTCGAACTTTAGTACTACTGCTCGATTCGGATCTCAAAAACGGACTGCCTGATCTCTAGTTCAATGATCAATAATCAAACCTCGGCTTAAGAGAATTTATCCCCAAAAAATTGATAAAGAGAATGACTCAAGAGAGTCGGAAAATAGGATGATGCGATTTGCCAATTAAATTTGAAGTCCAGTCTTGGCCGGAAATTGGTGTTTACATTAGCGGAGTTTAGGGACCGCTTTGGGGATCTTTTTGTTTACGTTAGCGGACTCGCGGCTCGCTTTGGGGATCTTTTGTTTACGTTAGCGGACTGGATGTTTACAGCATCCGTTTGATTTGGGCTGCGTGAAATTGATCTGAGTGGGAATGATTCGGAGGCCTGGTTGACAGAAATAGCTGACCACGGATTTATCTCGGGTCTGTCAGAGTTATTTGGAAATAAGCTCTCGGCTCAAAGTTGTTTATAAATTGGGTAAGAGCCCCTAAATAATGTGTCATATAACTTACATACGCTCATATATATCGGTTGATAAAACCCATATATAACATAGATGACTATGCTAAGGAAAGTAAATATAGATTAGAAGTGTAGACGGCACTTTCTAGGTGTTTCTTCTTAGGCGGTCGCAGCAAAAGTGATCTTTATTGCACAGATTTGTACAGGCTTAGCCTATTTCACAAGCGTTGGGGGTATACAGTATGAGGGAGTGAGACAAGCATAGTGTTTCTTAAGAGTAAAAGAGATGTTAATATGTGTTCTATAATAGTGTGACCTAACTTAACGTAGTATGTATGTATGACAGATGCTTAGGAATATGTATGTGTGTGTGTGTCTGCTTGCTACAATTCGGCCATCCTGACCAGAGAGCTCCTGATCTCTTAACTATTTGCATTATTAATCCATGGTCGTATATTTGCTACTGCCCAAACTCCTCTATAAGGAAGCCTAGACTGTTGAAAACCTTCAACATCCTCCAAGACATACCTATCATTACGAAGTACCTTTGTCACTCTGTATGGTCCTTTGAATTTTGGAATTAGCTTTTTGGATACGCCTACATGAGAATCGAAGTTTTTGATCATAACTAAATCGTCCGTCTGGTACTCTTGCAGCTTCTCGATGCTCTGAGTAGCTTTATCTCTAATTACTTCTAAGTTTCTACTTTCCCTAACTTTATTCAACTCTTCTAATTTCTCTTTTAAGCTATCTATAACTTTTCCCTTTTGAGACACTCCGAATAAAACTTGACTTGGGTGCTGACTAACTGATCTTTGGATCGTATTATTAAGTGCGTGTTCAACTGTTTCTAAAACTGTATCCCAGAACAATCCCTTGTCTGGATCAGTCAATTTAGCGATCATGGGTCCTATGCTTCTATTTACTCTTTCGACTTGCCCATTAGTCTGCGGCGATCCAGTGGCTATCTTAATGCGTTTCACTTCGTTTTCCTCTAAGAAGTCATGAAATTCTTTAGATGTGAAGCATGTCCCACGGTCTGAGATCACGCATCGCGGCCTACTATACGACCTAAAATAGTCCTTTAATGCTACTATTGCTTCCCTAGACTTTGTAGTTTTTGCCGGAAAAAGTCTTACAAACTTTGTAAATGCGTCTATAATCACCAGTACGTGTTTGTTGGCTCTACTTTTGTCTACCGGGCCATAATGGTCTATGTGTATGACATCAAAGGAAATGCTTACTTTGGGGATGCTGTGAAGGAAACCTTCGTCTTTACCAGACTTATCAGAATAGGCGATACATTTCAGACAATTATTAATGTGCCGCTTGCATTTTTCACGAACTTTAGGGAACCAGTAACTTTTTGAGATAATTTCTACCATCTTATCTATTCCAACATGTCCTAATTGATCGTGGTAACTAAAAAGAACGTGGCTTTCCATTTCGCTTGGCACATAAAATAAAAGACCATCCTTATTCTTTTTTTTTGTAAATTATTCCATTCCGCATCTCATAATCCTTTAATTCTGTTTCCTGAAGTTTCTCAGCTATACTTTTGATTTTCTCATCTCTACTTTGACATATAACTAAGTTTTCTTCAAATGAATTAGAATCGATTGTCAGTATGTGTGTGTTCCTGCTAATTGCATCGACATGCTGCATACGCTTGCCGGCTCTATGTTCTAGAGTGTAGTCATAATCTTGAAGAAAAAGTGCCCACCTGGCAATTCTTGGGCATAATTCCTTTTTATTTAACGCCAGGGTAAGAGCACTACAATCTGTAACTATTTTGAACTGTATTCCTTGAAGATAGATTCTAAAGCGTTGTAACGAGTAAACTACAGCGAGCGTTTCTAATTCGAAACTATTGTACTTCGACTCCACATCCGTCGTGCGTTTAGATAAATAGAACACGGGGTGAAACTTACTATCTTTCTTCTTCTGCATTAAAATTGAACCAAAACCTAGGGCGCTAGCATCACAATGTAACTCTGTTGGGTCTTTTGGATTGTACAAGGCCGGAATAGGGGCTTCCAAAAGATTTACTTTTAATATTTCAAAACACTCTAACTCTTTCGCACCAAATTCGAACTTTCTGTCCTTTCTTACAAGATCATACAACGGCTTTGCTTTTGTTGAAAAATCTTTGACAAAGCGTCTGAAATAGGAGCACAGTCCAAGAAAACTTTGAACCTCATGCGTTTTTGTGGGTACAGGAAAATCTTTTACTGCTTGCATACCTTTCGAATCAGGCTTAATACCCTCTCCCGATATTATGTATCCTAAATACTTTATTTCTCTTTGAAGGAACTCACACTTGTCTAACCTAAGCTCAAGCTTGTTATCTACCAGTCGTTTAAAGACCTCCGTTAATATCTCCATATGACTCTTACTATCTTTCGTTGCTATTAAAATGTCATCCATATAAATTAGAACCTTATCTTCTTTAACCAAATCGGCAAAGATTTTGTTTACAAATCTTTGAAAAACTGCTGGTGCGTTTCGTAAACCAAATGGCATTCTAAGCCATTCATACTGACCCATAGGTGCTGTAAAAGCGGTATACTTAATTGAATCCTCGTGCATGTGCACGTGAAAGAACCCATTTTTGAGGTCTAACTTGGTAAAAATAGTTTTTTCAGACAGTTTATCAATAAGGTCATCTATTAAGGGGGTGGGGTAGTTATCTTTAAGCATGTTTTTGTTGAGGGTTTGGTAATCTACGCACATTCTTAATTCTCCAGACTTTTTCTTAACTAGAACTATAGGTGATGCATACTCAGACTCGCTTACTCTAATAATACCGTTTTTTATCTAATCGTCTAATAAATTTTGAACTTGACTTTTCTCTACGTATGATAAACGCCTTGGAGGGTAATTAAACGGTTTAGTTTTATCAAAATTCAGTTTTATTTCCCATTTTACTAAGGGGATCTCTGGCCGTTTCGGTTTCGTATAAAACATATCAAAAATATCTATCAGTTTTTTTCTTAACGTAAACTCACACTTGTCGCTAATATTTAACAGGTTGCTTTCGGCTGGATCAGGGTATTCAATTGACATAATTTCTGACTCGAAGTGATCGCTGGGTTGGACACTTAAATTTTGACTTGACTCTATCGTTTTACACGAATCACTTTGCGTTTCTTTGTAACCACAATAAACCTTTATACTATCATTTAGACAATCATCTTTCTCACAGCTATCAGTAGCACAATCGTTTCCAGTCTGACCAACATTTGAGCAATAAAATTTAAAACTACTATCCTTCTCACAATTACCATTATCTGAGCGATCATTTGCAATACAACTATCTTTTGAAAAAATATCCTTTAAACGATCATCAACCCCACTGTCATTTAAACGATCATCAGCACAACCATCATTTGAACGATCATCAGTAAAACTATCATTTGAACAATCATCAGTACAACTATCATTTGAACAATCATCAGTACAACTATCATTTGAACGATCATCAGTACATCTATCATTTGAACAATCATCAGTACAACTATCATTTAAACAATCATCAGTACAACTATCATTTGAACGATCATCAGTACAACTATCATTTGAACAATAATTTTCCCTAACAATCTTAAAGTTACAAATGTTCATAAAATCTCTTCCTAAAACAGTGCTATATGCCATCGATTCGTTTGCCACAATTAATAATTCAAAATTAAACTTCACTTTATTCATAATAACAAAACATGATATCTTTCCATATATATCTAAAGGGCTGTGGTTCAACCCAAAGTAATGCGACAAGTTGTTTTCATTAACGTTAACGATATTACTTCTTAGAATGTTTTCAACGCAGGATAACTTCGTAAAACTAATTGGACTCCCAGAATCGATTAGGCATTCTGTGAATAGGCACTGATTAGACTGTGAATTAAAGTAAATTTTAAACGGTCTCGCATATTTCATTTTCTTCTTCTCGTTGCAATGGGATATCAGGTGCTCCAAACTTCCGCAACCGTAGCAAGCGCCGTACGCGCGCTTAGGCTTGCGGCAGTCGGCTGCGAAGTGACCCATGGAGTTTCACTTGAAGCATCTTACAGCGGGTCCGGGCTGATTTCCAGAAACGTCTTTGTGGCGTCCAAATGCGAGAGATGGTTTCCGCAATGTTACTTTGGAGAATGCCTGCGACAGCTGGGCAGACGAATTAAAACAGTGCATGTGTGCCTGTTGTCGTAGAAGAGTATCCGGTATTCCTTCGATGATACTGTCGATTAATTCCTCGTCGTCTATCCTGATGTGTGCAGCCAACAGGGTCTTGTCGTTGAAGTACGTAGCAAAGTCTTCAGCTGGTTGCCACTTTCGCTCCTGGAACTTGCGTCTGGACATTATCTTGCTCTCTTTTGACTGAAAAGCCTCTGCGAGTTGAGTTAAGAGGTCCTGGGCTGGCAACGACAGAAAGTTCTCAGAAGAGTACAACCAAATTTGAGCTCGGTCTTTCAACTTTGACATAACCAGCATGCGAGTTATGTCTTCGCTCAGCTTGTACATTTTTATGATCGCGTTGAGCTGTGCGATCCAAGTGTTAACTGGCACTTTGCTGTTAACAGCACCGTCAAAAGGTGGAAGCATTTCCTTCACCGTGGTCACCAAAGAGTTGTTGTTAAAAATGGTTGTATTAGGTCTGGCAGCCTCTCCAACAATATTCCCCAAATTCGATAGGGTGACATTGGTTTGATTTGGTGTGGAAAGATTGTTCTGGATTTCTGGCAAGTTGCTCGTCGAAGGTGCGGTCACTCTATTAAATGGCTGACGCCGGGAAACTTCCAATTTGAGAAACTCATTTTCCAATTGGACGACTTCTAAGTGACGCTTCAGAGATTCCAATTGCATGGAAATTTCTGGAACGCACATGTTGTTGTCAGCTTCTTCGTTGTTTTGGGCTTCCAGCGATGTAGCCCCGACATCGTCCTGATCGGTTCCTTGATTTGCAGCAGTATTTGACCTTTCCTCGGGTCCAGCTTCAATGTCGGTCATGTCCTTGGGGTCCAGTACTGGACAATCTCCTCGGGCTGCGGGGTGCACACCATTCAACCGCGCTGCTAGTGTTGCCTTGGTGCCGCTTTTCGGCAACCAAAGTTTTTCCAGCCAACATCGAAGTTCTGATGCTGTGTAGTCGTCCGCAGCGATGGGGTCCATGACTACAAACTATTTTAAATAACTGACTTAATAACTTTTGCTTTATTATGCTCGTAGGCAGTAAGGACGCGAGAAAAAAAATTTTCGCGGTAATCCCTCTTCTGAAATTGTAGACGGCACTTTCTAAGTGTTTCTTCTTAGGCGGTCGCAGCAAAAGTGATCTTTATTGCACAGATTTGTACAGGCTTAGCCTATTTCATAAGCGTTGGGGGTATACAGTATGAGGGAGTGAGACAAGCATAGTGTTTCTTAAGAGTAACAGAGATGTTAATATGTGTTTAATAATAGTGTGACCTAACTTAATGAAGTATGTATGTATGACAGATGCTTAGGAATATGTATGTGTGTGTGTGTGTCTGCTTGCTACAGAAGTAGCATACAAAAGAGCTAGAATAATGATAGAAGAAAATAAGAAAAATAATAAAATACTATATGATCAGAACACAAACAACATAGATATATCAGTAGGTGATCAAGTCCTTTTAAAGTACAGTCCGTATAAAGTAACGGAAATAGGAGAAAGAAATAACATTAAAAAACGAATAATAAGAACAAAAAACAAACAGTTCATAGGACGGATTAAAAACGTTTATTTCATAATTGCATTTAGCATGGCCATAGATTCATAGAAACCGTATTGTCCCTTGATTCGCCCTTGCCGGTCAGCTTCACTAACCCCAGACGAGCCGAGTGGTACAGGTACAAAGAAGTTCTGACGAATATCCTCCCCATGGAACCGTCAGAAAGCATTACAAACCCACAGGAGCTGGACAAAACAGTAGATAAATTCACAGAAGCATGCAACACTGCCTTCAAAGTTGCATGCCCCACAGGGAAACCAAGGGGAAGGAAAAAACCCCCCTGGTGGACCCAACAACTATCTATCCTCAGAACCAACTGCAAATGCCTGTTTAACAGAGCAAAGGCGGGAAATGAGGACACCAACTGGCTGAACTACAAGTTTGAACTAGCCTCCTACAAAAAGGCCATTAGAAGAGCAAAACGAACGGCATGGCAGACCTTCTGCTCTGACATAGAAAAAACAGCTGATGCCGCAAGGCTCAGGAAAATACTCTCTAAGACAGCCGCGCCTTTGGGCTATCTTCAAAAAGCAAATGGATTATGGTCAGACTCCAGTAAAGAGGCCTTAGACCTGCTCCTAGACGCTCACTTCCCGGGGAGCCAACAAGCAGGGCATCCTCCTGAAAGAGGAGCAGGAGAGGGAATCGAATTAGATCCACTCCTATCAGACCGCAACATGAAATGGTCCATTCATAGTTTCAAACCATACAAATCGCCGGGACCGGACGGGATAACACCGGCTCACATCCAACAAGCAGGACAAATAGCCATAAACTGGCTGAAAAAATCTTCCAATCCATCCTGGCGGTAGGAGAACTACCAACAGCATGGCAAGAAACAAAGGTGGTTTTCATTCCCAAGGCAGGGAAGGCCACTCACACCACAGCAAAGGATTTTAGGCCAATAAGCCTAACATCATTCCTGCTTAAGAGCTTTGAAAGGGCCACCGTAGACCCGACACAAATATCAGAAGCACAGCACGTTTACACAGGTAAGTCAACCGAATCGGCGCTACACTTGGTGGTAAGCAGCATCGAGAAATCACTCAGCATCAAGAAATACACACTGATCGCCTTCCTGGATATAGAGGTAGTGTTACCGCCTCAGTACATTTTGAAACGTCGATTAATTTACATAAATTCATCGGTTGGATCCGACACCAATCAACATCTCGCCGACAATCGAAAGACCATACAGTTACAGTGCGATCCTCAATAGGAGAGGAAGATTTTTTAAAGCTCTTGATTTTATCTTGATTTTGTAATTTGATTTAACTAATAAAAAACATCGGATTTTAAAGCAGTGCTGTTGGAAGCTTTTATTAAGGGGTCGGCTGTAACATTCTTTAAAAAATCTAAATATACGAGAGTACAAAGAAACAAAACACCACAAGTTGCTGCGTCTGAACAATAAAGTTCCGTAGTAACAATATTAACCCTAATCTAGTTCCAACAGCGGGTTAACTATTAATTGGTGCTCGACTGCGTCTTAATTACAATAAAGTTCCGCAGTCCCGTACATTAACAATAATCGTGACACGAACCTTAAATTAACTGCGACATTTATAATCAGTGTATACACACCAACCGAAGACAGAAACTGACAAATAGATTCTTGCGAAGACACTCCGCGTATTGGTGTTAGTGTTTCGTGGTAAAAAAACCAAAAAGAACAAAACTATATTCTGATTCCACGGTTTGCCTTTCTGCCAACTAAGGCTGTGAGTAGGGGCATAGCTTGCGAAAGCAAATAAATTTTCCCCCAACAGGCAGAGAAGCTCACAACCGAAATCAATTTCGCGAACAATTAAAAATGCTTCCACGGGGAGATGATACCTCGATATGCGGTACTTGCAAAAAAGATCGACCCGGGAAAGACATAATATAAGTTCAATGTGATAATTGCAAGACCTGTTACCATTTCTCTTGTGTGCGTGAAGAAAGCGGCAATAACCTTAAAGGCTGGGCCTGCCCTCCTTGCGAGAAGGGTGATACCGACATCGTGAAGACCAATACAACTGCACATCAAGGCTCCGCCGCGCAGGGATTGCAAAAAGAGCCGAAAATGAGTTTACAAGAAACACCCGGTATAAACACGTCAACTAACGTTCTTATGTTACAGATGCTAGAGGAAAAACGAGAAGCTGAGCAGAGATCTATTGAACAAAAATATAATATTTTGTCGCGCCAACATGATCCCAACATGACATGGACACCCACGACAATGGGCCCCAGCAGCGTTCAATTATCAGCTCGACAAATATTACCAGCTGATTTACCTACATTTAACGGAAACCCAGACGAGTGGCCCACCTTTATAAGCGCCTTTGAAAAAAGCACTTCTGCTGCCGGCTTTTCAAATGTCGAAAATATGTTTCGACTTCAAAAATGTCTTAAAGGGAAAGCGTACGATCTAGTCCGAGACAAGCTTTTGTTGCCAACCATGGTTCCCGAGGTTATAAGCACATTAAAAACATTCTTTGGTCGTCCAGATCAAATTCTGGATCGCCTAATTGAGAAAGCTAAACGAATTTCAGTAAACAAGGACAGGCTGGATTCACTTATCGACTACGCCCTTGCTGTTCGCAACATCTGTGCTACCATGGAGGCCTGTCAACTAGATGCACATCTAAACAACCCTATGCTTGTTCGCGAGTTGGTTGACAAACTTCCAAATCAATATAAGCTGAACTGGGCAATGCACCCAAAAGATGGATCCATAGCAAATGTAAAAGCATTTAGCGATTGGTTGTATAAGATTGCAGAAGCAGCCTCCACAGTCGTTTCAACCTCATACTCAAGGACGAATAATGTACATACTCATACCAGCTACAATGATGTACAGCCGCAACATGCGGAATCGGAGGAGCACCCACACAATTCCTACCGATCCGAGAACTCAGCTTGCTTCGTATGCCAAAGCGCACAGCATCAAGTCGCTCAATGTGAACAATTCAAAAATCTCACTTACGAAGGAAGGCAACAAGTTGTTCGCGACAACAGGCTCTGTTTTAAGTGCCTGAAAGTTCACGGCCGTAGATGCTCTTTTACTAATGCATGCGGTGTTGGAGGATGTGAGTCAAGGCATCATTCCTTACTTCACAAAGGCAAGCCCAATATCAACGTTGTCACGTCTCACCAAGTCAAGTCAGCAGAAGTTGAAAAATATTTTCGTATCGTGCCAATACATGTCCAAGGTGACAATATTAAAGTTGACACCTTTGCTTTCCTGGACGAAGGCTCTTCGGTCACACTAATAGACGAATCCTTCTTTAAGCGTTTAAACATAAGTGGCACCGCCGAACCGATCTGTATGCAGTGGACCAATAAAACCACCAGAAGAGAGGGCAATTCCGTACGCTGCAATATACGAGTCGCCGGGGCAGGCGCAACTAAAACATATTGGCTAAATAATGTCCATACTGTGAAAAACCTAGGCTTGCCAAAACAGACGGTGAACGTACATGAATTGCGCATCAAGTTTCCACATCTAGATGGAATACCCCTACAATCTTATTCGAATGCCGAACCAATGATTCTTATTGGAACCAACAACTGGAAGCTCGCTGTACTCAGCGAAGGAAGGCTCAGAGAAGGAAAATGGAATGATCCCATTGCGTCTAAGTGTATTCTCGGCTGGGGACAGCAAGGCTCCACAAGCTCCAAAACTGCATTTTCCATGCACCACTGCCTGTGCAACTAAGACGAGATTGAAAAGAGCATTAAAGAAAGTCTTTGCGTTGAAACTGTTACTCCAAAGACGTTTCGTTCCGTGGATGACGAGAAGGCCCTGGAAATATTGGATAAAACTTGTTCAAAGAACGAAGGACATTATCAAGTAGGACTTCTATGGCGCGAAAATAATCCAACTCTGCCGGAAAGCTACAACAACGCAATGAAACGGCTAAAATGTCTAAAGGCTAAGATTAACCGAGAACCTGAACTTTTTGGCAAAATTGAGATGCAAATAAATAATCAACTCGAAAAAGGGTATCCATCCGAACTGTCCAGTGCCGAACTCCTTGAACAGCCCGAACGCGTGTGGTACCTTCCAATATTTATAACCCACAATCCTAATAAACCTCAAAAGGTCCGTCTCGTCTGGGATGCGGCTGCTAAATCCCACGGGAAGTCACACAACGACTTCATGTATACCGGCCCCGATTTACTACATCCACTTACCAAAGTATTAATGGCGTTTCAAGTTGGTAAGATAGCTGTTTGTGGTTCCACCAAATTCGAATCCTGGAATCAGATGCGCACGCTCAACGTTTTGTATGGTATAACAACGAAACGCAAGCAATCAGAACCTTTGTAATGAGATCTATGACATTCGGAATATCCTGTGCGCCATGCATTGCTCATTGTGTTCGCGACAAGAACGCGCAGGAATACAAGCTGCAAAGCCCGCGTGCGTTCGAAGCCATTACCAAGGTACACTACGTCGAAGACTACATAGATAGCCTTGGCGACGAAACTGAAGCAATCGAGGTTACCCTAAAGGTCCGAGGCATACACGCAGCTGGAGGTTTCAATATAAGGAACTGGGCTTCTAATTCACCCGAAGACTTGAAAAATTTACAGGGTGATTCCCTCGATCTACAGTCGCCAAAGGAACTCGGAGATCCAGAAAAAATCCTCGGTATGTTTTGGGAACCAGCAACTGACATGTTTAAATATGTTTTCAAATTTGCACGAATGAAAAGAAACGTCCTTTCGGAAGAAGCCTTGCCAACCAAACGCGAGGTACCGCAAGTGTTGATGTCCATATTTGATCCATTAGGATTCTTATCCTGCTACACTATTGGCCTCAAAATGCTCCTTCAGGAAATTTGGCGCACAGGCATAGGCTGGGACGACATCTTACCAGGACCTTACCAGGACTTGCTAGCCCAAGCTACAACTATTCAAGTACCGCGCCATTACTCGCCCTTACTTTGTATGGCAGATTTTGTTGAACTACATAATTTCGTGGACGCCAGTGAGTACGGATATGCCGCCGTGTGTTACTTGCGGATAGGAAAAGGGGATGATATCACCGCCTCACTGATCGCAGAAAAAAGTATGGTTGCTCCCCTCAAGCCACTTTCCATACCCCGCATGGAACTACTTGCTGCCGTAATCGGTGCACGTCTATCCTACAAAGTGCGGAGCATTCGCAACATAAGCGTCGATCAACACACTTATTGGACCGATTCAAGGACAGTACTTTCCTGGCTGACGATGGACCCGCGTAATTTTTACTCTTTTGTAATGCATCGCGTAGGAGAAATCCTGGAGACCACAATCGCTGGTCAGTGGCATTGGGTATCAACAAAGCTTAACGTAGCAGACATGGCGACAAAGTTTATCAGCAAACCAAACTCACAGGAATGAATTAACGGCCCATTATCAACAGTCATCAACAGTCAAAGGACTAGTGGCCAAAACAGCCCACTTTGTGCCCTTCTAACAAAGTCGACCATGATGAGATTAAAAAAACGGTCTTGATAATCAGAAAAGAAAGCATAGTAGTGGTACCATTATACGTTGAGCGCTTTTCTGATTGGAAGCACTTATACCGAGCAACGGCTACTATTCTGTTATACTTGGACATTCTACGAGCTAGATGCAAAGCTGAGAAACTCCAAAAATTCTTACGCTCGAACAACTGACGTCGGCCAAAAACCTACTCTTCAGGAAAGCACAACAAGATAATTTCAAATCGGAACTCGAGACTCTTCAATCAAACGGAATCATAAATAAGTATTGATTGGACTGAATATTTACATAGATAGTGATGGAATAATGCGTACTCAAGGCCGTTCAGACACCATAAATCAAAGCCGAGACCAAATTGTCTTGCCAAAGCGCCACCACATCACTCTACTTATAGTAAAAGAATTTCACGAAAGAAACCATCACATGCTTCACGAGGGAACAATTCATCTAATCCGCAGCGTATATTTTATTCCCCAGTTACGTGTTGTCAAAGATGCACCGCTACCGCCAGCTAGAGTCGCTAGCTTCGAGAGGCCCTTTACATAAACTGGAGTGGATTTCTGCGGTCCAATTCTCGTTAACGTAGGCTGACAGAAAGAAAAACGTCGGGGTGTTATTTTTACATGCCTCACTCTGCGCGCAGTTCATATAGAGATAGCCCACAGCCTTGACACTAGCTCTTGCATAATGTGCATGGCAAACTTTATGTCGCGACGCGGGACGCCCAAGGAAATATTTTCGACAATGGAACAAATTTCAAAGCAACTGAAAGGATTGTCAAAGAGGAGCTAAAAAATGATGAGTTCGACAAGCTCGTTATAAAATATGACAAAATTAAATGGCGCTTCAATCCACTTGCCGCACCACACATGGGCGGAGCATGGGAACGTTTAATTCGATCGATTAAAAAGTGTACTCAAATCCATTTCCCCGAACCCCAATTACAACGACGAAAGTCTCAAAAATGCTCTTATAAGTGCAGAATACGTAATAAACTCCCGCCCACTGACCTTCGTTTCCTTGGAGGCAGAACACGACGACGCACTTACTCCCAAGCATTTATTGCTAGGATCTGCAGACGGCTTGAAGCCTCTACTGACAAGCGAGTCAAGCCCAAGACAACGTTGGCGCCAGGCAAACGAACTAGCCGATCTTTTCTGGAGGAGGTAGGTGAAGGAATACATGCCAATAATCACCAAGCGATCCAAATGGTTTCCAAAACGACATCCTCTGGCAGTTGGCGACGTCGTAATCGTAGTGGACGGAAATCTACCCAGGAACCTTTGGCCCAAAGGACGAATTACAGAGGTCGTCACAGCCAAAGATGGTCAAGTTCGATCTGCCACTATTAAGACTCAACATGGTATTATGGTACGGCCAGCAACCAAAATAGCTGTACTGGACGTTGCTTCTAAGTAAATGTAAACACCCCATAGCTGTTTACGTGGGGGGGAATGTTACCGCCCCAGTACATTTTGAAACGTCGATTAATTTACATAAATTCATCGGTTGGATCCGACACCAATCAACATCTCGCCGACAATCGAAAGACCATACAGCTACAGTGCGATCCTCAATAGGAGAGGAAGATTTTTTAAAGCTCTTGATTTTATCTGGATTTTGTAATTTGATTTAACTTATAAAGAACATCGGATTATAAAGCAGTGCTGTTAGAAGCTTTCATTAAGGGGTCGGCTGTAACAGGTAGCCTTCAATGACGTGCAACCCACTGCTATAACAGAATTTCTCACAGAACTAGGGGTTGAGGCGCCAATGGTGAGGCTAATCCATAAATTGCTGATAAGCAGAATGGTCACAGCCACACTAGGGACCTCAACCCAGACTAGACTAGTGAACAGAGGCACCCCGCAAGGAGGTGTACTATCACCCCTCTTGTGGAATATCGCAGTAAATAAACTACTGTGGAGGTTGTAAGGTAGTGGCATATGCAGACGACGTCGCCATCATCTTTAATGGAAAATATTCACAAGCACTTTGCGATCTTCTGACCGCTAAGCTTAAAGTACTATCGGAATGGACGATAGAGAACGGACTTGAGTAAATCCCTTGAAAACGGAAATTGTTCTATTTACAAATAGATACAAAATTCCACAACACCCATCCCAAACAATTGCAATCTCTCTTTTAGCGACCACGCCATATACTTGGGGTTAGTACTAGATAAACGCCTCAAATGGGGCTTAAATAACCAAGGGAGAACCAAGAAATCGACCGTTGCACCTTACTCCTGTAAAAAGAAATTGGGCTAAGGTGGGGCATGTCCCCTAGAATAGTCAACTGGATACACACAGCGGTAGTCAAGCCAATCCTACTATACGGAGTGGCTCTGTGGTGGACCGCTCTGCAGAAACAATGCATACTGAAACAATGCATACTAAACAAAGTACAGCGAATGGCGGCTTTGTGTATTAGTGTAGCCCTTCGAACCACCCCGAATGAAGCGCTGAATGCGATCTTGAACCTCCCTAGCCTGGACTTAGCAGGCATGGAAAGGGCCAAATCGGCAGCTATTCGACTGAGGGACACAGGGCAGTGGAAAGCCCAATTTTATTTGTTTATTTATTTCGCCAACAGTTGGTACCTTAACTGGCTACTTGTCTATTACTTAACTAAATCCTAAGGGACGAAAGGTAATTTTAAAGGGCTTTCTTAATTAATTCTCAGGGGGAACATGGGTCCAGCCGCATGTGAGATGGAAGTTTGTTCCAGTAGCGAGCTCGGTTCAAAGTTAGATGCAAATTTTTTTTTTTTTTTAATGCTTTGCTATTTATTTATTGTATCTTCTCCCTTTGGATACTAACAATAAGTGTATCAAATCTTAGACTACTTAATCTATCTCTCAGTCATATGACTGCTGTTGTGCTAAAGGGGCCCGAAAGTTATAGCTGGCTTGGCAGGTCGTTGCGTTGTAGACGGGATCGGCTGGAAACCCAAGTCAAGCCTCTTGCGAGGCGATTGGGGTGCACAGAGAGTTTTTCGTTGTAGGACGCTTTTTGTTTGTATATTTCATCTTTTACGGTAGGAATGCTTAGGTCCCTGTGGATGTTTTGATTGCGAATATACCATGGTGCCCCAGTGATAGTTCGCAGGATTTTCGATTGAACGCGCTGTATAATGTCTATGTTGCTTCTGCTGGCGTTTCCCCATAGCTGGGAGCCGTATGTCCAGATGGGCTTGAGAGTGGAGTTGTAGAGCAAAACCTTGTAGTCTAGACGCAGCGGCGAACGAGCGTTAAGAATCCAGTGGAAGCTGCTGGCCTTTAGTTTTAGATGTACTTTCTTGCGTTCGATGTGTCTTCTCCAGGTTAGTCGTCTGTCAAGGTGGACGCCGAGATACGTTACATCGTTGACTTGGGGAATCTGCGTATTATTCAATAATAGTGGAGGGCATGTTAGCCTGTTGAGAGTAAACGTTATGTGTTTACATTTTTGTTCATTTATTTTAATCCGCCAATCAGATAGCCACCTCTCTACTACGAGGAGGTGGTTTGCTAGCTGTGTTGTGGCTCGGCCTGGGCACCTCGAGCGACTTAAAATTGCGGTGTTGTCAGCGAACGTAGATGTTGTTAGCTGCTCGTTCGTGGGAATATCCGCTGTGTATAGGAGGAACAGAGTAGGCCCTAGTGCGCTTCCTTGCGGGACTCCGGCTTTGATAATGTAGTCGTCGGATGTTGTTGTATTGCACCTTACTGCGAAGGTCCTGTTGTATTGATACGACTCAAGAAGCTTGTGAGTGTAATCAGGCAAGTGTGTTTTGATTTTGTGCATGAGGCCATCTAGCCATACTCGATCAAAGGCTTGAGATACATCGAGGAATATTGCGCTGCAGTATTCCCGATGCTCAAAGGCTGTGCGTATTTCTGATGTTATTCTGTTAACTTGTTCGATTGTTCCATGGTTTTGACGAAATCCAAATTGATGAGCAGGGATAACATTGTGTGCTCCTAGATATGGTGTTATGCGAGCTAGAAGGCATTTTTCGAACAGCTTAGACAGACACGATAATAAACTAATTGGTCTGTAGGATGACGGAATTGTGTGGTCTTTTCCGGGCTTCGGTATCATAATGATGATAGATTTTTTCCATTTTTTCGGATAGTAGCCGAGAGTTATAATCCCATTGAAGAGCTTACAAATAACCTCAATGGCAGAGTTTGGAAGTTCTATTAACATTTTTGGGGTTATTTGGTCACCGCCAGGGGCCTTTTTCGGTTTCAGTTCACCAATGACTTTCGCGATCTCCTTTGGCTGAAACAGTGGTGGTAGGGAAATAGATTCAGGTTCGATTTGTGGTAGGAAAAAGGAACCAGTGGCAGGGTTCGGCTGGAAGACGTTTCTGAGATGTAAAGCAAAAGTTTCGGCTCTATCTTCGTCGCTGCGGACCCAAATGCCAGATGAGTTTCTTATCGGAGAGACTGTTTCGATTGGAGAGCTCAGATTTGGGTGAGCCCACCACAGAGGATGTTTTGTACTGGTTGGCGAAAGTTTTTTAATGTACTGCAGCTGTGCATTTTCTGTTTCTTGCTTTAGAGCTCGATTTAGTGTGCGAGTGGCTTCCTTGAGACGTTGTTTTGATGACGGCGATCTGTTGGTTTGCCAGGCACGTCGCAGGCGCCTCTTTTCTAGGACTAACCGTTCAATTTGCAGATTAGTTTTGAAGTGGTTGGTTTGCACGTCCCTGCCTTGTGGTGTTGAGATAGTGGCTGCCTCCACGAATACTTCTTCAAGAGCATCGGTAGAGCAGTCGATGTCCGCTTCGATGTTGAAGTGAGGGGTTAATTTGATGTGTGAGCTTACATACTTTTTATATTTTAACCAGTTGGTTCTGTGGTTTGTCACCGCAAAGTCTATTAGGTCTGGAACTTTCCTGGGGTCTGTTGGCCAGTATGTGGGGCTGCCAGGGGAAACATAGTCTAATTTGTTATTCGGTTTTATGATTGCATTGTATAATTGCCTTCCTTTGGGAGTCACAAGGCGAGATCCCCAGTGCGTGTGTTTGGCATTATAGTCCCCTGCAGCTATAAAGCGATCTCCAAGCAAGTTGTAGAAGTCCATGAATTGTCCTTCAGATTCAGAATAGATAAGCGACCCCAATATCCGGGGAAGCTGAAAGATTTTCGTATAACATATGGGAAGGAAAGTAAGAGGTTGTTCGTTTAGAATTGACAAAGTGCCAGAATGATTTAGGATTGGTAATAAATTTACTCTCTATATCAGCAATATATTGGCTGTATAAGAATTTATTGAGGAACTCAAACTCACAAACTCACTCAATTAGATCTAGAAGCTTATTTAAGTTATTAAATACATGGTTAATCTGGACTAATCCCATACTAAGAAGCTCATTGATGACTAAGATTTCGTGGGGAAGATGCAAATTACTGGGAACCATTGCTGAAGACTCAACATCATGAGCTCACACGAGCGAATATTTGTTGAAGTCGCTCAAAACACATATATATTGGCCATCTTCCAGCTCCTGGTATAGGTGGGCAATGTTGTTATATAAATCAAACCTGCTGCTTGAGGGTATGTATGATACTGCCAGGAAAATTGTCTCAGTAGGACCAGCGAGAGATACACTGAGTTGATCGAGCAGAGAATACTCGTTCTGGAGACGAATAGCAATGCAACGCAGCTCACGCCGCACAGCAATTAAAACGCCGCCACCTCTGCAGCATCGTGCTTTAACGGAATCTCGATCTTTACGGTACACATGATAAAGATTTGTATCGAAGAATTCATTATCGAAGAAATCCATGTTGAGCCAGGTTTCAACAAAATGATGACGTCGTGATCACCATGAGACGTTGCCTGAAAAAGGGATTGAGCTTTCGTACGCATACCACCGACATTTTGAAAATAAATATTGAAATTTGTATTGTTAGCGCATATCCGGTCATCCATGGTCATGCTATTAATAACTGGTCCAGCATCATGGTCCGAATCCGTAAGAGGCCTCGCTGGGATTTTATCATAATTAATAAGATTATTTGTAAGAACCTTCAGTAAAGTATTGGTACGGATACGAATAGGCTGGTGATCGGCGCTCCAAATATTAGGTGGGCAGTCAATATTAGCATTCAAGATATAACTGCACGCAGGTGAATCCACTCCTGGTAATAATGAGCGAGAACGTACTCCAGCAGCCGCAGTCCATTGTTGTTGTTGATGGCGAAAGCATCTCCAGAGAGCACCTTCAGAGAGAGCACTCTGAGAGGCTCGCCATCCAGCCAAATGTGTCGATAAAAGTTGTTGTAGAAAGTCAAACGTCAGAAAGGTAGAGACGGAGAGCGCATAACTATTAGGCGACGAAGAGTAAGAATCCAGCCGACTTTCTAGGTACTTCCGGAGAGAGACGCAAGATGATGAGATCGCACCTCCAAGGAGCTCGCCGATACTAGAGCCAGGTGGATGGCGAATGTCGCACAAAGCGGACAACAAAAGCTCCGGCTGGTGTTGTTGATAAAGCGTCAGGAGAGCAAAGGAAAATGATGTGAGCGCAACTCCGAGAAGCGGGCCGATATTAGAGCCAGGCGGACGGCGAATGTCGCGCACAGCGGACAACAAAAGCTAAAGCTGATGTTATAAATGGTGCAACGGGAGAGAGGCGCAAGATGATGAGAGCGCACCTCCAAGGAGCTCGCTGATACTAGAGCCAGGTGGATGGCAAAAGCTCCGGCTGATGTTGTTGATGGTGCGTTGGGAAAGAGACAGAAGATGATGAGAGCGCAGTGAGAAAGGCAAGCAGCTGCCGATGTTGTTGTGAAAACGCCTCCGACAAATGAGGAAAGGCTTGCAGAAGATGTCCCGCAAAAGTATCGACGCCAGTGGCGTCGAACACTAGGGGATTTTTCATGGATGACTTGATGTTGAAGTTTGTCCAAGCTCCGGAAAATTAGATAAGATTCCATCCCCTACCACAATGGCCCGTTATCTATGAATAAATCTTTTGACCTTAACTGAGTTCGGCCAGAAATCGTTTTTGAAGACTGAATCGTGAAACTGATCGGGGATACCAAGCTTGAATTTTACAAACTTTAAAGTTGTAACGTCATCTTTTTTTACAAGTTTTACACAAGTGAGAGAACTAGCATCCACCTTATGCTTGGTGGACACATATTTTGAAACAGCGTTCGGCTCTGTATCAGTTGCAAACTTTCCGACCTGCAAAAATTTCATGGTCGGCAAAACATGAAGATCTTCGGCATTAATTTAACTGGATTTAATAAGAGTTTGAGAACATCGTCCGCTAGGGCTACGCAAGATATCAGGAAGTCAGGCTCCCGGCCCACTGTAGCGTCTTCCAAGCGGGGGTCCACGCTATAAAAGAAGCTCTTACCTGTTTAGGGAACATAAGCCTCCAAAGAGGACACACAAATGTATATAGTGACAGCCAAGCTGCTATTAAATCGATCTACTCGACAAACACCAAGTCCAGTACAATAGAAGACTGTCGCAGATCTCTCCACGACATGGGTAGTCAGTTTGCTATCAGCCTAATATGGGTTCACCGGGATATCGTAGGCAACTGCATAGCGGACGAGTTAGCCAGACGGGGCACCATCAAGCCTCTCCTCACAGGAAAAGGGAATGTCGGTATGCCAATGGCAACTTGCAAGCTAAATATAAAAAACTACTTTAACAAACTAGCCAACACCCATTGGCAAAACGCACCACAGTGTCGTATCTCTCACCAGACATGGCCTATGATAAACAACAAAAAAAAACTTGGAATTACTCAAATTCAGCCGCACAGAGTGTGGCATGCTGATTCGAGCTCTTACAGGCCACTGGCTTGTTGGCACACATGCCGGCAGGCTAAAAGCCCCAAAAAATGACTTCTGTAGAAGCTGTAGGGATGAAGAAGAAGAAGAAGAAACGGTAGAACACCTTCTCTGCTTCTGTCCAGCCCTATGCAGACACAGAATGAAACACTTAGGAAACCCCTTCATCGACGATATAGGGGATTAATCTAAAAAACGTAAGTGCTTTTATTAAATTTTCCGGGTGGAAGACACGCAGATCAGCTAAACACAGCTTGAAACATATAAGTTATGGGACCCTAGAGAAGGAAAAGAACAAGATCATGCGGTATCACAATGGACCCATATAGGTCTTAAAGTGTCGGACTACAGTCCGACAGCCGCGCTAGCCTTACCTTACCTAGGTTAGGTTAGGTTAGGTAGGAGTGGTTGGAGATTAGATACTAATCCCCTCACTTAGGTCACATTGGGCCCCATGTGATACCACATGATCTCTGAACAGATCCGTTTCCCTAGCTCATGGGTTATCTGCTTTCGCGAATTATTCTGTTCTTCTTAAGAAACAAGAGTTTTTGGATGCTTGCGCCCTGAATGGCCGCAAGGTTCGGAAGTGTGCAGCTACCTAGGGTTTGAAAGCGCTTTAGGTTATGCGCTGGGCAGAAGCATAGGAGGTGTTTGATGCTCTCCTCTTCGTCTATCTTTTTGCAGCTGCGGCAGAAGTCGTGGTTACTTTGTCCCAGCCTGAGCGCATGAATCCCTATAAGACAGTGGCCCGTGAGGGCATTTAAGAGAGTGGAGATGTCCTCCCTGCTACATTGTAGGAGAGTTTTTGTTCTTTTCGAGTTGTAGTTTGGCCATGTGAGTCTAGAATTGTGGCATGTTAAGTTTGAGTTCCAACGGTTGGTGTAAACAATCTCTGCCTGAGATGGAGCTTGCAGGTAGCCATGGGCATACCCAAATGACCCCCCCACTGACGTGTTCAGGTGGGTAATGGCTTCCTGGATTGCCATGACTTCCGCTTGGAAAACACTACAGTGGTCTGGTAGGCGCAATGAGACTTTTATGTCTAATTCGGAGGAAAAGACTCCCCCACCTGTTTGGGAGCTTTGGTGCTGTTGCAGATGCCCAGCTTTTGGCAAGTAGGTCCAGGACTTGGAGATCGAGAATTGTGTTTAGTGCCTCAGTGGCGGTGGTGCGGAGCGCCCCACTGATGCAGAGCTCTGCGCTTCTTTGGATCTTGTGAAGGATTCGGAAGCGAATTCTTTTCTAGGGAAGGCCACCAAACGATGTTTCCGTAGAGGAGAATGGGCCTGACTATTGCAGTGTATAGCCAGTGAACTATCATGGGGGATAAACCCCACTTCCTCCCTATGGCTTTTTTACAAGCGAAGATGGCTATGGACGCTTTGCGTGTGCGATCTAGGATGTTATCTGTCCAGAGGAGCTTTTTGTCAAGGATGACACCTAGGTACTTTGCTTGGTTGCGCGTTTGGTGTAGTTTTGGGGGAATTAGAATTGGATCCTTATACTTCCTTGTGAAGAGAACTAGTTCGGTCTTTTCTGGGTTAATACCCAGTCCACAGCCAGCCGTCCACCGGGAGAGGGTGGATAAGGCTGGCTCCATTAGATTGCAAAGGGTTTGCGGGAACTTGCCCTGCAGTAGGATAACCACGTCGTCCGCGTAGACCTAACCTAACCTAATTGCCTTTATTTCTGAGTGAGCTGGAGTTATTGGCTTTATTTTTATAAGACTTGAATTGAGAATATCAAGTTATTCTTGTAATTTTTGAGTTGTTGCCCAAGGGGATGGCGGCTGTTTTTTAAATAATAGCCATTTTATGTAAGCTACTCTTTTGTTAATTTTATTTTTCACGCCCCCTCGTTTTGCCATAACTCAATCTCTACTCACTCAGATTTATTTTTTCCAGCTTCCAATTTGCAGTTTTTCGGTTGCCTATTTAGTTCTTCAGCCTCTCTTATTCCATTTGCAGTTTTCTTATTTTTTCTGGTTTTCTCACACTTGTTGCAGTATTGTTGTAGTCCGGGTATCTCTTTTAGTTAGATTCCATCCATGTGTCCTTGTGACACCATGTCACGGTAGCCATGTAATTCTTTTTGCCGCCATCGCAATATATTTATTATTATTGCCAGTGCTGCTCCTCACACTTGTAGTAATCACTCGTTCGTTTTATTTTAGACCAACGGGTCTTTCTTTATTAAGTTGCCAATTCCGAATGTTTTGCTTAAACTTAAGTCTGGTTAATGGGCATTCGGCAGCAGCGGGGAAAAATGCTGACAATGCAATTGCGCATATATTCACCACGCTGGCAACCAATTAAATCAAAACACAGCCCCTTAAGGCGGCTTGTGCTGAATGGGCAGTTGAGATGCCAATATTCTTATAGACTACTTCTTGCCCATTAGTTTTATGCGAATATATTAATATTCGTTATTTAAGCAAAAGGGGGTATGCAGTGCGCGCGACATTTAAATCGTATTTAAGTAAGTCAGCCTGCGTTTGAAACATACCAACACAGCGACAGTTGTCTGCTGGGTGATCATATTACCAATGCACTTGAAGATGTGCTGGCCGTTGGACTTTTATATATTTATAATTTAATGTTATTAATGTACAGTGTGTACCCGATAAGTGCATACTACATTATATAATTAGACCTATTAAATATTTTTGCTGAAACAGACTCTTAACACAAGACGATATTACTGTAAAATAATCCCTATATTGAACCATGGCCCAGGACTTCGGAATTTGACGTCAAAGTTAAAATTTCTAAGTTTTCCATAATAAAAACGAGTACGAAACATCTCCAAATCAATTTTGTTACGTTTGGGGATTTTTCATATTTTACATCGAAGCAGATTTAGAGAAATTGTGAAAAATTAAGAATTTTTAACAAATTCATGGAAAAAGGTTCAAGATGGGACTACTTTTTAGCAATGCCGTTATGTATTGAGTGTGAGGTTAAGCGGAAATAATTAAGATAAGTCGAATTATGTAGGTCACATAATTTAATATGTGGACAAATATAAGTTTTTTATATTTGTTACGTACGCCCTCCACATAGAAAGGTTCACATAGAGAAACAACGACGAATCTTTAGACAGGAGGAGGGGTGCATGTGACTAACCAGACTCATACTGGTAAAGGCAGAAGAAAATGCAATTCGGCAATTCTCGGGTGTCGCGTAGCCAGAACAACGGCCACGATCGACCTACTGGTAACCATACTCCAGTAGCTGGCAAAGTGCAATAGCCGGCCGTTGACTCCCATGATAGCAGATATCGAGGAATAGTAATCCTAACTGGGAACACCTAGGTGATCCGATGCATACCGGCAGCCAAGCAAAAGCTCTAGTCTGGTATAAAAGACCTTAGACAATTAGAGAAGAGAAGAGAATCCATTTGTGTGTCTTGCTGACGGAAGCCGGCAGTTCCGAGGGAAGACGACTTTCCCTGGGGTAGTCGTCCACGGAGACTTTTGCCACTAGAACCAGCCACCATATCCAACAGTCCTTGAGGAGGACACAAATCGCAGCTCGAAAGGTTCTCATGTGTCGGACCAGCGCCGCCATTGTCATCAAAGAACGTGGAGAGGATCAACAATAAGGACGACATCTGTCATACTGTTATGTTGGTAGCCGCAGTACCCGTGATCCCCATGCTCCTGAAAATTGTTCAGCTGTAGGAGCCATCCGTTCAGAGGCGTAGCGACCAATAGCATACGTCGGAGAAAGTTGTGATGAAACATAAATGTGTTAATCGAGCCAACCAAACTGAACTCATGCATAACCACAGCCCATACTTAAGAACAGCCGTATTTTGGTGCACGTATATATATATATATATCCAATATAAAATTTTCCAAAGCCCAGGATCCGGAGCGAGATCTCATCGCCCAGGATTTAAAGAGGGGGTAAGTTTGTCGGAACACGGTTCCTTTCTTATAAACATACATATATAAATATCCGTGCAGTATCCTACAGTTTTATAGACTACTATAAACTTTTCCAGCGGCGAGTATCAGCCTTGTTGTTACAATTGCAAGAGCTCTCTGAGCGACGTTTTGTAGTCGTGAGTAGTCAGCATTTTGCTGATGTGTGCACCTTCACCGGTGGTAAATTCGATACTCCGCTAACCAAATATTGTCAATTAGTTTAATTTCCATATGATTTAGCCAACATTATGTTATTCATCCACGGCACTCGCTGATATAAATATTATCCAATAAATTTGTAATGTAAAAGGATATCAAAACATGAAGTGCTAGAGCTCTATTAAGGGGGTGTGCTGACGCGAGAAGTGGAGTTGGTCAAGAACAATGACATAACTTTTGACGGACAACCTTGACAATAGGGGATCGTATTGCGCGGCCCGCGACGATCCATTGGCACACGAACGTGTGAAGGGGAGGGAATATGGCCAAAACACAGCCCGATCGTATTACGATCAAACTACAGCTAAGCTTGTGGGGCAGTGTGGACTGACGACTGACGAACTTTGTGAACTAATATTATTTTCCAGGCACTTTTGATATTTATTCTCGTTATGTTGGAGAGGAGAGAGGCTTACCAAGATCCCACGACCCGAATACGACGTAGCTTATGCCGGCAAATGGTGCCAGAATATCGGACGCCTCTCCCTCGGCCCAAGTCCTTGTCAGGACTCGGGCACTAATATGCCCACGTAACAGAATTGGCGCCCAACGGCTAGGATTTTTCATATTCCTTAAGGAATATTATTAGGGTCAACCATCTCGATGCCTACGGTATCGGATGCACCTAAGTATGGCAAAGCTTTCATCTTTGGCATGATCTCATCATCTATTTGGCATGAGTAATTTGACTGTTTTATAGAGCAGGGAACTTAAATAATTTTAAATATGCGCATACTTATCTATTTTGTCTTTCAACTAGTAACTTTAAAGTCCCCAACTTCTGTGACTGTCAGTGTTAAGAGGCCTCTCAACCAGAACTTTGTCTCAGAATAGAGGCTTGACTTTAAGATAATTTAATTTTTGTCAATTACAATTGTAGAATTCCCTGTTTTGTTCATGGACAAATTTACCGGAATTTCCCTAAACCAAGAACTATGAGTTATCCTTTTTATAATACTATTAAACTACGTGCTGAACGACTATTTGTTAAAGTTAACGTAAATACAATTTATAGGTGCTTTCTGGCCGACGCCACACGACGTACTATGCACTAGCCCGGTCGTTTGAATTGGTTCGAGTCCAGAAACAGCAGGAGCGCAAGCATTACGGTAACGCATTTAGCAGTTGCGGTGCGGGTCTACTGTTCGTTTGTCGATCCAGGACAGAATGGGGGTGGGAGAACTGACAGGAAACGCAAAGCCGACGCCCTACAACGTACTAGGCATTGGTCCGGTCGTTTGCTTGGTTCGAGTCTTTGCTGTTTCCCTTGACATATTTGGGCGGTGGACGATTTTTAGTTTCTCTGGCCGACGCCCCACAACGTTTTAGGCTAGTTGGTCAGGTCGTTTGCTTAGTTCGAGTCCAGAGAAATAGGAGTCGGTTGTGGAGCCCGAGAATGATCGGTCAAACAACTTGTTTTCCGACGACTGGCGGGAGGGGGTTTTTGGACAGATTCCTTATCTAGACACAGCCATTCCGTTTGGAACATTTGGGATGTCTAGAAAAAGGGAAAGTAAGGGCATGTTAGCTTAGCGGAACCGCGTTGTGTAGAAGCGGCTAACACCCCTAGTTAGGGATATTTACTTTGTTTTATTTTTGGGGCTTAGATATCGAACGGTTCTTAACCGAAGAGAAACTTGAGAAGCAGAGAGAAGCACCCCCAGTTTATAAACATTTTTATTGTCGACTTATTCAGCGTATACGTCGCTGACCGGGTGTTTTGAAAAGAATCACGTGAACCTTTTATACCAAAACGCAAAAAAAAAGTGAAGACAAATTTTAGTGCGTGTATTAATCCGCACAAAGTGACAATCTATAAAAAGAAAGCGGAGGCCTTTAAAGAAGGTCCAATCATATAAATGAAGGGGGCCAAGAAGAAGATCTTATTCCAACCCAGCACCGGAAGAGTGACCCGAGCAACAACGCGCGGAGACAATCACCAACCCCGGAGTGCGAGCGCGCCAAGGCTAGGAGACTCATCTGAAAGAGAGCCGTGGGAGCTCGCACAGAATCAGCCAGGACAGGTAGATACCCTGAAGAAAACAATTTGGAACAATATACTGAGATGGAAGGAGCCGCCGGTGGGGAGAATCTACCCCTAGGACCGCCGAAAGGGAGATCAAGTATGCTTCCCCAATTTCAGAGGCACGAGGAGGACAACTTAGAGGCTGCCGAGCGACGTGAACAAAGATTGATGGAGCTCTTGAGGCAGAGCAACGAAATGCAGCGTGAAATGAGTGCCCAGATAGAAGCGCTGAAAGCACAGATAACAGAATTGCAGTCTCCGACATCCAGGAGACCCGAACAGAAGGGACTGCCTTCGCCGCCCCGAACTGTTCCGAATCCAACGGACAGCCTCTTGAGATACCAAGAGACCCCGCCTCTGGAACCGGGGGGGGGGGACATGCTCAATAGCCAGATGCACCGGTTAAGAACATCCAGGCGGATGGACACCCCGTCCCACAGGCAGTTCAGAACAAGCGAGAGGGAGACGAGTCACCAACTGCACCCAGAGATCGATTGGAGCTCATCGTTTCAGGGACCGAGACCAAAAGAGACGTCAGATTAGACAGATGGAACCTAAAGTTCGATGGAAGCGGTCGCGGCATGACAGTTGAAAGTTTCCTGTTCCGCGTGGACCGATTGCAAGAATTGTATGACCTCAGCCGCCAACAAGTCTTTCGTGAATTCCATCTTCTGCTAGCAGGTGCAGCCACCAAATGGTATTGGCAGTTAATGGAGGACAAGGCCGAAGACTACTTTGACTACTATTCGTTGATACAGAAGATGGAACGAGAGTTTTCCACTACCGGAAGTGACCTTATGAAAGTCAAGGAATTAATGGAGCGCAAGCAAGGACAGCACGAAACCTTCAGCGATTAGGTCTCCGGTATGCACAACTTGCATTTCAAACTGAATCATAAAATCGCTGAAGATGAATTTGTTGAGCTTTTGAAAGACAACATGAACTCCCAGATGGGCGGCTTTCTGCTAACATCCCCATTAACTTCGCTAGCGGAATGCCAAGGGGAGGGTCTCCTAGTGGACCGCTGCTTAAAAAGTACTGCGAAAAACATGCCCAACACTACAAAGCTTTCCTAATAGTACAAAAGTACAAACATATAAATCAAACATTTCTAATAAATATGCTTTAACAGATCGTCAGTTAGATCAAACACAGATTCCAAGTTTATGAAAAATAATAGAGTACATAATATACCTTTAACATAAAGCAACAGCAGTGGAGATATCAGCCCGAACAGCACAGCCGTTAAAACATGAGACTCTTGATCAGAGAAGTGGGTCGAAGCCACACGTGAATGGGCGCCTAAAAAGGAGAAGAAACACGGTACAGACAACGATGGTCGTACGCAGATTCCTTTTGCGAAGTCATTCCATGCGGTCCGCATCGATCACTTCGAGCCTGTTACGTACGCCCTCCACATAGAAAGATTCACATAGAGAAACACCGACGAATCTTTAGCCAGGGGGAGGGGTGCATGTGACTACCGAGACTCATACTGGTAAAGGCAGAAGAAAATGCAATTCGGCAATTCTCGGGTGTCGCGTAGCCAGAACAACGGCCACGATCGACCTACTGGTAACCATACTCCAGTAGCTGGCAAAGTGCAATAGCCGGCCGTTGACTCCCATGATAGCAGATATCGAGGAATAGTAATCCTAACTGGGAACACCTAGGTGATCCGATGCATACCGGCAGCCAAGCAAAAGCTCTAGTCTGGTATAAAAGACCTTAGACAATTAGAGAAGAGAAGAGAATCCATTTGTGTGTCTTGCTGACGGAAGCCGGCAGTTCCGAGGGAAGACGACTTTCCCTGGGGTAGTCGTCCACGGAGACTTTTGCCACTAGGACCAGCCACCATATCCAACAGTCCTTGAGGAGGACACAATTCGCAGCTCGAAAGGTTCTCATGTGTCGGACCAGCGCCGCCATTGTCATCAAAGAACGTGGAGAGGATCAACAATAAGGACGACATCTGTCATACTGTTATGTTGGTAGCCGCAGTACCCGTGATCCCCATGCTCCTGAAAATTGTTCAGCTGTAGGAGCCATCCGTTCAGAGGCGTAGCGACCAATAGCATACGTCGGAGAAAGTTGTGATGAAACATAAATGTGTTAATCGAGCCAACCAAACTGAACTCATGCATAACCACAGCCCATACTTAAGAACAGCTGTATTTTGGTGCACGTATATATATATATATATCCAATATAAAATTTTCCAAAGCCCAGGATCCGGAGCGAGATCTCATCGCCCAGGATTTAAAGAGGGGGTAAGTTTGTCGGAACACGGTTCCTTTCTTATAAACATACATATATAAATATCCGTGCAGTATCCTACAGTTTTATAGACTACTATAAACTTTTCCAGCGGCGAGTATCAGCCTTGTTGTTACAATTGCAAGAGCTCTCTGAGCGACGTTTTGTAGTCGTGAGTAGTCAGCATTTTGCTGATGTGTGCACCTTCACCGGTGGTAAATTCGATACTCCGCTAACCAAATATTGTCAATTAGTTTAATTTCCATATGATTTAGCCAACATTATGTTATTCATCCACGGCACTCGCTGATATAAATATTATCCAATAAATTTGTAATGTAAAAGGATATTAAAACATGAAGTGCTAGAGCTCTATTAAGGGGGTGTGCTGACGCGAGAAGTGGAGTTGGTCAAGAACAATGACATAACTTTTGACGGACAACCTTGACAATAGGGGATCGTATTGCGTGGCCCGCGACGATCCATTGGCACACGAACGTGTGAAGGGGAGGGAATATGGCCAAAACACAGCCCGATCAAACTACAGCTAAGCTTGTGGGGCAGTGTGGACTGACGACTGACGAACTTTGTGAACTAATATTATTTTCCAGGCACTTTTGATATTTATTCTCGTTATGTTGGAGAGGATAGAGGCTTACCAAGATCCCACGACCCGAATACGACGTAGCTTATGCCGGCAAATGGTGCCAGAATATCGGACGCCTCTCCCTCTCTCTCCTTGTCAGGACTATTGTAACATATTGTTAGGTTAATCATGGAACCTGTAGGTGATGTCATAAAAGTTTGTATAAGACCTTTACTTAGAAGGACAAAATTATCATTTAAAAGTATAAATGGTTTCTCGAAATTTCACAAAGTTTATTTTTTTGTTCCTGTGTAATAGAACAGTTGTATAGTTTGAAAACGCTTGCTGTTTTATTTTACCCGTTACTCGTAGAGTAAAGGGGTATACTAGACTCGTCGGAAATTATCTAACAGGTAGAAGGAAGCGTTTCGGACCCTATAAAGTAGATATACACTTGATTAAGATTACTAGCCGTGTCGTTCTGGCCATGTTTGTCTGTCCGTATGAACGCCGTTATTTCGGAAAACATAAATGTTAGCAAGCCAAAAAAAAAAAAGTTTTAACAGATATGTATCGACCCAAAAAAAACTTAGCTACGCCCACTCAAACACCGTCCTATTAAGAAGTTAAGAAAAGCAATGACGTCAGAGCCAGGCAATGACGCATTATTTGAGCATGTGTTCGTGTAAGTATTTGCAAGCCGAAATGCTCGACAATTATAACTCTTTCAAACAAAGCAATTCGAACCACTATTTATTGAAGAACTATTACATAAGTTTATATTTAAATACTCTTTTAGATTGTTTATGTTTAGCAACATTACATTAATATTAGTCTTTTAAGTCTTTTTTATGTATTGCTCTCTCTTTCCTGACGCTGCCAGAAACATAAGGAGGCGCAGAAAATTGAGAGGGAAAAGAGCTGCCAGCGCTAAGAGAGAGAAGAGTGCTCGACTAACTTATTCTAGTAAATAAATAAATTTTTAAGATATTTGCCTCTTTTGTTTCTCGTTCTCTCTTTCTTATAAACTAAATACCTATTTAATTTATCTAATTCCGATAAGGTTAATGTAAAACTTAAATTGATAAAAAACAATGGTAATTAAAAACTCACTGAAGGAAGAAGCTAACGAAGATAGCAGAGCTGAAGACAAGGAACTCATCCACCGTGGAGCAACGAGTAATAATTAAGTAATATCTGGGAGATTACTACGCCATGGCCATGTCTGTCCATAGCTTTTATACTTAGTCAATCCCCGAAAATCTTTATCAGTTGTTAAAAAATTTCGATTTACGTATTGCATTTCAGTTATTACTGCGGGTGTATTGGTTCGAAAGAAATTGGAGCTTTATTAATCGTTTGGGACTGATAAAGAAAAGAGTTAAAATTATTATATGCATTTTGACTGAGAATCGCATCCGTTCCCTTATCCTACTTGTATAATTTATCTATATGGGGTGCCATATTTTGTGTGCAAAATGAAAAACCTTATTTATTCTTTAAAATCAATTTCATTACCTTCAAAGTAATCCTCTCCCGATAAAAAACCACGTTTTTTCCTATCCTCGAAACTTGCTAAATAGTCCCGTTCTGGTATAGGCATCAGTGGCTTTATCGATTTACTTTTATCTCTTTAATCGACTCGCAACGCGTTTACCGCAAAATCAGGCCAATAAGGTGGTATCGGAACGATATGCATCAATTTTTTGGCGAAATGGTCACAACGAACGAGTGCAGTGTGAAACGGTGCATTATAGTGGGCATTGACCCACTTTTTAATGAATTTCTTCACGCAAACGATGCATAACGCCCAAACCATATTTCTTATTAGCAGTTTGGCTGGGGGGATGGTGTTCATGGTGCACCACACCACGAAAATAAAAACGACCGACATCATGATCTTTAGCGCTATATTCGCTTGATTGGTCGATTATTTCAGGGTCATAATAATAAGTCAAAGAATCATTTCTCGTAAGCCTGCAGTTCAACTTGTCCTGATAGTCAGACAGCATTGTTTCACGCATTGTTCACGTCAAAAGTGCGTTTAGTTTCAGGAGGCAGTGTCGAGCGGCAGTTTTATCCAGATGTCTACATCTCGCGCGCTCGCACTGCCATCCGCTCTCCCTCTCCATCTCTCCCCTAAGTCTCCGCTCTGCTCTGGAGCGCTTAAGTTAAGTTAGGCTTAGGCAGTTCATGTTTCAAAGTGTACTAATAAACACCTACGCTCGTCGCGTAAAAACCCCAAAAGTACTCCCGTGTTTTTTGGGTATCATTCAGTCTTGGGTCTTCAACTATTTCCATCGATCAAGCCGCACCGCCCCAGCATTTTGGTCCAGTCGAAGCCGGATTTCAAAATCTTTGGATTTTCCTCTCCTGGAGTTTTCTTTAATTTTGTCCCAGCAGGCTTGAACCGCTCCAGATAAGTTCCACTTACTATAATTGCCGGTCATACGCCAGTTTTTCGAACCCTATTTCGACTAACTTTCTGTATGATATATTGTCTAAATCCAAAAGTGATTAATCCGACGCAACGGCATTTAATATATGTATTTCGATTCCGTTACTTGTGCCCGACAATATTCCAGTTTCCTTTGCCCACAATTGTACACTTGAAACAATTCCAGAAGATATTTCAGTGCTACTATTCAACAAAAATATTTCTCAAATATATTTTCAATTCCAATTGTGTGTAAAATATAACTCAGCCACAGTAAAAAATTCCCGATCATAAAGATTGTCCTTAAGATTTGCACTCTTTATTTTTTACTGTGTTCCAGCTGCATGTGTATATTTACAAAAACAATGTAATACAGTCCATTCGAACTACTTTTTTTCTAATACAGTCCACTCCAACTACTTTTCTCGACCTACAAATACGGCTAAACTATTTCTAAAATAAAAAACAAAGTGACAATATCCACAAATTTACTCCAGCAAATCGTTTGCAATTTAGTTGTGCAGGTGACAAACAAACGCACCGACATACAAACATAAGCGAAGTCTTTCCAATTCCCGCAACGTTATTCCGCTATTCGCACCCCACATGTGTACATATGTACAGTGTGCATACATACGTATATCGCCGGCGCACAGTGGGTCAAGGGCTAACAAAAAGTGTTCCTTTCAAACAAACAATATTAAAGTCCGTAATTCCTTACATAAGTCCGACCATCCGATATAATAAATATTTATTGCCTATCCGACAGTGTGAACGTATATATTTACAATCTTAATTGGTTCCTAAATTCCAATTTGATTCCAATCCGTTTCCTTACATCTGAATTAAAATTCTAAATTATTTAACGTCATGGCAACATCAGTAAAATCCGCTTTAACCCGATTTATGGCCACAGCTGACTGTCTGATCCACTTTGAGGCCACTGTGAACGCTCCAGGTGCTCCTACACCAACGTTATCCGCCTGTAACATCCGTCGCGATCACCTCAATTCCTTGTGGCAAACGGTAAAGGCAGCATACGACATATGCTCCGACAGCATTATATCTGCAGGCGAGAGCGCCGCAGACACAAAATCCATACTAAAATCCACGTATTACCAAACGTACTCCACTTACGAAATATTTGCCGCGCAGCTGATGGAACAAATCCAAAAAGGCTCCTCCCAAATACCTCAAGCTCCAGTAACTCCGTCCCGAAATTCCACGTCTTATGGCTGTCGGCTCCCTCCTATCGACACAGAGGTTTTCTCCGGCGACTATCTTCGCTGGCCGACTTTCCGGGACCTTTTCACGGCAATATACATAGACAATCCGAGTCTAACGCCCGTTGAAAAATTATTCCACTTAAATTCAAAAACAAGTGACGAAGCTCATTCCATAGTTTCAAGATCCCCACTCACCAATGATGGCTTTCGCTCAGCCTGGAATAACCTAACTGGGCGTTTCGAAAATAAGCGATTGCAGGTGAACAGTCACCTGAAAACACTTTTCAATGTGCAATCCATAGCACAGGAGTCGGGAGCAGCCTTAAAGGAACTTCAACGCACTTTTCAAGGTTGCTTAACTTCCTTAAAATTTTCCGGTGTTAATATTGAAATTTGGGACCCTATCCTGGTTTATATGTGCTCGACAAAACTACCAAAGCTCACTCTCTCATTATGGGAGCAATCCATCCAAAATAAAGCCGAAATTCCTACGTGGCTTGAGCTTGATTCATATTTGACAGAGCGCCATCGAACTCTTGAGGCCGTCGATAGCTTCCGATCTGCCAATTTCCACCACGTCCAGTCCAAAGACACAAATCGAGTGGCAGAATTTCCAAAAATAAATTCCTTCAACACAAGGTTAGTTCCGATACCCAAGGGCTGCGATCTGTGTTCCAAGAAGAACCACCCCGTGCGTATATGTCCACGCTTCCTACAGATGACGGTAGACGATCGCCTAGCCTATATTCAAAGGAAGCAGTTGTGCTCCAATTGCTTTGCAAGTAGCCATCAATTCCGGGATTGCACAAGCGCTCACAACTGTCTCACTTGCCAAGATCGGCATCACACATTGCTGCATCGAAACAGCGGCCCTACTACTCCGACGATTCCATCCGACCCTCCAAGGCCAGTAACCGCCTCAGTTCCACACATCATTTCGTCCTATACAGCGCAAGTTTCCGTACAAAAAGTCCCTCCTAAGAATACTCCATCCGAGTATTGGGTTCCATACCCATCCTTGGGTGGCAGACGTCCTCGAGGTATTAAATCCTACCAATGCCGAGTCTGCCAAAAGATCCATCCTCTACGGAAGTGCCACCACTTTCTACGGCTAAGCCCCCAGAATCGGCTCCAGGAAGTACATATCCAGAAGTACTGCTCCAATTGCTTGGCTCACAATCATACCAAGGACTCCTGCCGTAGTGGTCATCACTGCCACAAGTGTGGAAAGGACCACCACATTCTCCTAGATACGGACGACCGATCTACACTTCCAACATATTCCTGAGCCTACTATCCTGAGGTTCTTGCTACGGGTGTCCTCGCAAGGGGGGGGGGAGAATGTTCACGTCAAAAGGGCGTTTAATTTCAGGAGGCAGTGTCGAGCGGCAGTTTTATCCAGATGTCTACATCTCGCGCGCTCGCACTGCCGTCCGCTCTCCCTCTCCATCTCTCCCCTAAGTCTCCGCTCTGCTCTGAAGCGCTTAAGTTAAGTTAGGCTTAGGCAGTTCATGTTTCAAAGTGTACTAATAAACACCTACGCTCGTCGCGTAAAAACCCCAAAAGTACTCCCGTGTTTTTTGGGTAGCATTCAGAATTGGGGCTTCAACTATTTCCATTGATCAAGCCGCACCGCCACAGCATTAATGCAACGACTTATTTGCAAGAACTTGAGGAAACTGGTAATGATGACATTGACATGAAAGTTGACCTAGATGTCATTAACAGTCCTCCCAACTCAAGAAAGATAAAACTATCCCAAAATGTTAGGCAAGCGATTTTAAATTGTAAATTCAACTTACATTTTTCCCACAATAGTAGTTCCTGGGAGTTCTGCCGCACTACTGCGTTGCTGTGGTCCCAGGGTCAGGACAAACCCAAGTACGTTGCTCATCTCGAAGTCCCTCGTCGCAATTTGTCCCATTTTCTTTCTAAGGTCCCTAAAGTTTTCTTGACCACGACAGAAAAATTGCTAGTCCTGCCCCAGAACAGTTCGACAGTTCATGCGGTCTCCCTTGGTCTCGCCTAGTAATCCTTCCGTGTCGCGGTCAAATTGTGGGTAGCTACGGCTTCCTCGTGGCCAAACCTAACAGGTTAGCTTTTGAAGCATCAATCCGCTCAAGATCTGCGTTAACCAGAAGCTTACCTCTCCTTTCCTCGTTGATTGGCTTTTTCCCTTGCTATACATTCAATTTCCCGTCTCTGTGAGAAAGTGTACCGCCTTCCTAGCTCGATCATAAGTCCTAGCGGATCCTTGGGGTTCTCCATAAGTGATCACATGTTCCACCACCTCTCTAGAGTAAAATGCAATCGCAAAAGTAGGACTTTATATTGGCCACCAAGGTCTCAGAAACGCCTAGTTGCTGAAGTGCTTCCTTGCTTATCGGGAGATTCAGTTCGTTAAAGAGCTTCTCCGGTTGCAGAGAAATTTCCTTCTGAAGCTCGATTGGGGTTTTACCACTTCTATCTGGTTCGTGTTTTTGTGAGAGGACGCTTCGCGGTGGGGTTGGGTGGCAATACGGTCATTGTATTTATTGTACATCTAGTGCCCTACTGTTGTATTTTGAATCAATTCGTCTTGACGGGCGGGGCTTAGAAGCAGTGCATGCGCTTACAGAAGCTCGAGTCTGTGACACCAAGCAGTGCTAATGCACCCCCGCGGTGGCAACACTGGCCGAATGGCAGCAGTAGCCGCAGAGGCAGCGCTGGCGCAATGGCAGCACTGACCTCGTTCATTTGCTTTGCACGGAACTTCTCAACCCTTATCAGCTAGCTTGGAAACAATGGCCAGAGGAAAACCAAAGCCCAGATGTGGAAAGCACAAGATCACCCCCAGGCGCTTTTCCATGGCTGTGAATTGGTGGATCTCACCCTGTGCTGGCAGTGCACTATGGGAAATTTTACCACTTTTTCTGGCCAAAATTAATAACTCAAGAACGGAGCTAGACATTTGGCTTCTGTTTTTTGCATCACGTTAAATTGGCTAATATGTATTAGAAATATACAAAATAGAGGGCGTGGCACAGCCCCTTTTTCTTGGAATAACGTTAAGTTCTTCAGGTTTATGGAGTACTACTTCTACAAGTAACAATAGTTTTTGCAACAGTAATATATGTTATAATTATTGAAAGATAGTGGACGTGACACGCCTTAGAAAGGATTTAAGGAAGAAAGTATTATACAGCGCATTCATCATGTAGCCATGTAATAAAATACAATTAGTAGTCTATAGTAAAAATAAAAAAAAAATTCCTTTTCTTCGTTTTCCAACTCAACATTGTCTTGATGTTCTAAATCTAATACATTAAAAGGGCTTTCATCCTCAAGCGCAGCGGTGTCTTCATGATTTGATAAGCATTCTAATAGATCAAAAACCTCTAATGGAAGAAACATTCTTTTCTCTCTATCCCAATTAAATTGGTTTTAAGCACCACCACTTTTGATTTGTAAAATTTAGCTCTCAATAGGAAGAACGGTATTTTATAATGATTTCACCGCCGTGAATTAATAATTTATGAACGTTTGCAGTCATTGGAAACCACGGATATTTAACAATGGTCATCTCGGCAGATCGATAATAAGCTTGGAATTAGGGAACAGCAATTGGAAGCTGGCATAAAAGACATATCAAAATTGTTGTTAAAGTTGTAATGAGCTGCTTATCGATGCTAGTGATGTTGCAAAAGGCATGAGGATTGGAAAATGCTCGCCGAGCATGCTAAGTCTTCCAACTTTCAGTTGATCGACTTTTAACGAAAATAACGAAATGTATTTCCTAAATAGGCTTTTTTGTAATTTTCCTGAAAAATTATTCACTTCTCGACTTGATTTTTATATCCTGCGTGCAAAATGAATTCACAGACTCATGTCCAGATGTGAAGGCGGCTTATTCCGTGTTTTAAATGGCTGACAACGGGTAAAATTTAATTGAAATGTTGGTTATTAAGAAAATCAGATGGTGTGGCTCTACGAATTGGACAAGCTTGTGTTGAGATGGCACCCGTCAGGAACCGCCAAAAACAGTGGCTCCTGAAATGTATTGTTCACATCAATAGCTATCGATTGACCAAAAAAAAGTTGGCCACGCCCACTTTAACGCCCACAAGCCGCCCACAAACTTCAAAAAATCATATATATGATCGAGGATATCTCGGAAACTATCAAAGAGAGAGAATTGGGATTTCAGATTTAGATTTCGTAGCCTTGTACGCAGCGCTAGTTTGTTACGCGAATATGATACGCCCACAAGCCGCCCAAACCTGTGGCGTCCACAATTTTCATGCTAGAAAAAAATGTTCACTGAAATGTAACGCCAGCGGTAGCAAAATTTTTTACTTGCATGCGCTGTGCTGTTCAAACTCAACTTCCGATAAAGAAGCTTTCATAAAATTAAACACAGCATTCTCGTTTCCAACTTTTCCCGTGGATTCGTACCACCTGCAAAATAAATCTTCGTTAGCCAGCTTAAGGTTATGTCCTACAACTTAAAATTTCTCCCAGAGTTGATCAAAGTGATATTTCCAATAACATGCATTTTAACAATAATTTAATACCCTACAACATACAATACATATTGTTGATATACTCTTCTGGACTCACTTTAAGTCCTGTTCGTACCCAAGGGTGCTCAACATGACCAGCACCCAACAAATCAAGCAGTAGCCAAGTTGGGAACAGTACCAGGCGCTCAGTAGCACCCACTGCAGATGAGAATTGCTGATCAGCATATTATATGTCTTACTAACTCACCGGCTCAACGGCACACAGACATTTTGCAGTGTCAGCCGAGCCAACTACGCATCTGCTACCATAATCAAAATTCCCTGACCTACTTTAGAATATAGCTTATTTCACTAATCATTACACTAAACTTCCGTGTTCCAAGTATTATATAAACATGTATCAAATGAAGAATAAATTAGTTATCAACGCAACTCATAACCCCTCTGTTCTAATTTCCACCTCCGGGAATAAGGCTCGTAATACACTATCTCAACCAGCAGCTAACCTACGCTAGCTCAACCTCAGCGTAGTTCCGGCATCGCCTGTGGTCCGGCATCCCATTGCCGCAACGCGATCGTCCTGCGGGTTTTTATTGGTTAGCCACAAACATTGGTGACCCAGACGTGATCCTTTACCAACAATGGATCACACTCCAGCAAACCCCTTCTTACCAAAGCTAAACCTCTGACTGGTGAGAAGACCCGTTAAGTTCACTACACCCACCCGCCCTAGAAATCACAGCATCATCCAGCTTTACAGGATACTCAGGTTCATCCAGCTTCGCAGGATACTCAGTTTCATTCAGCTTTAGAGGATACTCAGCTTCATTCAGCTTCACAGGATACGCTTCTTGATCCAGCGTCACAGGATTCAAAAAATCTTTCTGGACAACATGCCGACTGGAAGCACACTTCCGAAGGCCCCCAGACGATCTTCGGCCAACATGAAGATCACAACAGGAGACCAAGTCAAAGGAGACTCCGCAATTGACAGGGTGATCCGACAGTTGCAGAGAAGATGCAACGAATTGGAATCATCATTAACATTAGCCTCGAACACTCCAACCGTCACCCCAGCCCTACAAAGGCACCTGGATTTTCATCGGGCGTTACTGAGGCAAGCCCACGACGAATTGGATAGCACACCTGGGGCCGCAGCTCTGACAGAAGCAGAGCTAGCCCAGTTCCACACATTATACGAGGAATACGAAATGAACCTGTTTCGAGAAAAAGACCCGCTTATGAGCCTAAACTTGGCACTTCCGCCAATTAGCATTCCGGAGTTCAACGGGGAGTATCTAGACTGGCCACGGTTCCATGGAGGAGCATGCACAAATGGATTGTCTACAGCTCATAGGCTTGAAAACTGTGGATCACCGGCCACTTGTCGAGTCTGCCAAAAACGGCACCATTCACTGTTGCACCAAGGACTGACTAGCAATCCAGTGGCCGGCGCAGCAACCATTGCAGGGTACGACAAGCCTAGAGGATATACTCTGCTCGCGACCGCCAAGGTATCATTACAAGGACCAAGCGGTCAACTACAAATATGTCGCGCTGTAATAGATGGTGGATCACAGGTGAATCTTATCTCAAGGAGGATGGCAGATCTGCAATCTCTTAAGGAAATGTCATCACCGGTTGAAATATCTGGAATCGGAGGAAAAATAACAACAGCAATTAGATCAATACTAAAGCTCTCATCAGATACATCAGGTTTTGAAACACTAGTAGAGGTATTTATTCTTCCCACAGTCATTACAGACCAACCGTCAGTACCGATTGCAGACGATAATAATATTCCCGAGGGACTGCCATCAGCAGATCCTGACTTTCGGCAACCCATTGACCTAACCTTAGGGGTTGATGTATATTCTTATGTAATAACCGGTGAACTTCTTGAACTAAGACCTAATAAACCTTTGGCACAAGGCACAAGGCTTCGTTATGTAATCACAGGTTTTCTCAATAAAGAAAACTCATCTGATACGGAAATCATACGGACAGAAATGATCTTGCAGAACCAAACACAGCTTATGAGCCAACGAAAGATAAAAATCCGATGAATGATAATCAATTTGACATAGAAGATAGCAAACGGCAGAATGAGATTTCACTCGATGAAGAAGGGATTCATTTTTACGAACTTAGCATTGATGGAAGAAGAACTAGCGACACTGACTCGTCCGATCATAATATACATAATAGTTCATTGCAGCTGACTGAACTTTATACTACAAAAGAAAAACCAATTAATACAGGAACCGACTTCTCATCAACTTAAAACCTACAAGAAGCCTGACTTTTGTTCAACATTTCTAAATTTAAAAGAAATATCTTAATTTTGTTGCAGAAAGGCCACATACCATAGACGTGCCAATTTAAAAGAAATATCTTAATTTTGTTGCAGAAAGGCCACATACCATAGACGTGCCAAATGATCAAGTTCTACGAGACTAAAATTTCAGTCGCCACGGTAATGTCAATTTTATCACAAAGGGGAGTGTTAAGCAGCATCAAGAAGATATGAAGGACCTTTATCACAAACTTGAACCTCCGTAGCTGAAGGAAAGATCCTCCACGGTCAATGATTTGTTAGGTGCTTTCTATACAATTCGGCCAAAGCCTGACCGACATCACGCCTTAATTGAAGGTACCCCTCAATGGGGGGGAGAATGTTCGTACCCAAGTGTGCTTAACATGACCAGAACCCAACAAATCAAGCAGTCGCCAAGTTGGGAACAGTACCAGGCGCTCAGTAGCACTCACTGCAGATGAGAATTGCTGATCAGCATATTATATGTCCCACTAACTGGGTTTGGAGACCAAGGATGGAGAACAAGAGAGTTTGGAGACCAGGGGTGGAGAACAAGAGAGTTTGGAGACCAAGGATAGAGTATGAGACAGTTTGGAGACCAATTAGCAGATAATGAGAGGATAACGGAACTCCACCGGACTTTGGACTCTGCCGTGAACTTTAGACCGGGAGAAGAAGTGCCACATCTCGCCAGTGGATCGGCACACAGGCGTGCCACAAGCATCATGGGAACCAGCGGCAGTGGGCAGAACATCGGTTGCGCCGAGCGCAAAAGGGAAATAACGGTTCCCGGAGGCCCTATATAAGGCCGCAGAGTGCTGGCAGCTGGATCAGTCGATCACGAGGAGTCAAACCATCAAGATCAGTTAAAATACCAAAGTGAACAGTCAGTCAACCAAGTAATCTACGAGGGAGCCACAACAAGGCGAGTCGTCGAAAGCAGCGCCGTGGGAAGCATACAAGGAGCAAGATCGCCACGTCGAGACGTTCGGGATTGGGGCATCAGGAATCTCCGAATTGAGACACAAGTGGCTGAGTTCCGGAAGGCATTACAACTTTGTCACGACCACACCCTGGCGAATCGCCCGGCGGGTCTGTCAGAGTCAAGCGAAAGAGGCCTACGACGATGAACCGTGAGCTCGGGGAGGAAAGTTGTGTAAGACCCAGCGTACCTTGCCCGACCAAGCAGGACCTGGCGTGAAGGACGAGCGGTGGATCGATTTGTGGTTTCAAGAGGCGGTGGCCTGGAGAGCCCTGCGATTACCGGCGGAGTTCCCGAAAAGCAACCGCCCAAATCCACGAGTACCAGAACGCCAAGGTACTAGTCAGGAAAGGTAAGCGAACGACCCGTTGAGGCATTCAAGAGGCGTTGTCCTGGAGAAGCCCAGCGGCAAGACAGGAGACAGCGCAGAGGACATCGGCAGCGACGCCAGCAGACAGCACAGGCAGCCACGTTACCATCGCCGCGCCGGGTGGAATGTTCGTCTACGCTAGGCGTAAAGCAAAGTGAACTGCTAGGCAGCTTCCTGGCGTTAGCCTTGACTGTCAGCGCGATCTGAGCAAGAACCTAGCGGGACCGTCCGGGACAGAGGAAGGGACAGGTATTGCCTCGAAAGGCGTTGGCCTGGAGAGCAAGGCTTGTTAACCCTAGACTGAGAACGGTGACGCTTTCCTAAGCCCACAAGGCCGAACTCTCTGCGAGTCTAAGGCGCGCCAATCGACCCCGAGGCAGCGCGTCGGCAAGCAGGCAGAGGCGGCCACTACGAGCATCCCGAGTCACAGGAGCCAGCGGTCGTCAAGTCAACGCGCCGACAGGCCAAGACGAGGAACATCAGCAGCCTGTGGAACCAGAGCGAAGGGATACCGGGACAGCCCAGCCACACACCGTTGTATTAATAACACGAGAATAAAATCCACTGTCATTACTCAAACCCTGTGTTTTCTCACAGATCTACGGAGCAGGCACGTCACACAATCTTCTGAGCTAGCCGCACGAATCTCGTAGCGAGCAGACAAATAAAATCAGTTCGCTACATCTGGCGCCCAACGTGATTGTCCCAACAGTGAGAGCAACAAAATAAAAATGGGAAAGAAGTGGATTTACAGACTTAAAAAGGAGGACTTCGCCCATGTCGCACAGAGTCTTAATGTCGCCCTGGAGGGCAGGCTAGACGACATAAGGAAGCCACTGTCGGATTACTACTCAGAAACGGAGAACTCGTCGACATCTGGGCCGAGCTGGAAGCAACATACCATGACAGATCCGCCCCACGCATCACGTTAACGAACGCTGAAGGGGACAACCTAGTGGCAATCCTGAGCATTGACAACCTGCAAAAAGAGGCCCACAGGAGAGAGTCAAGCCAAGATAGGAAAACAGCAGCGCTGACCCCGAGACCAAGATAGTCGGACTATGCAAAGGTCGCTAAACAGGTCCGCGAATGGTCGTTCAGGTTCGACGGGGCGGAAAAACCATTTGAGTTCCTGGAGCAGGTAGAATGGTCCGCCAACACGTACGGCTTGGACCTTGATATGATTCCTCGAGCGATGCCGGAGTTGCTTAAAGGAAGGGCTTTGAAATGGTTTATCGCCAATAACAAGCAATGGAGAACCTGGGCGGAGTTCATAGAAAGCTTTCACACCTATTTTCTGCCAAGAGATTTCTTCACCAGGTTGGAAGGCCAGGTCCGGCAACGAAAGGAGCGCTTCAGCGAGTCGTTTAAGGACTACATGATCGACATGCAGACGATGGTGAGGCCACTTAGCTATTCTACGAAAGAGACATTAAGGATCATTAAAGAGAATTAAATCCCAAGTCTACGGATCTTCCTAAGAGCGTACAAAGTGTTGGACCTGGATACGCTAATGATCCTAGCCGATGAGTACAAAGAAGTTTTCGCACAGGAGAACAAGTTCTCGAAGACCAAGTCGGCATCACCAACGCAGGTCACATGTAGACAGCAGGCAACAGACGCACCACGCGGAGGCCAATGGACACCACCCCCCCAGCAACAGAGACAGCCAAACAATACATTGTGGAGGCCGCCAAGCAACACACAGAGGCCACAAGATGCCACCCATATCAAAGACCCGCAGGAGGCCTCTCGGAAATGTGGTGGGAACGGACACTGGGCTAGAGGGAGTCGAATCCAACGGCTGTTATTTTGCTAGATATGCTGCCAACGATCGAAACTAACGGGCAAGCTAATCGAGGAGGAGCAGCAGTTGTCCGCAGCTGTGATGATTGGTGGGAACAGCTACAAAGCAACAATCGACACCGGAGCAACGGCAAGCTTCGTTAGCGAAGAAATGGCGGAAGGATTAAAAGGACGAGACAATAAGTTAGGTTGGCAGACGGAAGATGCGGCGGAATTAATGCGCAGCTCGAGGTGGAGGTCAAATTCGGCAACAAACAAGTGACCATGAGCCTGTTGATTTTACCCGGATTAGTAGATCCGTTGGTGTTGGGATGGAACTTCCTGAAACAAGTCGGAACCGAGATAAGGTGTGCTGGACACCAGCCAGGAACCGACACAATTGATGGCTCGAGGAGAAGCTATTGGTAGCAGTCGTTCAACAAGTAAACGAGTTGGACGATACTACAGCGTTCCTTGAAGCAGAGCTGGCAGACTTCAGCACAATGACGGGAACATCGAATATGGCAGAACACCAGATCAAAATGAAGGATGACAAGCCAATCAAGCAGAGATACTACCCCAAGAACCCAAAAACTCAAGTGGAAATCAACGCAAAGGTGGACCAGCTTCTCCAAATGGAGTTCATAGAGCATTCAAAGAGCCCATACAGCTCCCCCATCGTGATGGTGAAAAAGAAGACAGGCAAGTGGAGACTGTGTGTCGACTTCAGACAGATCAACGCGAAGTCAGTGAAGGATGCCTACCCAATGCGCCGCATAAACTACATCCTAGATCAACTAAGGGAAGCGCGGTACATCAGCAGTTTGGACCTGAAGGATGGATACTGGCAGATCCCACTGGAAGAGAATAGCAGGCAATACACGGCGTTTACGGTACCAGGCAAAGGTATATTTCAGTGGTGGGTAATGCCGTTCGGACTTCACTCGGCGTCTGCAACGTTTCAGCGAGTTTTGGACCAAGTAATTGGCCCCGAGATGTGACCTCACGCATTCGCTTACGGGATGGAGAACACAAGTGAAACCTTAGAGAAGTGTTCCGGTGTCTAAAGAAAGCAAACCTGAAGCTGAATCCAGAAAAATGCCAATTCTTTTAGAAGGATCTGCTGTACCTGGGACATCGAGTGAATAGCGAGGGAATAGGAACAGATCCAGAAAAGTAGCCGCCATCGCTGAACTGGAACCGCCATCGACCGTCAAAGAGCTCCGACAATAACTAGGACTAGCGTCATGGTACCGCCGGTTTGTACCAGATTTTTCCAGAATCGTCAAACCCCTGAATGACCTGCTGCGCAAAGGCAGCAAGTGGGAGTGGACACCAGAGCACCAGATGGCATTTGAGGAAGTAAAGGCAAGACTCGTGGCAGATCCGGTGCTAGCATGCTCGGACTTCAGTAGAACTTTCATCCTGCAAACAGACGCCAGCGACTACGGCATCGAAGCAATACTGACCCAGGACATGAAGCCGAACGCTGATCGGCGCGGAAAAAAACTATTCAACAACGGAGAAGGAGTGCTTGGCGATCGTCTGGGCGATCCGAAAGTGGCTCAACAGCATCGAAAGTCCTTCAGGAAGGATCGCCAGATGGGCCCTGGAGCTACAACAGTACGACTTTGAGATAGCGTACAGAAAGGGTCAGCTAAACGTGGTGGCCGACGCATTATCAAGACAACCACTACCGGAAACGCTACGAGGATTAAAAGAGGCATCGGCAACAATAGCTTCAGGAGGGTGCAGCTGGATCAAGGACATGGGCGAAAAGATAAGGAACGAACCGCATAAGAACCCGGACTATGTTATGAATGACGAGACACTGTACAGAAACATACCACACCGAGCAGGCAGTGAAGACGTCGCGTCATGGAAGATGTGAGTCGCTACGGGAAACAGTGTTAAGGGAAAACCAAGACGCGCCATCGGCGGGACGCATAGGAAGCCGGAGGACAACTGCACAGTTGGCACCCCGGTACTAGGCCAGGCATGCATAGAGACGGAAAACCCATGAAAGAAAATGCCAGACATGCATGCGGTTTAAGCCCAATCAAATGCAGGTGGCCGGGAAGATGTTGACCCAAGTGCCGGAGGAATCATGGGCCACGGTATACCAAGATCTAAGCACGGCAACCAAATGCTGCTGGTCATGATAGACATGATAGATTTTCGAAATGGACGGAACTGGTGCCCCTGCGCAGTGCAACAGCAGAGTCTCTCAAGAATGCGTTTAGAGAGCGCAATGTACGGGGTCTCAAAGGTGGTCATAACGGACAACGGAGTACAGTTTGCAAGCCGTATCTTTCAAAGTTTCCTGGCTTAGATGGGTATTAGTCAACAATTTACCGCACCATACAACGAGCAAACAGAACAGTCAAGACCATGATTGCGCAATTCGCAGGGCAGGACCAGAGAAACTGGGACGAGAAGTGGCCGGAAATTATGCTAGCAGTGAGCACGAGCACATCAGAATCCACCGACCATACACCGGCGTTTCTTACCCAGGGCAGGGAACCGCGTCTACCTAGCAGCCTATATGATAAGGAAGCCCTAGGCACTGGACGAGCCACGGAGACCCCTTAGGAAAACGCCAACAAACTGAGGGAGGTATTTGAAATCGTACGGCGAAATATGAAAAAGGCATCTCAGGACCAAGCCAGACACTATAATCTAAGAAGGAGGCAATGGACACCAGCGGTGGGCGACGTAACATCGCCAAGGAACATCACCTGTCCAAAGCGGCTGAAGGATTCGTTTCGAAACTAGCCCCGAGGTTGTAGATTTCGTCTCTCCTGTGATCAGCAAAATACGCCACTCACAATTAAAGAAAGAATGGACCGTTCACGTTGGCGAGCTCAAGCAACAACAAAACGAGCAGACGGCAGACACATCAGATGACTAATAAGAGGTCACAAGGACATGGATAACGAGCTCACTTTGATCCTGACTGCGAGGCCACAGGAATATGCGTCAGGCCTAAGCGAGAGTCATCCACACGCCACGCAGAAAGGATAATCATAAGGATAGGTCACAAGGACGTGGATATGGATGGATGGTGATCTCGACCGCAAGGCAACAGGATTCAGCGTCGGGCATTGGCCAGAGTCATCCGCGATGACGCCAGGCGGAAGGACACTTACAAGGACGGCACAAGGATGTATGGTAATCCAGACCGCAAGGCAACAGGATTCAGCGTCGGGAATTTGCCAGAGTCATCCGTGATTACGCCAGGCGGAAAGGACACTTACGAGGATGACACAAAGACACGAATAACGATAAGGGATCCACCCGCAAGGCAACAGGTTTCAGCGTCGGGCGCGAGCCAGAGTCAACCGATTACGCAACATAGAAGGGAGTATACGCGGAGGGAGACAAGCAACACAAGTCGCGCAGTCCAGACACACCGTAGCATCCGGAGATTCTATACGGAATGCGCCGGACGAGCTCGTCTAGTTGTTACACGGGGAAAGGGGGAGGACGGTGCAGAATCAGATCTACACCGTAGCCAGCTGGTCACAAAAGACAGAAACACGCATCGCACCAACAGTTAACTAAAAAAAAGAAAATAAGTTAGTTACGAACCATACTGAGCGAAGAGCAGCTCATATACCTTTTTCGGCAAGGAAAATCTAAAGATTCTCAATATTCTTACGCCACAGAGGCTACGCAACGAGGGTCGGCAAAACCATGGTCCTTCAAGTAACACCAGCGAAGAAGCTGATGGCAAAAAGAATTGGTTTCATGGCAATAGTGGTAGTAATTCCAGCCTCAAACGGCATATGCTTACCCATAACCATGAGGCGAATTCGGTGAAGTGTTCCTATTGCAGCGGAGAATTCCGATCTGAAAATATTCTCGAGGGATATGAGCGTGGTCACGCCGGAGGTCTTGTCCGCTGCGAATTTTGCTCTTTGGTATTTTTAGACATGAAATGCGTGCGACGGCACAAGAGGCGCATTCATGGTAACCGACAAGCATCGATCAAAGAGAAGTAAATGCCGGTTCAACCGAAAGTTGCAAAATCACCACGAGCCAGGGAAGGGGGCGCCTCGATAGGCGATCGATTGGCACTGGACGATAGTGCGATCGATGGGCACACGCAAACTGGAAGTATCGGAAAAAGGTGAAAATATCGCAACGAGCAGATTGCAACGCTTCACCGTCAGTATCGATAGTCGATGAAACATCGATCACGCACGGATATTGTGACCAAACGGAGGAACAATGGAAAGGAGAAGGTCGTAGCAATGAGCAGCGAGCTGGGGATCGATATCCCATGAGTCTGGATGTCCCAGTGGAAACCTGTGATATATCGGCGCGGGAGGTTTGAAGTTGCTACGAGGAGCGTTACCAGAGCTGTAGAAACTCAGGAGAGTTAAGAGCGTCGAGGGAGAATCGAGGGAGCATCGAGGGAGCGTCGCGGGAATCGGAAGGAGCAGCACAAGGACTCGAAGGCTAGGATGTGCCAAAAAACGCCGGAGAGTAGGAACGAGTTTTAATTGTTTCCCGAAGTAAGGGGGGAATGTGAGGAGTTGAATAACTCCCCACAAATCTTAGCAGCAGCAGCAACAGATGGCCGGCCGCTTACCAGATACGCGGCGAATTCGCGTAGTAGTGGCGCGGCGAGGAGCGGTTGGAGAAGAAGAAAGTTTGGAGACCAAGGATGGAGAACAAGAGAGTTTGGAGACCAAGGATGGAGAATAAGAGAGTTTGGAGACCAGGGGTGGAGAACAAGAGAGTTTGGAGACCAAGGATAGAGTATGAGACAGTTTGGAGACCAATTAGCAGATAATGAGAGGATAACGGAACTCCACCGGACTTTGGACTCTTCCGTGAACTTTGGACCGGGAGAAGAAGTGCCACATCTCGCCAGTGGATCGGCACACAGGCGTGCCACAAGCATCATGGGAACCAGCGGCAGTGGGCAGAACATCGCGGTTCCCGGAGGCCCTATATAAGGCCGCAGAGTGTTGGCAGCTGGATCAGTCGCTCACGAGGAGTCAAACCATCAAGATCAGTTAAAATTCCAAAGTGAACAGTCAGTCAACCAAGTAATCTACGAGGGAGCCACAACAAGGCGAGTCGTCGGAAGCAGCGCCGTGGGAAGCATACAAGGAGCAAGATCGCCACGTCGAGACGTTCGGGATTGGGGCATCAGGAATCTCCGAATTGAGACACAAGTGGCTGAGTTCCGGAAGGCATTACAACTTTGTCACGACCACACCCTGGCGAATCGCCCGGCGGGTCTGTCAGAGTCAAGCGAAAGAGGCCTACGACGAAGAACCGTGAGCTCGGGGAGAAGAAGTTGTGTAAGACCCAGCGTACCTTGCCCGACCAAGCAGGACCTGGCGTGAAGGACGAGCGGTGGATCGATTTGTGGTTTCAAGAGGCGGTGACCTGGAGAGCCCTGCGATTACCGGCGGAGATCCCGAAAAGCAACCGCCCAAATCCACGAGTACCAGAACGTCAAGCTACTAGTCAGGAAAGGTAAGCGAACGACCCGTTGAGGCATTCAAAAGGCGTTGTCCTGGAGAAGCCCAGCGACAAGACAGGAGACAGCGCAGAGGACATCGGCAGCGACGCCAGCAGACAGCACAGGCAGCCACGCTACCATCGCCGCGCCGGGTGGAATGTTCGTCTACGCTAGGCGTAAAGCAAAGTGAACTGCTAGGCAGCTTCCTGGCGTTAGCCTTGACTGTCAGCGCGATCTAAGCAAGAACCTAGCGGGACCGTCCGGGACAGAGCAAGGGACAAGTATTGCCTCGAAAGGCGTTGGCCTGAAGAGCAAGGCTTGTTAACCCTAGTCTGAGAACGGTGACGCTTTCCTAAGCCCAGAAGGTCGAACTCTCTGCGAGTCCAAGGCGCGACAAGCGACCCCGAGGCAGCGCGTCGGCAAGCGAGCAGAGGCGGCCAGTACGAGCATCCCGAGTCGCAGGAGCCAGCGGTCGTCATGTCAACGCGTCGACAGGCCAGGACGAGGAACATCAGCACCCTGTGGAACCAGAGCGAGGAGATACCGGGACAGCCCAGCCACACACCGCTGTATTAATAACACGAGAATACGGGGCAGTCACGTCATATAAATTTGGTGGGACGAACACACAGTCTTCTGAGCTAACCGCACGAATCTCGTAGCGAGCAGACAAATAAAATTAATTCGTTACACATTCCTTTTTTGCTCTATTAAGCAGACAACACGCCTTTTTTCTACAGGGACGTTTACAAACACATAATACACACCACTCAGATTGAAATTCATTTTAAAACTTTTGGCCAAAAAAAGTGCGGGTAATGCTCTAGATTAGGGGACTCACCCCCGAAATTCGCGAAAAAAGTATCCTCGATGGACCGCGATTTCTTAAGAATTTACGTGCAAAAAGAACTTGGCGGTCGGACTTGGTTCTCTTGTAATTGAATTTCAAAGTTTCCGGTTTTGCTATAAAAAACAAGGGTACTTTTCTCATATCTTCAATCAAAGTAATTATATTTGAATAAGTAGTTATAAAATTAATTAAATTTTTCAAATAAGTTCCTATAAACCGTATTAGGGTTTCAAATGAGTTCCATTAAAAATCATGTAACATTTTTTTTCATTTAATAAAAAATCTTATTTTTTTGTCTACTAAAAAAGCATATCCAAATAATAATGTTATACATGGAGTGCGGTCTATAAAGGACAAATATTTGCTGTCACAATTCTGTACCGTGATTTCAGTGATGGCCATGAACGATCATGGCCATCCACGGTCCCCCACCAATTTAATGCATTAAAAAACACTCCAACAATTTGTATCTTTATATTTATTCAAATAATTTCAATGAACACTTTTCCGAACCACCATTGAGATAATGTTCCAGGCTCGTTTTTTTTATAGTGGTGTCCCCAATAGGCCTAGTCCACGTGGCAGATCCAAATATATGACAAAGAGTGTTCTAATTAACAACTTAGTCGATATCGGACGTATTCTGTATGAGAAATTGTATGATGTATGTTAAATATGAAATCAAAACAGTAGTAAAATTTACTCGTGGCATTTATTTTATAATTTGTACTTTGATTTCACATTAAACATACATCATATGACTTGCTCTTCGGCCTGAACATATCCGCCGTGGCTGTAAAGAAGAAATGGAGGCACACGGTGTGCGGCTTGTGCTTTTTTAAAAAGGCGAAGCGCGCCATAAATTCTTTCTTTCTTTCCTTCTTTTGGCCATAGTGCTCAAGACGCTCAATATTTTCGTGTTTTCCTTCGTGACTGAGTCAACAAAATTGATGGAGTGGTTGACTTTCAGATGTTGATAACCTGAGTCGTCCAAACAGTCATACGCTCCCCAGCAATCGGAGACGATGGTGCTCACGGCAGCGATCTTGTCTTGGATAATTGGTAGCAGGGTGTCCTTTGACATGTCCTCTACCGGAACCAGGAAAAAATCGCCCGTCTCACGCTCGATGCCACCGAACACCCACTGACACTCGATTATTCGGCCGCAATTATTTTTCCTGCGTCCAATCTTTATCTTATCAACTTCCACAGTCGCACCAACGCCTCCGATTGCGGTCTTGACCGTTTTCTTCGACCAATCTATATAGATATTCCTAAGAAAGTTCGACCATACAAATTTCAATATTACATAAAATTTAAAGACATCTCGATTTTATAGCAAGCATGAGAAAAGCACCCTTGTTTTTTATAGCAAACTTTATTTTAATAGCAAAACACGTAACTTTGAAATTCGATTACAAGAGAACCATGGCAGTCCGCGCCTTTATTTCTTCAATTCTTAAGAATTCGCGGTCCGTCGAGGACAATTCTTTCGCGAATTTGGGGTGAGGACCGTAAACTAGGGTATTACCATTATTTTTTGCGATATCTTTCAATTCGTTATCGTTATGAATCGGACCATAACTGCAGATTTTCAGTAGTAGTCACCATCGCTCCCTCTCCCGTTACTCACCTTAAGGCATGCGAGATGGATGGAAATATATTTTTAAAGCAACTCTGCATCTTTCACTAATACACCTAGCATAAAGCGCCACCTATCTTCTTTTTCTATAGCGCCACTTCGCCTACAGCGAGCCTATAGCGCCACTTCGCCTACAGCGAGCCTATAGCGCCTCTAGCGGCATGGTGGCGTTATAGTGAAAACAGCTTATTTGCTAAATGTGGTGTGCAATCTCGATTGAATTGCAGCATATTAATTATTATTTGGTTATAACTTGTTAATGAGTGGTCCCACTTCTATTTTTGACATGTATTGATAATAAGCACAAAATGTCATTTAAATTATTAAAAAATATTTTTTTAAATGTTTGCGCTAGACGGGTTTTAGTGCTGTAGTCGCTTATGGGCGATTAAATGGACGTGGCACCCTGCTGAGTCAAACTTGCGCTGCGGAAGCCCAAGAATCTGCATGTCAAGATCCAACACTCATACTTTTCTACTTACCGAGATCAGACGGACATGGCTAGATCGACTCGGCTTGTGATCCTGATCAAGAATATGTATACTTTATGGGGTCGGAAACGCTTCCCTCTACCTATTACAATGTTTCCGACGAATCAAAAAGGGTATACCTTTTACTTTACGGGTAACAAGTATAAAAAGCAAGTTGATCTTGCCGGTATTCTCAAGCTTCTTTCTTCACAAAAACCATTAACATTCTTTAAAAAAAGTTTGTCACCTACCCTAGAAATGTTTGTCACGTAAAGCTACTGCTTTAAATATGATGGTGGAAACGAATTTGTCTTCGTGGGTGAGAAGCTTCAATATTTTGCTGAAGAGTGCCCCAGATAATGATAACATTTTAGAAAGTGTACTTATTTAGTCCAATTTACAATTATTTTTCGTTTTTGTTTAATTTGGATTAGCGACAAAAAGCAAGTATCCAAAAAGGACAGCAACACAAAGAAAAATCAACGTGTGAGTACACCTAGAAAAAAATGTTCCTAATTTTATTCCACTCACCTTAAGTTAAGGAAAACTGACTAAAATGTGTCTCCCCCTTATAAGGACAAAATGGGTTTAAGTCCATATGGACGGCTATATGGACCAAAACGTCCGAATTAACGCTGATATCTCGAAAACATTTTTTAAATATTCTTTCGCAGATCGAGTGTATTTCAGGAAGGTGCCCACTTTAACGACACATGTCGCTAAAATCCACACTTTCAAAAATTTTAATTTTTTTTATTCCACTTGTCACTACCTACCAACACGCAGAATATTGGTAAGAAGAAACAATTAGATAAATGACATCATCAATTAGTTAAATGACATCTTCGCCTTCTTCGACGGTATTTGTATACCCGTTAAAAGTTAAAAGGGGTATACTAGAATCGTCGGGAAGTATGTAATAGGCAGAAGGAAACGTTTCCAACCCCATGAAGTATATATTCATGATCAGAATCACAAGCCGAGTCGATCTAGCCATGTCCGTCTGTCCGTCCGTCCGGATGAACGCTGAGATCTCGGAAACAATAAAAGCTAGAAAGTTGGGATTGCGCTTCTGCGCTGCGCAAGTTTGTTTTAACAGCGTGCCACGCCCAGTCTAACGCCCACAAGCCGCCCAAAACTCTGGCTCCTACAGTTTTAATGCTAGAATAAAAATGTTAACTGAAATGTATTGTTCTTATCAATACCTATTGATTGACCCAAAAAAAAAAATTGGTCACGCCCACTTTAACGCCCACAAATTTCAAAAAATCGTACATATGAACGCGGATATCTCAGAAACTATCAAAAATAGAGAATTGGGATTTCAGATGTAGATTCCGTAGCCTTGTACGCAGCGCAAGTTTGTTACGCGAATATGTGGCGCCCACAATTTTTATGCTAGATGAACTGAAATGTATTAGTCTCATCAATACCTATCGATTGATCCAAAAAAAAGTTTGCCACGCCCAATCTAACGCCCACAAACCGCCTAAACCTGTGGCGCCCACAATTTTCATGCTAGAAAAAAATTTTAACAGAAATGTATTAGTCTCGTAAGTACTTATCGATTGACCCAAAAAAAAATTGCTACGCCCACTCTAACGCCCATAACGCTTATATTGAGATCGCGGGTAGGAGGATTTAATCTCGCTTTGCTGCTTGCATATCTCCATTTCCCTGTGGTCCCTTTAGCTGAGTAACCGGTATCTGATAGTCGAGGTACTCGACTATAGAGTTCTTCCTTGTTTTTAAGTTGGTTAGCTGAGTAACGGGTATCGAGGCACTCTCTGTTATATTATATTATATTAAGCCGTAGAGAGATTTTGTAGTCTTCGGAAAGCAGATATAAGCCTATAAAGAATATAAATATAAAGCCCTAGGAAGACACATACGAAGGTCTGCCCGTCCGTCTGTATGAATAGTGGGACTTCGAAAAAGCGTTTAGAAAAGAGTATTTAATTGGAAATCAATTAGCTAAAAACAAAATCGCGTAATTAAACCCAAAAAAATTAAGTATTGTGTTGGAGTCAAAGCCGCAATGTACGCCATAGTTTTAATCATTTTACTTAAAAACTTTTTACTTACCTAATATAAAAATTTCTCTAATAAGGTAACCAATCTTGAAAGCACAGTATAACAAGATTTCATAGTAACGAGTTCAATTAAATATTAAACGCATATTGACACATATATATTTGAAACCGTCTAACTCAATAGTTTAATTTGCCTTTACTTATAAATAATTCTTTTGTCTTACAAAATAAATGAACTGAAAATTAAATAAAGTAATGTTCAAGGATCGAGTTTGGTTGTAATGTTAGCTAATTTAATTCATATCTTTTTCAATAAACTTGATTCACGCGTCTGCAAAATAATTATTGAGTAACTTTTACTTATCAACAGTCAGTTCAGAACGAAAAGTTTGATTCTAATAGTATTGGGGGAACACAAACCATTTGATGTTCGCGTTTTTAATATATACATTCTTGTGTGTGAGTATATAAGACAACCATAATAATATTGAGAAAATTTCAAATATGATGGAAATATGATTAAGCAAAATGACTGATCCGAATAGTTATTATTCCTTGAAAGCGAATGCCACAAAACAATCTCAAAATAACAATAATCAACTTGCTACTTTTTATTCTCTCATTTTAGGACTATGCTCTTTGATGTTGCAATAGGGTGGTTTATGTTTTAATATATGTAAGTTCGAACACACATATATTCAAAATCGTGCATTTTTCGTAAGGTACCAATTCAAAGTTCAGGGCTCGTGAACATGTTTGTTGTTATAATTACATAAAAATATATTCGAGTTAAGACCTCTTTACAGTTGAAATATAGAACAACAAATTTTCACTTGGCCTTAACATGGAGTTTTATTGTATGACAAATTCGGAATTAAACTACAAGTTTGTTTATTGAAATGTTTTACTACCGACACATTCAATTTTCAATGAAAATAATAAAATAAATAATATAATATAATTTAATATAAACAAGAAAGAACGGTAAATCGAGAGGTACTCAGCACTTTTTCTAACCCAAACTAATATCTTAATATTTAAACTTGACCAATTATTAATTTGTATCCTAAACAGGTTTTATATATAAAACTCGCAGGTCAGACAACTATATTGTAATGTGCCATAGGAACGATCAGACTTACTTTGCTATTTATACCTGCTACTCCCACGATACCGTTTTACTTTATTTTCTATATTGAATTCGACGGAAAGTATCTAACAGGTAGAATAAAGCGTTTCAGACTCTATAAAGAATTTCGAATACAAATATTTAAACCATTTTCGGCATATGTGTTCCTAATTGTTACTATTAGTTTAATTATTATATGTTTATTTGCTTCTATTTTTTTTATAAAATATTTCCATAAACGTAAAAAAAGTTTCATAATTCTGTCTAGATGAAAAACTTTTACTGAAATGTATTAGTCTCGTCAATACCTATCGATTGATCCAAAAAAAAGTTTGCCTTGCCCAATCTAACGCCCACAAACCGCCTAAGCCTGTGGCGCCCACAATTTTTATGCTAGAACAAAATCTTAACTGAAATGTATTAGTCTCGTCAATACCTATCGATTGACCAAAAAAAAATTGCTACGCCCACTCTAACGCCCATGACGCTTAAATCTGTCTTCCGCCCGCATAACCATATCACTGAGAGAGCGTGCGAAGACAACTACTATATATAGCCGCAGAATTGAAAATCTGCAATTATGGTCCGATCGCAACGAGTGATACACCAATCGAAAGGTATTGCAAAAACTAAGAAGACATACCAAGACTTTCGAAATATAGATTTGATTGGGAGAAAAAGCGGTGAAAGTGTAAAAGTAAAAATTTAGAAAATTGGAGCTGCTGGATACGGTGGGGATAAAAGCCCCCGGCTGTTTAGCTAGTTTTATTCTTACTAAGAATACGCGTCGAATGACATCTCATTTGTTGAAATCTGATGTTCCGTTCAAAAGTAATTCAAAAAACAAGATTTTCTTCTTCTTCCCAAAATGAAAATGCTTGTCCCTTTGTTTGTGGGTTTGTATGCATCCCATCTTAGTTTTAAAGTTTTCCAAACCCTATGGGTGTATAAAGCAGCTTGAAATAGAAAACGTTTGTTCTACGACTTTTGGAAAAACCCGCTAGTTTAGCGGGAAATAAATAAAAAAAGCCAGATTTAAAATGCTTATAGTATCTAAGCAACTAATGCTACAGAAACGTGCTATATATCTCTGAAAATATAATTTAATTTGCTAAATACTCTTCATGCAGTAAAATTGTCTGAATATAATAGATCTAGAGTTATGATAAACAGATATTTTTTAAGCCACTTTTTGACTATTTTCTCAAAATTGAGTCGAACGATTTCTTTTAAAATTTTAAATCATATAGCCCTTGAGATTCCTCAACTTTTGATAGACAGCACTTTTTGCCCTAAAATTTACCGTTTGGAAGATATTAAGCGATAAAAAGTGCAACTCGTTTCAGCTCCGTATACGTAATATTTCATACTTATTCGAGTAAACAAGAAAAAAACCAATTTGATGAAAAAAATTCTTATTAGATTTTTTCAAAAGGAAAATCTGTTATGGTTTTAGGGTCCTTTACTGTCATGAAGCTAATCGAAATAGGAAACTTGATCTATTTGTTCTACCACTTTGGAAAAACCCGCTGGTTCGGCGGGAAATGTAAGAAAGGACAGATTTCTCTTGGAATCTGAAACTATACAGCCCTTGAGATACCAAACTTGTGCTGTTAAAATAGGTAATTGAAGCGATAGAACTTGTTGTGCCTAATTTAAGGTGGCGTTCAGCTAAGATTAGGGGTCGAATCTGTGTGTTTGGTTTTTCAATAGCCAAGCCATATGGGGACGACTCCTAGTCATGGTATTGGGGTACTTAAACTCTTGAGCAAAAAAAAACTTCAGGCGCGTTCGCCACTACTTTCTACCTCGTTAAGAGGTGTTTTTGTTTGATATTGAGATAGCCGGTAAGTGCCGCATTTTTATCTCGCTTAGCTGCTTGCATATCTCCATTTCCCTGTGGTCCCTTTAGCTGAGTAACCGGTACCTGATAGTCGAGGTACTCGAATATAGCGTTCTTCCTGGTTATTATACCCGTTACTCGTAGAGTAAAAGGGTATACTAGATTCGTCGTAAAGTATGTAACAGGCAGAAGGAAAAGTTTCGGACCCCATAAAGTATATATATTCTTGATCGGGATCACTAGCCGAGTTGATCTAGCCATGTCCGTCTGTCCGTCCGGATGAACGCTGAGATCTCGGAAACTATAAGAGCCTATTGAGATTTGGCGTGCAGATTCCTGAGCTTCTTACGCAGTGCATGTTTGTTTCAGCAGATTGCCACGCCCACTCTAACGCCCACAAACCGCACAAAACTGTGGCTCCTACAGTTTTAATGCTAGAATAAAAATTTTAACTGAAATGTATTGTTCTTATCAATACCTATCGACCTGACCCAAAAAAAAGTTTGCCACGCCCACTTTAACGCCCACAAACCGCCCCCAAACTTCAAATAATCGTAAGTATGAAAGTGGATATCTCGGAAACTATCAAAGATAGAGAATTGGGATCTCAGATTTATATTCCGTAGCCTTGTACGCAGCGCAAGTTTGTTATGCGAATATGCCACGCCCACTCTAATAATATAATATACTTTCTATAATATAATATATTATAATTTAAACTTGACCAATTATTAATTTGTATCCTAAGCAGGTTATATATAAAACTCACAGATCAGACAACTATTTTGTAATGTGCCATAGGAATGATCAGACTTACTTTGCTATTTATACCTGCTACCCACACGTTATCGTTTTACTTTATTTTCTATATTGAATTCCACGGAAAGTATGTAACAGGAAGAATAGAGCGTTTCAGACTCTATAAAGAATTTGGAATACAAATATTTACACCATTTTCGGCATTTGTGTTCTTAATTGTTACTATTGGTTTAATTATTATATGTTTATTTGTTTAAAATTTTTTATAAAATATTTCCATAAACGTAAAAAAAGTTTCACAATACTGTCTAAAGGCATAAGGCGAACCCCCTTACGTTGATCCACACTAAAATTAAAATTTTATGCTCAAAGCCGTTACCGGCCTAAAGCCTAGTACTCACATCGACGAAAACCGCGAGCTTACCATAGGAGTGAGCGAGAGGCAAACAGGCTCCTAACGCTTTTCGTTGGGGCTTTTTTTCAGCGCGGTAATCAGATGAGCTAAGGAAATACTAAAATAAATACCCGTTGGCCGCGGCCTAAAAAATAAGAAATTTAATCTTTGGCGGTGTTCGTGCAAAGGCGTTGTGGAAACAAAAAATTACAAATGTAAGGAAAATCCCAAAAACGCCTGCAGAATGTTAGTGCAGATGAAAATGGACGCCTAATACAAGCTGTTGCTTATTAATGTGGGACTTCATCGACTGGAAGCAATACCACAACAGGTCAAATCCGCTAAATAGTTAAAGTGCATAGGGAGATCCAATAGAGAATCCCAGTGGGAAGGAACATACCGAGTGGGACTTTGCTCCCTACATGGACTTACTGCACGTTCTGGCCAAAAGAATTTGGTTACGTTGTGCTAATAGAAGTATCTTTTTAGAAGAACCACCAGAACGATCTCTGACAAGCTCTCTTTTTGGGAACCACAGGACTCCACCTCCACCAGCTACTTGGCAGCTAAAGCGGAGATGGTGGACGGGCGGGCTTCTATAGGGAGGAGGGAAAAAGGCGTCCGATAAGGGACAGCTGGAGGAGCCATTGTCAGGATATTGGACGACTTCCTGCAGCATCGGGCGGAAAAATCCCGTTCCCAATCCGGCTCCCACTTCCTTAGGGTCCAATATGCCTATTGGGATTCGGAGCTGGACTATAGATGGCGCGGGAAAAATGGCGAAGCATCCGTGGGACGAGAAGGAAGCTTTATACAACTAATTTACATAAGTAAAAACATTCGTTGAACATTCCTTTATTTTAATATTAATTTTTTTGTGCACCAGCAAAGCCTTCCTTTTAAATTGCTCCAATTGATTTGTTTTCCGTTTGGCAACAAACACAGCTGCTTGACAGTAAGACCATGCAACATGCATTGCGGGTGAACTTTGACAACTTCGGTCACACTACAAAGGATACGATTTTCCGACTAGGGATTGTTAGGATTGTTAGCCAATCTGAGTACTAGGCTTAACATTGGAAATTACAAGAATCAAATGTGGCCAAATGGGGCTTGTTTGGACAGAAACTTTGATATAGTTCGTTAGATTTGTATCCAGTTCTTACAATATCAACAGACGCCTTTCAGCCTTTAAATTGCTTAAAAATTTCAAATTTTCAAAGGTTGCCGAGTTTTAGTTCACAATTTACTCAATGATCCTTTTTATTTATTTAGCAATATTAGGGGTGACATTATAGTTCTAAGTTAAAGCATATATCACTTAAATAGGTAAAACGAATCTCAAGATCAAAATAAAAAGAGATACCAAAAAAATGGTCTTAAAAATTGGTGATCTGTTGGTGCAAATCTACCAGGAACTGCCATTTATCTTCTTTGGGCCTTTTGATTGTAAACAAAAGAAAACGCTATAGTCCATGCCCCTGACTATCAAATACCCGTTACTCAGCTAAGGATAGTGCGAGAGAGATGGAGATATGCAGCAAAGCGACTGTTCACAAGTGCACACCCCGCAACGGCTCCAACTATCGTCGATTTATTTATTTGCTTAGAACTTTTAATGGATGGTCCGATTTCGAAAATTTTTGGGATGAAGATAGATATTGATATTCAAAAAAATTAAATTTCACTTTTACAAACACTTCAAAATATGGGCGCTAGACAGGACTTAGCGAATGGGCGATAGAGTGGGCGTGGCATTCTGCTAAAATAAACTTGCGCTGTCCCAGAACCTCAAGAATCTACTAGGCATTAGTACTCAGATCGGCTAAAAGTTTCACTAGTAAGAAAGTCTTATTCTTTGTAGTGTGACCGAAGTTTTCAAAGTTCACTCGCTGCCAAGCTGCCAAGTAGCTGGTGGAAATGGAGTCCGGAGATTCCTTCAATGGAGAGCTCGTAGGAGATCGTATTACTGGATGTTCTGCTAAAAAAATACTTTTACTTTTTTGCTATTTAATGAATCTGGTTATCAGATTGATTTTTACATTTAACAAAAATGGATAACTGGCACACTGAAAAAAGAATTTGGATTGTCCGCCGCTATCACGCACTGGAGTCCGTAGTTTCGGTTCAAAGAGAGTATAGGCGCACGTTTGGCGGCAATCCTCCGAGCAGATGGACCATAATGAGTCTTGTAAACAATTTTGCCGAGCATGGGACAGTCAACAGAAGACCTTACCATCGAAACCCTTCAGTTCGAACGGAGGAAACAATCGCTGCTGTAGCTGCTGCCATACAAAACAATCCACGTGTTTCGACAAGAAGCTTATCTGCTCAAATGGGTGTAAGCAGACAGTCATTACAGTCAATTATGCACAAAAATTTGGACTTATTCCCATATAAAATTCAAATGGCCAACAAACTGAACGCTGCGGACTTGCCGATTCGCTTGGAATTTTGCCAGAAGTTGCTTCAAATGGTGGAAGAGGATGGAAACAGGTTGAACTGTCTTTTCAATTTTCCATTTCGATTTAAACGGCAACATAAACAAACAAAATTGTCGAATATGGAGTGCTTCCAACCCACAGATACTCCATGAGACGGAATTTCAAAGCAAAACCAAGAAATTTGAATGAACTAAGGAAATCCATTCGAGAAACAATTACGGCTATTCCTGTCTCAACTCTCCAAGCAGTAATGAACAACTTTTTGGTAAGATGCCGCACATGCATCAACGAGCAGGGGGGCATTTAAATTCCATTATTTTTAAAACTAATTAAGCTATATTTAATAAAATTGAATGAGCTTTAACATGAATAAAAGAAAAATGAATTCCATACGCTGAAAAAAAATTATTTGAGTTTCTTAATGTAGCAAAATTCATCAGCCACCCTGTATATCGCCAACTAGCCCATAGCGTCCCTAACGGCTGAGTGGCGTATTAGTGAAAACAACTGACTTGCTGTATATGGTGTGCAATCTCGATTGAATTGCAAAATATTTATTATTATTTGGTTACAACTTTTTAATGGCTGGACTTCAATAGTTTTTGGCATGTATGTAGATAAGTATTGATAATAAAAACAAACTCTCATTTAAATTTTTGCAAAATATTAAAAATGTGGGCGCTAGACAGGTTTCAGTTCTATAATCGTTTTTTAGCGTTAAAGTGGGCGTGGCACCTTGCCGAAAGACCAAGAATCTGCATGCCAAGTCCCAACACTCTTGCTCTTACAGTTTCCTTGATCAAACGGGCAGACGGAAAGACGGACATGGCTAGATCGACTCGGTTAGTAATCGTGATCTAGAATATATATATTTTATGGTGTCGGAAAAGCTTCCTTCTGTCACATACTTTTCGAAGAATCTAGTATACCGTTTTACTCTATGAGTAACGGGTATAACAAGGAAGAACGCTATAGTCGAGTACCTCGACTATCAGATACCCGTTACAAAATACATATATACATATTCATTCGTACATACGTATTTTCCATATCCCCAGCATTGTATTCCCACAAATTAAAGTTTTCCGTCGGCCATTCCATTAAATATAATATAATTGTATTCCAACGCGAAAACCCTTTTTTTGTCATTGTCTTTATTTCTGACAACAACTGCTTTGGTTTATTTTCTTGTTGTCCACAATTACGGACTTTAATAATAATAAAATACCATCCACCGAAATAGTAAGTAGGTTTTTGGTATTTCGTATTTTTACTTCCCACAAATTATTGAAATTGGGATAATTATTATTAAGTACCATAACATTAAATTCCAAAAAAACCAAAACAATTAAAATAAATACTAATGTTTTTTCACGGACGATATATAAATAGCTTTCGCACCGTCTCTATAGAGGATTTTTTCCGCAAACTAATTGAAGGTCGGTCCGTGCTCCAAATCCTGTTGCAGCTTCTCGAAGGATATATTTTTAAGAGACAAGGGTAGCACCCAAACCCAAAGGATGTGACCTATGCGAGAAAGAAAACTTTCCTGTCCGCACATGTGAACTATTTCTCCAGATGACGATCGACGAGCTCTCGGAATATATAAAAAGAAAGCAGCTGTGTATGAGCTGCTTCGCACGAGGGCATCATCTGCGTGATTGCAAAAGCACTCATAGTTGCTTTACGTACCGCGGCCGCCATCACACCCTACTACAACGAGGAAACTCCTCCCCAGCGCCTCCAAATCCTACTCCGACATCCAGATCAAGACCAAACTCGTTTCCGCTGCTACCATGTCCCCAAATTCCAAAGCCTAAATTTTTTGGAACTGGGTAGAGATTCGTCTTGCTGGGTACCGCCATAATTGACATCTGTCACCTGTGCTCGAATTTTAAAGCTTGTGGCCTAATAGATTCAGGATCTGAGACAACCTTTATCATTGAACGGCTTTTTAAACTAATTAAGTTGCCTCGCCAAGTTATCCAAGCCCAAGTATCAGACTTAAGCCAGGCAGTATCCGCTGAATCCGAAAAGCTTGGTCAGTTTACCATTCGTTCTTCGAACAGGCCTAGCTTGCAGGTAAACACGACTGCCTATGTTCTTCCGAAATTAGCTGGAAACCTCCCACCCTGTCCGATTCAGAAACAGTTTTTACGGGATCTTCCCGAAATGCCGCTGGCAGATCCAAAGTTTTATGAGAGCGCACATACAGATATTCTGATCGGGGCCGATAGTCCTATGCGGAACCTGGCCGAACATCCGTATCTCTCTCCTCGGTCAAGAAACCATTTTCGGATGGATCCTAACAGGACCAGTGCCTGCTCCAAGGCATAATCAACCTTCCGCCTTTCCCACGCGCGTTTGACACATCCTAGGATAAACTGCTTACAACATTTTGGAAGGTGGGAGAAATGCCATTAGCAGTGGCAAAATCATTCGATGTGACTTGTGCGGATAATTTTCACCGGACTAGTAAGCCTTCCGTTTCGTGAACCTAAAAACGTGAAATCCGCCCTACGATACTCCAGATCCGTCGAGCAACGACAGTCAGCTGAAATCCAACTATGACTCCGTGATGCAAGGGTATCTCGATCTCAACCACATGTCCCCTCTACCCTTGATTCTGCCAGCCACTACCTTCCGCATCATGCCGTTCTGAAGCCGGAAAGTACGACCACCAAGCTGCGTGTGGTACTCAATGCCCTTCAGAGAATCGGGTCAGCTTAAGGGGGGCACTCTATGAAACGGCAGAAAAGATTGCCAGTTTTCTTCTTTTTATTGTAAATCAACCAAAAAACACAGGATATTCCCGTTTACAATATCTTTAGACATAAGTCTGAAGTTAAGAAAACAAGGTTTTGTTTGTAAAAAAAATTAGAAATGGCGGACATATTGAACATCGCCCACGGCTGGTTTTAAAAAAGTTGTCTCCCCGTCCTCACGATATCGTCTCAAGTTGAAGTCTGAAACATACAAATTATATATCAAATTAATCAGCAGGGTTGTCTCAAGTGCATGAACCTCAAAAACTATTGAAATTTTTTAAAATTAGCAACAAAACCATATAAAAACAAAAAAGTGAATTTTTGCTCTGTTGTTTTTATTGAAAAAACATTGAAAAAAATTTTTTTTTCATGCATTTATGTGGTTTATGCACTTCTCTGTTCAATATCCTACAAAATGAGTGATCATTTTTGAAAATCGGTTCAATGGTTTTATTTTTATCGTGAAGACGGACTCTAAAAACGTGGTTTTGAGAAAACGCGCGACGCTGTAGTAACGAACACCTGGCATGACTATGCACGAGCAAATTCTAGAAATTATATCTCCGAAAGTAATAGGAATTCGACTTTGAAACTTTGCAATTATGTTCTCAGATAATATATCTATCGATTAAAGCAATAAAAAAAAATCGAATTTTTGAACACATTTCATAGAGTGCCCCCCTTAAATGATTCATGCTGGCCCAGTCTTACAGTCCGATCTAACCACCCAGATCCTGAAGTGGCGATATTTCCGATACGTATACAGTGCCGATATCGAGAAGATGTATCGACAAATCTAGGTAGATCCGAAGCATACCCAGTTCCAATGCATCTTATTCCGCAATAGCGAGGGGTACATTCGAGATTTGCAATTACAGACGGTAACTTTTGAAGTCAATTGAGCGCCATTCCTGACGATTCGAGTTTTGCAACAGCTGGCGACTGACGTGCAGCTCAGCCGTTCAAGAGCGAGCAATATCATTCGCAACCACATGTATGTAGACGATGTCCTTTCGGCAGCTGAGTCCGCAGAGGACGCTCAACTCATTGTTGGCGAGCTTCAAAGTGCCCTAGATTCCGCAGGCCTTCCGTTAAGAAATAGGACCTAGAGATCGAAACTGAAAGTACAGCCAAAACTTTCGAGTAGGTTGGAAAGGGACGTGCGATAAATTTTTCTTCGTCCCACCAGATTCAGCAACTGAGACCTCCCCCCCGAATCCCCAGGTCCTTTCCCAAATTGCAAAGCTGTATGACCCAGTGTTTGCCAAAATCTTTATGCAAGAGACTTGGCTTCAGGATCTAGGTTGGGACGATGAACTTACAACTGAACTTTTTCAAAGTTGGACCAGCTTTATCAAGAGCTATTTGGTCCTACATCAAATCCGAATTGAAAGAAGGGTTTCCTTCGTCCAGAGTTCCGCGTAGAGCATCACGGATTCAGTGACGCCTAGCAGAAAGCATACTCACGGCCAAGACGCGTATTGCGCCAGTCAAAACGGTCGAAGCCATCCTTCCAAGCATGCCGAGGCTAACCACGAAACTCCATCTAGCCAAGCTTGATTGTCATTGGACAACGTTCGTGGCCACCAGGGTGACGAAGATCACTGAGTCGACAGAGGCAGCCAATAAGTCGCACGTTCAGTCCGAACATAATCCAGCTGATTTGGCGAGTCGAGGAGTACCCCTTCAAGAACTAGTGGATAACCCGGTGTTTTTTTTTTTTTTTTTTTTTTTTATATTCATTTATTACGTACTACGTATATACAGGATAAATATAAGTACAGGCAAAAGGGGCTGTGGTTGCGCGGTATCACCGCAAGGTATTGCTTCCCGCAATGGTAGCCGCCTAGGCTGTAGCTCCTCTCCTCTCATTATCGGTGCGACGCAGCGTTCGCAGTACGCTCGCTGCGTAGGCTGCCGTCGCTTCCCAATTCGCCTCCTTCAGCAGCATGAGGGGCACAAAAGTTTCTGGCCGAACTCTTGCCCCGGTGGTCTCCATAAGTATTTGGCGGTCATAGCCAAAGCGGCGACATTCAAAAAGGACATGCTGAGCGTCCTCCACAATACCACTGCCGCACTCTGGGCAACCGTCGTCAGTGTCGTGTCCGAAGCGCTTAAGGCAACTTCGGAAGCAGCCGTGTCCACTCAGAGCCTGCGTGAGGTAAAAATCTACCTGGCCGTGCTTCCAGCGACCCTTGCTGGAGTTGTCCCAGACTGCCTTCCAGTTATCGACGCTCTGCATCCTGGCCCTCCTCTTCACCTCAGTCTTGGTACTGTGGTCCGCCTGTTCGCTTGCTAGAGCCGCGCGAATCTCCTTTGCCTCCCGCACCAGTTCACACAGGGGAACTTGGCCTGCGAGATCGTCCTGAAGGCACTCGAAATTCTGACGGCACACAGGCGGTACGTCGAGTTAACACCTCGCATGTAGCTGCTCACAGCAGTGGCATCAGCCCACACTGGAGCAGCGTACAGCAACTGCGACTTGACAACAGTCGCGAGGAGCCTACGTCTGTCCTGCTTCGGTCCCCTGGTATTCAGCAGGATCCTGCAGAGCGATCCTGTGGTCTCGCTTGCCTTCTTGTTTACGAACTCAAGGTGTTCGCGGTAGGAGAGGCGGGTGTCCAGCATGACTCCCAGGTACCTTATGGCACGCTGAGATGGTATCGTTGTCCCTCCGATTTGAATATGCGCCGACTCCACTGCTTTCCTGCTTGAAATCAGCACCGCTTCAGTTTTGTGTGAGGCCAGCTCTAGGCCCGCCACTGAGAGCCACTCCTCCACTGCTCGAATTGCGCAGTTTGCAGCTTCCTCCACGGCCTCAACTTCCTTGGCCACCACAACCAGCGCGACATCATCTGCAAAGCCAACAATGTTGGTGCTGCTTGGCAGTGGGAGCTTCAGAACTCCGTCGTACATCGTGTTCCAAAGGGCAGAGGGCCCAGTACCGAGCCCTGAGGAACACCGGCTGTCACCTCGTAAGTCCTGGGGCCCACAGAGGTTTCTAGGACCAGCTCCCTTTTGCTGAGGTAGCTGTGCACTACATTCAGCAGGTATTCCGGGATGTTGAAGGAGCAAAGTGCCTCCAGTGTCCTACCTCAATCGGCTGAGTTGAACGCGTTCCGTATGTCCAGCGTGACCACTAGACAATACTTCTTCGTTCCACCCTTCCATCTGGTACCAGCAATGGCTTTAGCGGCAATGTTGGTGACCCTCTCTATCGCGGCCAGTGTCGATTTCCCTTTCCGGAAACCGTATTGGTTGGAAGAGGGTCCACCGGCATCCTCCATAGCAGCGTTAAGCCTTGTCGCAATGACCCTTTCGAAGACCTTGCCTATAGTGTCCAGCAGGCAGATGGGTCTATAGGAAGAGGCTTCGCCCGCTGGTTTCCCTGGCTTTGGCAGAAGCAGAAGTTTTTGGCGCTTCCACCTGTCGGGGAAGGTCCCTTCCAGCAGGCACGTGTTGTAGAGCGATGCTACCGCGCCCGGATGGAGGGATAGCAGGGTCTTCACTGCCATGTTCGGGACCAAATCCGGCCCAGGAGCCTTCCTGTTCTTCAGGTTCCTTGCCACAGATAATAGTTCCGTCTCCGTGACCGGACTTATCGGGCTCCCAATTTGTCGCGTCCATCGGGGGATGCAATGGCGGCGAACCTCTGGAAACAGCACTTGAACAAAACCTTCCTTATTGCCTGCACTCACACGCTTAACCACCGTCTTATAGGCTCTTCCCCATGGGTCGCTTTCCAGCTCGTCGCAGAGCTTGAGGTAACTTTCCCTCTTGCTGTCCCGAATCGCCAGTTTGAGTGCCTTCTTTGCACTCTTAAAGCTCGAGTTGCAGGCAGAAAGGTTTGCGGTGCCTCTCGCCCTTTGGACTAACCTCCTGGCTCGAAGGTAGGTCCTGCGCAAGCTAGCGATTTCCTCGCTCCACCAGTATACTGCTCTGGTCACAGGCTTCCTCCAGCCTGGCTGCCAATTTGCTCGCTGCTTCATCTGCCGAGTCCAACTCAGATACTGCCAGTCCCTCCAGTGCACTGGCAAAGGTCTGTGGCCTAAAGGTGTCCTGGCGGTAGGCTCTTCTTGGCCCGGTCGTCTGCTGGCTTTGGCACGGTGGACCGCCAACTGTCAGCAGGGTGGCCTCATGGTCGCTGGCCGTGAACACCTCGCCTATCCTCCAGCGTGTGCTACGGGATAACGAGCTGCTCGCGAACGATAGGTCGATGATTGAACCGGCCCCAGCTCTGTTGAAGGTGTGCTGGGAGCCTTCGTTCAACAGGACGATGTCCAGAGACGCAATTGCTTCAAGGATGGTGCGCCCCCTGGCGTTGGTATAGAGGGAGCCCCATTCCTCGGCCCAGGCGTTAAAGTCGCCTCCGATCACCACGTTGCTCCTTCCTCTCAGGTCGCTGATCAGCTCGTCCATGATCCTGCTAAAGGACGTCAGTGATAGACTGGGGGCCAGGTAGCAGCTGTAGATCCATGTGCCGCCTACGTTCGCTCGGACAAATCCCTCTACTGCCCTCGTGTCCCGCATTGGTGGAACACTCACGCCGCAGAGCCACAGTGCAGCTTTGCCTGTGCGATCCGTGACCCAATCGCTGCTGCTTTCCACTCTGTAGGGCTCACTGAGTGTCGCCACCTCAGAACCCAGCTCACGCACCGTCTGCTTCAGGAGGTCCTGCGCGGCCCTACAATGGTTCAGATTTAGCTGAATCAATTGCATGACGGCCGAGGTCTCCCTGTCCCGCTGGTTGTGGCTGGGCAGAGTCTGCTTCCTGCCTGGTGCCTGGTCTCCTTTCTTCCTGCCGCAGAGCAGAATAAACATGAAGGCTCCTTGCTGCACTTGGCTGCCTTGTGCCCTTTTTCACCACATCTCAGCAATCGCTCCTGTCCACTAGGCTCTTGCAGTTAACTGCAATATGCCCGGATTCCAAACATTTGAAACATCTTGGGGGGCCTGTTCTTTCCCGGATCCTGCAGATGGTCCATCCAATCCGCACCTCGCCACGATGGAGGACGGCTTTCCCCAGGGAGTAGGGCAAGCTGATCACAGCTAGCTCCGCGTAGCCTCGACGCAGACTCCGAACTCTGATGCGCTCCGCGTCGATACCATACTGGCTCGCCATCGCAGCGCAGATTTCCTGCTCCGTCGCGATGGAGTCGATGTCTCTTATCTCCAGAACGAGCAGTTTCGTCTCGTCCGACATGGCTCGCACTGACGCTGCGTCGCCTAACACCCTCGCAATGCTCTCCTTCATGGCTTATGCACTTTCTGCGCTGCCTTTGGCCACCTCGAGTAGTAGGTTGCCGTTAATGGTGCGGCGTACCTTAAATACACAGCTTCCCAAGTCCGACAGCTGTTTATCTTCCCTTCGAGTCACCATGGCTAACACCTCGCTGTACGATTTCCCGCTCGCCTGGACAACGACGGCGTCGGGTCTGGCGCGACGCGTGGCCCTCGTCTTTTTCTTGACCACCTCCCACTCGGCGACCGGAATTGCGGGGCTCACAGTCATACTGGCGCCAGCGTGCGTCGCATCCCTTCCTTGTGGCTCTTTTGGCGGGTCCTTTCGGGTGCTCCTGGGAGCTTTGGCACTTTTCTGCTGCGTTGGGCGCGTTGATGGTGGGGCAATTTGAACGCGGATCCTCCAGCCATAGTCGGCTGGCTTATCCTTCGCCAAGGCTCCGTTTGCGCTTCAGAATCTCTCCTCCAGACAGGCGTTGTCTGCTGTCCTTTGTCGGCGCTCTGCAGGCTTCGAGAGCATTTCGCGCACATAATTCCAACATCCTGCCCATTCACCCTGATACTGTCGTCCTTGCCGCCCTCTCTGTTCGCCTCTAGGATGTTCGTGTGAAGCGCCTTCATGCGCACGAACGTCTCCCTCGTGGCGACAGTTATGTTGCGCGCCGTCTTGTCGTTCATCTTGGTGGATACCTCCTGCAGAAGCTTCCCCAGCTCCAAGAGATCCTCAAGGCAGGTTGCCTCGTGGGAGGCCTTGTTCCTTTTGGCCGGCGTTGTCCTCTGCGAGTTAGCTGGGCTTGCAGGATCACGCGTCCTCTTAGGGGTTTCCTTAGCTTCCTCGGTGTCTACGATCAGCTCATCGACTTGGGTTGTCGAAGGAGCCGGCGAGCGGGCGAGCTTGCAATGGCCCCGCAATTAATGGCCTAGCCAGGTCCCCGACTTTCCGGAGACCGAAATAAAAAGGCGTACAGTCAAAGCCCACGTGGTATCTACGCCGACAGAAGATATCCTAGATCTCTTTTCCAAGTTAGATAGAGCATTGCGTACGTCTCACCCGGCCCAGATACTGGGTTCTGAGAATCAAGAACTTGGTGAGGGCACTATTAACTTTTGCAAGGTATGAGTTATTCACAAGAAGAGATTGCAAGTCCAGATGATACAGGAATGAACTACGCCGGGCCCTTAGATGCCCATTTCTCATCTAAAAGGACTGAGAGAGGGGTGGAGATATGCCTGCAGCAAGTCTTGCTTTTTCAATAGAACACCTTTAGCGCCATTTATATATAATTTATACCAACTAGCGGCGCTCCTTGCGGCGTATTAGTGGAAACAACTGATTTGCTGCTTGTGGTGTCATCTCAATTGAATTATTGAATATGTTATTGAATTGAATATTATTTGGTTATAACTTTTCAGTGATTAAACCGATTTCAATAATTTTTGGCAGGTATGTGGGCATTGATAACAATATCACAATAAGATCATTAAGTTTTTTCCAAAATATTTTAAAATGTTGGCGCCAGACGGGCTTCAGTGTTATGGTCGATTGTGGGGGTTATAGTGGGCGTGGGCTGTTTTTCTACAAAGGCCATTCATCTTCGCTCGGTTTTTATCCACAAGAGGGTGTCTTCGTCAAGCTCAGTCCGACAATTGGAAGACCTTCGTCGGCGCTGCCACCTTGCTTCCCTGAGACTTTCTGCAAGTCGCGTAAGAAGAAGAAACGGGAATCGTTTGTCCACGTTTGTCCACCCTTAAGTTTTTTTGTTCACGTCCAGTTTCAAAAATATTAAATTTCAAAAATTATCGAATATCAAAAAGTTACATTATTTAAAATCTTTCATGAAATCGTTTTGTCCATCCTTTAGAACTAAAAAAAAAGTGAAAACTTTAGAAAACATATAAATTTTTAGTTTTTCACCTCATTATACCCGTTACTCGTAGAGTAAAAGGGTATACTAGATTCGTCGGAAAGTATGTAACAGGCAGAAGGAAGCGTTTCCGACCCCATAAAGTATATATATTCTTGATCAGGATCACTAGCCGAGTCGATCTAGCTTTGTCCGTCTGTCCGTCTGTCTGTCCGTCCGGATGAACGCTGACATCTCGGATACTATGAGAGCTAGGCAATTGAGATTTGGCGTGCAGATTCCTGAGCTTCTTACGCAGTGCAAGTTTGTTTCAGTAGACTGCCACGCCCACTCTAACGCCCACAAACCGCCCAAAACTGTGGCTCCTACAGTTTTGATGGTAGATAGAAAATTTTAACTGAAATGTATGAGTCTTGTCAATACCTATCGATTGACACAAAAAAAATTTGCTACGCCCACTCTAACGCCCACAAACCTCCCAAGAAAAAAACCTATGACGTCAGAGCCAGACAATGCGAAATATTTTTACGCATGTATGTGTGTGTATGTAAATAGTTGCCGGCCGAACTTAGCGGCAAAGAAAAAAGCACTGCCGACGCTCAGAGAGAGCAAAGTGCGTGGCTAACTTATTCTATTGAATAATGCATTTTTCACGCCTACCCTAACGCCCACAACGCTTAAATCAGTCTTCCGCCGGTAGGTGGCGCATTTAAATCTCGCTTTGCTGCTTGCATATCTCCATTTCCCTTTGGTCCCTTAAGCTGAGTAACGGGTATCTGATAGTCGAGGTACTCGACAATAGCGTTCTCCCTTGTTTTTGATGGAATCGTTTATCTCCCGTTTGTCCACTCCTGAGAATTTCAAAAAAGTTAAAACTTTAGAAAATATTTCAATTTTTAGTTTTTCAACTCAATTCAAAAAATCAAAAAGACGAAGATTTCAACCCTTTACAATTTCAAAAAACTCAAAGCTTTAGAAAGTATTGCATTGTATTTAGTTTAGATTCTTTCATATGGTGATATGCATCTATCTCGAAGTTTGAACTGAATACCATTAATTACCATTATCATGTGTTCTTCAATTCTAACAGGTTTTGGAACAACTCTTAATAATGATGATGCATGTTGACCAAACAAAAGTATCTTTGCATTTATTATAATCCTTTTATCAACAAATAAGCCCCTACCTGTTCGTAGAGTATAAACTTCTTCAAGTTCTGTGCCAGTACTTTTCCTTGGAAAACGTAATTTTCTGATAAACTGTCTTTTATTTTCTAAATCTCTCTTTTTAACTGACTGGGCTTCAAAATGTTAGTATTAAGTCGACCATGATTAATATCTATTAGTAAGCTTGTTTTTTCGCATTCATCTATTGTGTTAGTTAATTGTGTGTCATAAAGAATTTGATAGACTTCTTGTATACATAGTATTATTCTTGTAGTGTAGCTGTCATATACTCAATTCCCGATTGCGTTCCCTTAAAATCAACATTGACCTCATCAGTCCTTCTTTTTAAAATGTTTGCTGTAGAATCGACTAAAGAAGTCTGTTTCTCACTTAGCTCATTCAGACTGTGCTGATTGCCTAATAAGTTTTTATACCCGTTTCTCGTAGAGTAAATGGGTATACTAGATTCGTCGGAAAGTATGTAACAGGCAGAAGGAAGCGTTTCCGACCCCATAAAGTATACATATTCTTGATCAGGATCACTATCCAAGTCGATCTAGCCATGTCCGTCTGTCCGTCTGTCCGGATGAACGCTGAGATCTCGGAAACTATGAGAGCTAGGCTATTGAGATTTGGCGTGCAGATTCCTGAGCTTCTTACGCAGCGCCAGTTTGTTTCAGTAGAGTGCCACGCCCACTCTAACGCCCACAAACCGCCCAAAACTGTGGCTCCTACAGTTTTGATGCTAGAATAAACATTTTAACTGAAATGTATTGTTCTATCAATACCTATCGATTGATAAAAAAAAGTTTGCCACGCCACGGCCAAAGAGCTAGTGGGATGGCTCTGAGGGCGCCGAGCTGAAGGCTACCGAACGGGTCGCAGGTTGCGGATAGCGAGCGCCCTGGTTCTCCAGGGTAGCTACGAATAAGCGTGGAAGTTGGACACGGCCCGGCTACCGCCAAGCCCCCAACACGAAGCGCAAATAAGTAGCCCCGGACAGTCAGCGGGTATCTGCGCCGTAGCAGTACCGACGTCGCGCTTGTGCTGCCGCCTCCGACAAATAGCTCACACACACCCCTTCCCACACTCTTTGAACCTACCTCTTCCCTACCCACACAACTCATCTCACCCCGGGCTGGACTAAGGTGTCACTCGTACCGTGCCGAGAGTCAATCTGGCTGGGAGCCCGAGTCATCAAATAACTCAGTCTCAAACGGTGAGCTCAGGCAAGTGGCGACCGCCTGTTCTAAGTCAGCCTTACCCGGGTACGGCGGATCTCTGCCCGGGTGGACCTGTCCTTTCTCCGCAGCTCGTGGGATTTAACATGGAGAACTCTAATAACAATAAACAAACAGACTGCACAAAACGAGAGCCCGACACTCTTATAAAGTCGGAAGTCGTAACCAACGACGAAAGAAAGAGCAAGATCACGGCTCCGACTACCCCAGTCCACGTGACGTCTACCCCTGCCAAGGCCAGCGAACAACGCAGCCGGCTAAGCCCAACTCGCCATAGCGACAAGCCCAAGCCTCCCACCAGCGTAGGTGTGGCTAACCAGTCACTCCAACCTGAGGGGAGCGCCAAAGCCGGTCTCGTGGTGAGTACCAGGGCAAAGGAGTTCAAGAGGGTTCCACCTAACCAGGCTGGACCTCTTGAAAGAAAGAAGGCTTCCAGGATCCTCAAACGGCTGGCCACCAATCCGATACGTGAGGATCAGACTTCGAAATTGGATTACCAGAAAATCCAAGAGGACATAGCCTGGGCGAAGGCAGTTATCCCAGATTTCAACATCGCTATGACTACCAGCAACAAGCGTGAGAGGTCGATGGAGTCAGCTCAACCAGCGAGCAAGAAGGCCAAAGTAACCAACCGCGGCACATGGTCGAGATCCTTTGCGGAAGTGGTAAAGGATCGGAAGATCATTGGAGTCATCGACCAGAGCGATGAAGGCGGAAGGATCCCAAGAAACCATTGGGGTCTGGTTAGACGGGCCCTTGCGACAGTGGCCTTGAAAGTGCTGGACGAAAACCCAGGACCGCCACCCGATTGCACAGATGCAGGGTGGTACCAGGGCAACGTAAAGTTGATCGCCTGCGAAGACGAGAGATCGGCAGCACTCTACAAGGCTGCAATTGACAAAGTCGGCGAGGTCTACCCCGGGGCCAAGCTGGCAGTTTGTGAGGCTGCAGACATCCCGTCTCGACCGAGAGCGAGGGTGTGGCTGCCGTCTGAACCATCGGAACCAGAGGCTATACTCAGCCTGCTGACCCGGTTCAACCCAAAACTTCCAACAGACGGTTGGAAGGTGGTCAAGGTGGAGAAGACCGAGCGAGTCACCATGAGCGTGGTCATCCTCCTGAACCAGGCATGCTTGGAACCCCTCGCAGCCCAGCAGCACCGAGTGAACTACGGGTTCGATAAGGTGCAGCTTCGTATTTACGACACAGACAAGATAGCGGCAGACAACCTGGCTGCCTGTGCGTCGTACGAACCCCCGAGCGACGACGAACCAGATCACGAGGAGGCCACCCTCACCGGCTACGTGTCAACCGACTCGGAGCTGACGGAGAGCCTGAAACAGCTGTGCACCCAGGACACAGCCCGACCAGGGCGCTCTGTCCTCCAGGACATAGCGGAGGAAGCGGAGGGAACCCAGCCCGACCCCAGTCCCAAAGATGGTGCAGTTTCTGCAAATTAATCTGCACCACAGCAAGGCAGCATCCGCTGCCCTCCTCACCCGCCTGGCAACAGGCAACATAGACGTAGTCCTCATTCAAGAGCCATGGATTGTTGGTAACAACATCTGTGGCTTATCAACCCCCCTATACAAGCTTTTTTACACCAAGGACAAGGGTAAAACCAGAACCTGCATTCTCACAAAAACACACTTTAACACATTTCTTATTCCACAGTTTAGCGAAGGCGACCTTACCACGGTCAGGCTGGAGCTAAGCGAACACACCCATCACACCATAGCATCATTCTATCTGGCTCACGACCACGAAGGGCCACTACCAAACACCACTACACAACAACTCATACACACTCACTCATCTAAGGAACTCATCCTGGGTGGGGACGCTAACTCTCACCACACACAATGGGGAAGTACAAACACCAACGAAAGGGGTGAGTTACTCTACGATTATCTCCTTCAATCAAATCTATTCATCTGCAACAAAGGTAATGACCCAACTTTCATCACTAGAAATAGGAGGGAAGTACTAGACATTACTCTAATATCTGATCCCCTACTTAACCAACTTGAAACGTGGAAGGTGGGGACCGAACACTCATTCTCAGACCACCGGTACATAGAATTTACAATAAGTCTAGACCATCCTCCAGCCGAGAACATCACTAATCTAAGATTAACCAACTGGGGGTACTACAAAAATCTCCTCAGCAGGAACCTACTCGCCCCCCCGACACGCATACACAACCGTCAAGAATTAGATAACCTAGTTAACACTTTTACCGATATCTGCGGGGAGGCCTTAAAAAGGGCTTGCCCAAGTAGAACAGGCAAAACAAAGCACAAACCCCCATGGTGGAACCCAACCCTGGCGAACCTTAAAAGAGAGTGTAGAACTTACTTCAATAAAGCTAAATATAACAATAGCGAATCCTCCTGGAATCTATATCATTCAAAACTAAGCCTATACAAAAAGGAAATAAGAATATCAAAACGAAGAGCCTGGGCTAATTTCTGCAGTAGCATAGAATCTACTGCGGAGGCATCCAGACTCAGAAGAATTCTAGCTAAAGCTCCAGCTACCATTGGCTATCTTAAAACCAATGATGATGGCTGGACGGAAAACAGTCAGGAAACCCTTGAACTGCTGTTAGACACACACTTCCCTAACAATACCCAGGTAGTGGAGGACCTCCACATAGAGGAGAATCTAGACGACCAGAGTATTGCCAACATTTCAAACCCTGACCGCATTCAGTGGGCTGTTAACTCTTTTAAGCCCTTCAAATCACCTGGCCCAGATGGGTTCTTCCCGGCCCAGCTACAACGGACATTAGATATGTCCCTTCCCTGGCTGACAGCCATCTTCCACGGCTGCCTTGCTCTAAACCATATTCCAACAAGGTGGCTGGACGTTAAGGTAATTTTTATACCGAAAGCCGGCAAGCCCTCCCACACCAACCCAAAGGACTTCCGCCCGATCAGTCTCTCTTCCTTCTTGTTGAAGACCCTGGAAAGGCTAATTGACACCCATATCAGACTAACCATCGACCAAAGCCTACTCTCTGACGCACAGCATGCGTACCGTAAGGGTAGATCAACCGATACCGCCCTCCACTCTCTAGTGTACAGTATAGAACGAGGCTTCCACAATAAGGAATACTCTCTTGCAGCGTTTCTAGACATAGAAGGCGCCTTCAACAACGTCACCCCAACGGCGATCACTGGTGCTCTGACTGAACTGGGCATTGAGCGGCCCATAGTGGGACTCATACACACCATGCTAACCAGCAGGGTAGTGCACTCCACTATGGGATCGGCCCTCTCGACCAGGAATGTCAGTAGAGGAACCCCACAAGGGGGAGTACTCTCACCTCTTCTATGGGTTTTGGTGGTCAACAAACTGCTATCACTTCTAGAAGAGGCGGGCACAAAAGTGGTAGCCTACGCGGATGACGTGGTTATCCTACTGCAGGGCAAATTCCCGCAAACCCTTTGTAATCTGATGGAGACAGCCCTATCCACCCTTTCCCGGTGGACGGCTGGCTGTGGACTGGGAGTTAACCCGGAAAAGACCGAACTAGTTCTCTTTACAAGGAAGTACAAGATACCAATTCTAGTTCCCCCAAAACTACACCAAACGCGCCTAACCTTCAGCAACCAAGCAAAGTACCTAGGTGTCATTCTTGACAAAAAGCTCCTCTGGACTGACAACATCCTAGATCGCACACGCAAAGCGGCCATAGCCCTCTTCGCTTGTAAAAAAGCCATAGGGAGGAAGTGGGGTTTCTCCCCCATGATAGTTCACTGGCTATATACTGCAATAGTCAGGCCCATTCTCCTCTACGGAAACATCGTTTGGTGGCCTTCTCTAGATAAGAACTGCAACCTCCGGATCCTTCACAAGATCCAAAGGAGCGCAGAGCTCTGCATCAGTGGGGCGCTGCGCACTACCGCCACTGAGGCTCTAAACACAATTCTCGATCTCCAACCCCTGGACCTACTTGCCAAAAGCTGGGCATCTGCAACAGATACAAAATTCATATACCCACCCGTTCAGACTGGGACAACCTCCCACATCAATTCGTAAACGCCGTCAACATATACACGGACGGCTCCAAGTTTAACTCCCAAACAGGTGGGGGAGTCTTCTCCCCCGAATTAGACATAAAAGTCTCATTCCGCCTACCAGACCACTGTAGTGTTTTCCAAGCGGAAGTGATGGCAATTCAGGAAGCCACTACCCACCTGAACACGTCTGTACATAAGGACAGTGATATCTTCATATTCTCGGATAGTCAAGCTGCCCTCCGGGCCCTCGACTCCTACACAACGAGCTCAAAAACAATCTCTGAATGCCGCAAATCTCTTAACGAGATGGCCACTCATCTGAGAATCAGCCTCATCTGGGTGCCTGGGCACCGCAACATTGAGGGCAACTGCATAGCAGACGAGCTGGCAAGACAGGGGACAACCGCCGATATCCTTCGTGATAAGGACACGGTAGGGATGCCCATGGCTACCTGCAAGCTCCATCTCAGGCAGAGATTGTATACTCTTTCCAATAACCGTTGGAACTCAATCTCAACATGCCACAATTCTAGACTCACATGGCCAAACTATAACACGAAAAGAACAAAAACTCTCCTACAATGTAGTAGGGAGGACATCTCCACTCTCCTAAATGCCCTCACGGGCCACTGTCTTATAGGGACTCATGCGATAAGGCTGGGTTTAAGTAACCACGACTTCTGCCGCAGCTGCAAGGAGATAGACGAAGAGGAGAGCATCGAACACCTCCTATGCTTCTGCCCAGCGCATAACCTAAAGCGCTTTCAAACCCTAGGTAGCTACACACTTCCGAACCTTGCGGCCATTCAGGACGTAAGCATTCAAAAATTACTATGCTTCTTAAGAAGAACAGAATACTTCGAGAAGGCAGAAAACCCATGAGCTAGGGAAACGGATCTTTCAGAGATCATGTGGTATCACAAGGGGCCCATTGTGGCCTAAGTGAGGGGACTAATAGTTAGTCTCCAACCACTCCTACCTAACCTACCTAACCTAACCTTGCCACGCCCACTTTTACGCCCACAAACCGCCCACAAACTTAAAAAAATCGTATATATGAACGTGGATATCTCGGAAACTATCAAGGATAGAGAATTGGGATCTCAGATTTAGATTTCGTAGACTTGAGCGCAGCGCAAGTTTTGTTCGCGAATATGCCACGCCCACTCTAATGGCCACAAACCGCACAAGCCTGTGGCGCCCACAATTTTCATGCTAGATACAAAATTGTAACTGAACTGTATTGGTCTCGTCAATACCAATCGATTTACCACGCCCACTCTAACGCCCATAACGCTTAAGTCTGTCTACCGCCGATAGGTGGCGCATTTCAATCTCGCCTTGCTGCTTGCATATCCCCATTTTCCTTTGGTCCCTTTAGCTGAGTAACGGGTATCTGATAGTCGAGGTACTCGACTATAGCGTTCTTCCTTGTTCATATTGTCTTCCATTTGAATCCTATCGACTTCATCCATTATTCCAAATAAGATATGGTATAGGGATCCATTAAATCCCAATGAAGCTCGCTTTTTTCTAGCCCTACTTTGAGCCATGAAAAGTTTGTTATTTTCTTCCAAGCCCAACATTTTCTTTTCTACACTATCTAATACTAAAATGCATTTGTCTTCGAAACTATGGAGTTTATCGCAAATTAATTTAATTTTCGGTACCAAATCTTTACCCCTTCTTAGCATCTCAAAATAGGGGTCGACATTATAAACAAGAAAGGAAGTTAACTTCGGCAAGCCAAAGTTTGTATACCCTTGCAGTTATAAGAAATAATCAATGTTAGTAACACCATGTTAAATTTTTAAGGATTGTGGCTAGCTTCAGTGATATTTGTGTATAACTAAATTCGTAATGCTGAAAAGTTAAAATATTCTATATCCCAGAAAAAAATACGATTAAAACCAACAAAGCACAATTTATTTAAAAATAATTATTTCATTAATTCTCTGACCGCTTCTTTGACAGCTACATGTTAAATTCGTCCGATTTTAATTAAATTTAATTCGAAATTCTAAAAAATACACAAAATGTTATTCCCAATAGCTATGATTTGTTTCATATTATTTTTCCACCAATTTTCCGATCGTTCCTATGACAGCTATATGATATAGTCGTCCGATTTTAATAAAATTAAATTCGAAACTCAGAACTAATTAAAAAATTGTATTTCCAAGCGTAGGTGGTTATATGTTAAAAAACACCAAAGTTTTATTTTTATACCCTTGCAGAGGGTATATTGATTTCAGTCAGAAGTTTGCAACGCAGTGAAGGAGACGTTTCCGACCCCATAAAGTATATATATTCTTGATCAGCATGACTAGACGAGTCGATCTAGCCATGTCCGTCTGTCCGTCTGTCCGTCTGTCCGTCCGTTTCTACGCAAACTAGTCTCTCAGTTTTAAAGCTATCGGGCTGAAACTTTCCCAAAAGTCTTATATCTTTTGCAGGTAGTATATAAGTCGGAACCAGCCGAATCGGACAACTATATCTTATAGCTCCCATAGGAATAATCGGACAAAAAAATGAAGAAAAATTATATCTTTGGTGTTTTTTAGCATATAAACTCCTAAGCTTGGAAATAACATTTTTTAATTAGTTCTGAATTTCGAATTAAATTTTATCAAAATCGGACGACTATGTCATATAGCTGCCATAGGAACGATCGCAAAATTGGTAGGAAAATAATATGAAACAAATTATAGCTTCGGTGTTTTTTAACATATAACCTCCTACGCTTGGAAATAACATTTTTTAATTAGTTCTGAGTTTCGAATTTAATTTTATCAAAATCGGACGACTATATCATATAGCTGCCATAGGAACGATCGGAAAATTGGTAGGAAAATAATATGAAACAAATTATAGCTTCGGTGTTTTTTGACATATTATCTTATACTATTGGGAATATCATTTTTTGTGTTTTTAAATTTAATAATTATAGCTGCAAGGGCATATAAGCTTCGGCTTGCCGAAGCTAACTTCCTTTCTTGTTTTTAGTTGTTTTTTTCGATTATTGCTATGGGAGCTATAAGATATAGTTGTCCGATCCGGCTGGTTCTGACTTATATACTACCTGCAAAAGAAGCAAGACGGACGGACAGACGGACAGACCCCATAAAGTATATATTTCTTAATCAGGATCACTAGCCGAGTCGATCTAGCCATGTCCATCTGCCAGTCTGTCCGAATGAACGCTGAGATCTTGAAAACTATAAGAGCTAGGCTATTGGGACTTGGCAAGCAGATTCCTGAGATTCTTGCGCAGCGCAAGTTTCAGCAGGGTACCACGCCCACTCTAACGCCCACAAACCGCACAAAACTATGGCTCCTACAGTTTTGATTCCAGAATAAAAATTTAAACTGAAATGTATTGCTTTCATCAATACCTATAACTATACCCAAAAAAAATTTGCCACGCCCACAATCCGCCCACAAACTTCAAAAAATCGTAAGTATGAACGCGGATGTCTCGGAAACTATAAAAGATAGAGTATTGGGACTTCAGATTTAGATTCCGTAGCCTTGTACGCAGCGCAGGTATGTTACGCGAATATGCCACGCCCACAAGCCGCTCAAATCTGTGGCGCCCTCAATTTTCATGCTAGATATAAAATTTTAATTGAAATGTATTAGTCTCGTTAATAAATATCGATTGACCCTAAAAAAAGTTTGCGGGTAGGTGCCGCATTTAATCTCGCTTTACTGCTTGCATATCTCCATTTCCCTTTGGTTGCTTTAGCTGAGTTGGTCGAGGTACTCGAATATAGCGTTCTTCTTTGTTTCTATTGCATATTTCGATTTGTCCACTTTGGGTAATGCTTTAGAAAATTGCCAACTTAATATAAACAACAACATGGCCATTATAAATCCAAGTTTTGAAATCCTAGATGAATTTCTTGTCTGCCTTTTTTGTTCAATTTCTTTAGGGTCAGATTCAGTTTTGTCGACTGATTTAATTTCGTCTAAGAGATATATTTTACTTATGGGTCTATTGATAAATCCATTCTGCTATTTTACTTCTACCACTCAGACCTTTTCATTCTTGCCTTTTTGAATTTTTTCCACCTTTCCTAGTGAACATCTGGCTGGATGACAATTTTCATCTTTTAAGAGGACTATTTGACCTTCTTTTAGATTAGGACTTTCCCTCTTCCATTTGTTTCTCTGCCGAAGAGTATAAGTACTCTTCTTTCCACTTCACCTAGAAATCTCTTTTTATCTTTTGGATTAGATTCCACCTATCTAGATTTCCAATTTTTTCATCTGTCATTGACCTTATTAAATCTAATGGTGGTCTTCCAATCAAAAAATGGGTAAGAGTTCCTTGTTGATCAATACCATCTTCCGCAGTGTATTAAGGTCTTGAGTTCAAACAAGCCTCTATTTGACACAAGAGCGTCGACATTTCCTCGTATGTTAGGCTGTTGTCCCCGATAACTCTTTTAAGATGGCATGGATTTTACTCCAGCTTCCCAGATACCCCCAAAGTGAGGTCCTGCCGGTATAATAAAATGCCAATCAATTCTATCTTTTTTTAAGTTGAGCAGCAATCATAATATTTTCCTGGATTGCTTTAACTACATCTTGATCCAACTTTCTTGGAGGTCCTACAAAATTTGTTCCGTTATCAGAATATATGTTGGCACATTTACCTCGTCTAGCTATAAATCCTTTAAGTTCTGCGAAAAATGCATCAGAAGTTAAATCACTGACCATTTCGAAATGTACATACAAACATATACAGAAATATATCCTTTGTAGGTCTATTGTCCACGTGTGTTGGAGCATTTGACGTAATAATGACCTGCATAATCTCTTCCAGTGTTCAAGAAAGCGTATGTCATCGTGACTCTATACTGAGGCAGATTGCCCGTATTTGTTGAGCTATCTTTTTTGTGCGCACTTGACGCATCCTCTTAAATATTTTTTAACGAGTTTCTGAGTCCGGAAATTCAATACTTTCTTTGACAAAATTTGGCATCAACTTTATGCCTCCATGAATTGATTCTTTATGAGCATTTCTGATTATCAACTCTTATGTGTGGCATTTGCCAAATATTATTGGATGTTTAACATCAAATTCGGCGGCGGAGTTTTGTCATCTTCCCCCCACTCGAAGGATTCCATCCGTGTCTAAAAACGGATTTGAATACACAATCCTGTTAGTAGTCTTAATTTCTTTGTTTTTACTTAGGCACTGTATTCCTAAACTGTACTGGTGTTGTTGTTGTTTTTTAGAACAATCTTTTCAGCTAGTTTTAACTCGCTCACTGAAAACAAAGATGGATAAGATTTATTTTTTGTTTTTATGTTAATAAACCTTAATGTGTAAGCAACTAAACGTATTATTTTTTTAAAACAGGAATACTCCAATAAATTGTAGATTGGATCATCGTTTTCGGTTTTATTAGCGTCTTTATCGTAGAAGTTTCCTCTAAAATTTGCTGTTGAGGCCAATGCTCCTTTGCTTCGGCTAACCATTTAGAACCTATCTACCAAAGATCACAATTAGTCACGTGACTTGCATTAATATCTCTAGATGGTAAGTCAACTGGATTATCTTCAAACTTTACATGATTCCATTCAGTTTTCGTTAATTTCCGAATGTTATCCGTTCTTCGTCTATTAAATTTGATCTTCCTTTGACCACTTTTAATCCATTCTAAAGTAATAGTGGAATCACTCTAAGCATAGATTTCTACCATGTCATCAAAGGATTGTTTTATTTTTTGGATCAATATACTAAGAAAATGAGCTGCACATAGCTCTAGCTTAGGGATGGTTTTTCTATTTTTTTTTGGATTTACTCTACTTTTGCTAGCTATTGTGGTTACAGAATTTCACAGTAACCTATCCACCTTGGAAATCGAATATTTTCTAAATGTAGTAAATTTTCTTTGTAAGAGTCCCAATCTTTATTATCTTCCTTATATTACTCCTGATCCCATTCACTTTTATTTACCCAAAGACTTTGAAAAAAAGTTTTCCTATAATAGTCACAGGAACCAGCCATCCTAAGGGATTATATATTTTGGATAGTGTCGATAACACTACCCTATTATTTGTTGTTTTGGATGATCCACGGCGTATACTTAACTTGAATAAATCTTTCTGAGGTTACCATTTTAATTCCAGAGTTTTAACACTTTCATTTTCAACAATATTAAGTACCATATTGTCACCAGTGTCTTTCACCGTTTTTATTATTTCCGAATTGTTGGAAATGAAATTGCTCAAATTAAATCCAACTTTTTATAGATCGTTAGATATTATTTTAATTAATCCAGTCCGAACCTCGTCGAGTAAAGACGTGCTATCAGCAGAACTTCGCGAGTACCAGTAGTTGCAAATACAAATTTCTATCAATTTTGGTAAAAAAAAGAAGCGCTCAAGAAAAATTTGAAAAAAAAACCAAAAACAAAAATCACATCGCAACAGTTACAAACGCGCACAAGTGCCCTGGGCATCGGGCGGCAGCCCAGGCACAACAACAATGCATCGACCAGCCGACTTAGACTCCCCCGCTCTGTCTACAAAGACAACATTATTCGAACCGAAATTTCTCACGATCACCAGAACGGACAATGAGACATTTGAAAAAGATTCACCATTCGTGATTTAAAAGGTCATTGACTTCACCTGCGGTGGCGAAGTGGAGTCTTGTAACAAGAATAGAAACGGAACCTTATTAGTTAAAAGCAAAGGCGCAACCCAGGCATTTAGATTACTAAAGCTAACGTAATTCCACAACTTCACTGTTTCCGTAACTGAGCATGAAACCTTACATTTCTCAAAAGGAGTCATCTACTCTCATGAACTTTGCAACATAAATGAATTGGATATTCTAAACGAGCTTAAATCGCAAAAGCTTACTAACATTGAAAAAATACGTATCATGAAGAACAATATTCTACAAGAATCAGGTGTCAAAAATACCTCTGCGCTCGTTCAGGATGGTTATAAAGTATTTATTGACAAGGAATTTAATGAAATCTATAAAGAACACAAATTATAAAGAAATCTTGTTAGCTTGTGAGCGTGTGGCAACCGTCTTACTCCTATGACGTTCCCAACCGTACCGCCCTATTTTTGACATCTCGGCCTTTCCTGACGACAGTTAGTCATCTAGTCATAGAGTAGTCATAGTTTTCATCATCGGTATCCAGATCTGGGATTAACGCACACCAAGGCTTTATGTGATCAATGAATACTTCGTTGTTGTATCGTCGTTGAGAAACTGAACGATCTGAAAGGTCCTCAATTACGTATCGGTCGTTACACAGAACCTTTGAAACAATATAAGGTCTTTTAAAAGCTGGATCCAATTTATGTGTATCTCCTGTCGCAGCTGGAACAAAATCGATCATAGCCAGATCGTCTACACCGAATTTCTTTGGGGAAGTATGCCTGGCATCATAGCGTATCTTCCATTTTTGCTGCTCTGCTTTAATGTTTTTTTCTGCTTGCCGGCGATTTACTTTAACATTGACTTCTGGTTCAGATTCCTGAGCTGAATTAACCGATTTTTGGAAACCTCTCTAACATTGAAGTGTAATACCATATCGTTTGAAATAAACTTTTTGGTGGAATTGATGTTTGTATTCATGCTCCACTGAATTTTACCAATGTTTTGATCCCAATCCTTATCGTTGGCTGTGCTAGTTTTCAATGCACTTAGTAACGTTTTATTCATACGTTTAGCCTGTCCATTAGCGCGAGGCGTGCGAACGGGCGTTTTGATGTGCTGAATTCCATTTTCATTAACAAAATGGTCGGAATTAGGCGTACAGGTTGCCCAAAAGCGCAAAAAAATTTTTTCAGGGCTTTGATAACTGGTGTCGTTTTTGTATTACGTGTTGGTATTAGAAAGGTGTATTTAGTAAACGCACACACAACTACCAGTATGTGACAGTTTCCGGTTTTACTTCTTATGAACGGCCCAACGTGATCAATGTTAATTGTTCGGAACGGTATGGGTACTACTTCCTGCAAGTATAGTTTACCCTCAAATTTTCCGCCTTTTACCTTATTCACACAGCATTCAGGGCAAGAAGCAATGTATTACTTGATATATCTACGCATCCTTGGAAACCAAAAATATTTCTAATGTCTTTCCAAAGTCTTTTCGGTTCCAAAATGTCCTGCTTCATTATGGTTACACTTGATTGCGCGCCATCTGATTGCTTGAGGTACCATCAACTTGTTGCCATCATCAGTCATCCAGTCTTCGTCGATGGGAACTATCTTTAAGACGTTGTCTGCTACTGTCATTGTTTTGTCCTCCGGTGGATGTACTGGATTGCTCTCCAGCTCGATATTTGCATTTAAAGTCGAACGTGGAATACATTCTGTGCATCTTAGCATTCTATAGCGACACCTCTCATTTTATGCTGTACGGCAAACAATACTGTCCTATCATTCCATTTATAAACGCTTTGCAACTACTCGGGCTTGCTTATAAACTGTTGTGAAGTAATGTTGCCCCTAACTGGATCATACTCGGGCAACACACCGATCACATCCTTAATCCATCTCTGATCCTTTGATGCGGTTGTTCTTGGCCTGGTGGTGGTATGCCTAACGTGTTTGCCTGATATTGTTGTTCCAAAGCAGCCGGTGAACCTGCGGTGCTCCCTACGTTAGCTTGCCCCGAAGTCACATTTTCCTGTTAAACACTTAAGGCCTGAACCGTTTGGAATAAACTGATCATCAACTCCTTCAGCTCGATAATTTGAGACTGTACGGTACTTGCATCGAAATCGTAGTCATCGCGTTCGATTTCATCACATCCCAAGATCCGAGGGAGTTCGTCGATTTTAGCCTCTTTGTGACCGACGACTGGAATATTGTTCGTGCGTAGAATAATATCCAGATCGGCAACCCTCAGTTGACCTAGCTTAACTAACATTTTTAGTTAGCATCGTGGTCCGTGGCTCCTTCTCAAGTTTTTCTCACTCTTGGTGCTTTTCCACCGCTTTTTCGGGTCGTCGTCTTTTTCCCTCCAGATGCTGCTTCAAAAGTGGCCGTATTGCCGATCTGCCAATTAGCCGCCTTAGTTTTGACCGTGTTGCTTAGCCCGTTGTGGCATTTCCGTTCTGTCAACTTTTGTAATCCTTCATTCTCCTTTCTTCGTGAATAAAATGCTTTTATATCATTTTATTGCTGTTTGGAGCTCGTGTCCCACTTCTGATTTGTCAAAAATACCTCTGCGCTCGTTTAGGATGGTTATTAAGTATTTATTGAACACAAACACAGAAATCTAGTTAGCTTGTGAGCGTGCGGCACACGTCTTACTCCTTTAACGTTGCCAACCGTACTGCCCTATTTTTGACACAGGACTTATATCCGTCACGTTTGGATCAACTACCCTACCCGAAACCTTGATGATAGGATACGAGAGAGTTTGACCACATATTCCACGCCCACTGAAATGCCGTAACTGCCTGAAGTTTTGACACCCGACCAAAGCCTGCAGAAGCCCCAAATCCTGCACCTACTGTTCCGCAGAAGCACACACCACAGAGGACACCGAATGCGACAAACCAAAGTTTTGCATAAACTGCAAATATGACATAAACAACCAGTTCAATCACAGCCCACTTTATAAAACACGCCCCGCCTTTATCAAATAAAAAGAAATAACAACAATAAAAACCCTACAGAAAGTTGACCACAAAACCTCTGCAAGAATATAAAATATGCGCAACATCCATCAACCTACTCCGTACTCCAAGATAACGTTCACTCATCAACCTTCGATCACTGAAAATAAAGCCCAAAAGACTGTCAGCACCTAAGGACCTACCAGCACAAGCACCAACCGTCAGATAAGGACATATAACGACATCATGGATCACCAACCCACCACTTCGTCCAAACGCACCCTCATCGAAGAAATGGAGACTGAAATTTCATCAAATTCCACTACGACCCTCCCTAAGAAGAAAATAAATAAATAACAATAAGACAAACCTAACATCGAAACCCCCTCTTAAAGCCAAAAATAAATCAGACAAAACAAAGCCTATAAATACAACCAAATAAGCTAATAAATTAAGCAGACTAGTCAATCACAACAGCCCTGAGGAAGAACTCTAAGTAGATATATAGAAAGTAACTGTTTAAATTATCACAATGGTACTTATCCTACAATTAAACTGTAACGTGTACATAAAAAACTACGACCAACTGCAATTATTACTTAAATGTTATAACCCAAAAGCCATCTGCCTGCAGAAAACTTATTTACATTCCCTTCATAACATTCCCATCCCTATCAATTTCACTTTTATACATAAAAACACATTAAACAACTCCCACGGTGGAGTAGGAAACAAACAAAAGATTCGTTCATATCCACATACATTGCCCCAAAAACAAGAATTTTGAACTAAGAAATTTAGAAAATATGTATGGTAACCCATACATAGCAGGTGACTTCAACAGCTGGCACCAAAACTGGGGATCGCCAAACAATAATAAAAAGGGATGTACGATTTTTAAATACATTTCACAATCTAACCTAATAACCCATAACCATGGCTCCCCAACCACTTTCTCAACTCACCATACAATGACCCACGTGGACCTAACAATAATTACCCCCAACCTCGCCACTCAGACCAAATGGAAAACCGATCATGAACTTTTTGATAATAGAAATTCCAGTAAAAGCTACAAATTTCCCAGATACAAGCTTGAAACCGCAAATTGGTCCCTCTTTTCATCACTCACGGAAATTTTTCACAACAAAAGGCCACAAAGCAACCAAATAAATCAAGAAGCCGATAACAATTTAAAAATAATCCATCAAAGCGCAAGCACAGCATTCCCGCAATCAAACCCAGTATTTAATAAAAAGAAAACAGTCCCTTGGTGGAACACATCCCTCGAACAACTTAGAACCAATAAAAACCAATCGTGGTACTTGCTAAGAAGAAATATATTTCTCCAGAACATCATACAGTTCAAGAAAAACAAGGAAGAACGCTATAGTCGAGTACCTCGACTATCAGATACCCGTCACTCAGCTAAAGGGACCAAAGGGAAATGGAGATATGCACGCAGCAAAGCGAGATGGAAATGCGCCACCTACCGGCGGTAGACAGATTTAAACGTTATGGGCGTTAGCGTGGCAAATTCTTTTTTGGATCAATCGATAGGTATTGACAAGACCAAATAAGAATTTTTTATCTAGCATGAAAATTGTGGGCGCCACAGGTTTGGGCGGCTTGTGGGCGTTAGAGCGGGCGTGTCATAATCGCGTAACAAACTTGCGCTGCGTCCACGTTCATATTTACGATTTTTTGAAGTTTGGCCAACTTTTTTTGGGTCAATCGATAGGTATTGATGAGAACAAAACATTTCAGTTAAAATTTTTATTCTAGAATCAAAACTGTAGGATCCACAGTTTTGGGCGGCTTGTGGGCTCGTGGCACTCTGCTGAAACAAACTTGCGCTGCCTAAGAGGCTCAGAAATCTGCACGCCAAATCTCAATAGTCTAGCTCGTATAGTTTTCGAGATCTCAGCGTTCATCCTTTCCCTTACATACTTTCCGACGAATCTAGTATACCCTTTTACTCTACGAGTAACGGGTATAACAAGGCTTTGTTTAGAAGAGAACTGAAGCAAGCAACTGAAACAGCTCACTGCGAAAGTTTACTGCGGAAATCAACCCCAATTCAAGTCCCTCAATAATTTGGGCAAACATCAATACATTCTGCGGAAGAAAACCCAGAGAGAAAACCCAGATTGAGTTTAAAGCAGCTCTAAACAGCCTCAATGGAAAGACACCCTGTCTTGATCGCATATCATACCCAATGATTAAGAACTCTAGTCAGACATTAACAAGCCGGTTAATAAATTTGTACAACAACATCCTAGACAGCCACATCCCTTAGCAAATAAAGAACAGTATCATAATTCCGATCCATAAACCCAATACTCCCAAAACATCTGTAACCTCGTATCGTCCCATATCGCTCAAGCCTTGTCTTTCGAAGGTGCTAGAAAAAGTCATAGCAAACCGACTCTGGTGGCTTGCAATAAACTGCAAGCTCCTCGTTAGTCGACAGCTCGGCTTTCGAAAATGCATGTCCGTATCTGAATGCCAAATTCTATTAGACTACCAGACTACCGCAGCCCTATTAACCAGAAGCCACCTATCAATTATTAGTCTCGACTTCGAAAAAGCTTACGATAAAATAGGAATCCACGCAATAATAGACGAGTTACAGAGATGGAAATCGGACCAAAATTGCAAAATTTCGTAAAGAACTTCCTAACCAATCGCAAGATCAAAGTCAAAGTGAGCAACACTTTTTCTGAAGACAGACCACTGTACAATGGGATCCCACAAGGTTCACCGCTTTCTGTAATTCTCTTCTTAATATCGTACAACAAACTGTGCCGCACCATTGAAGTCCATAGGGGATTCAGATTCTTTTCCTATGCAGACGACTTCAATATACTGAAGAAAATTTATAAAAATGTAAACACTATGTATATAAACAGTTTATTCATAGACATATTAAGCTGGTGCGACTACTCAGGAGCGAAACTCTCCGTGCAAAAAAGTCAAGCATCTGCATATCTGCCGGAAACATAGGTGCAATTTTACGATCACATCACAAGCATACTCTCTTAACCAAGCTTATTTCCTTAAAATCCTTGGCCTTACCATACCATATGTATAGGTGGAAAGAACACATAGACACTCTGGCAGTATAATTATAAACCAGCCGGATCGGACAACTATATCTTATAGCTCCCATAGCAATAATCGAAAAAAAACAACTAAAAACAAGAAAGGAAGTTAGCTTCGGCAAGCCGAAGCTTATATACCCTTGCAGCTATAATTATTAAATTTAAAAACACAAAAAATGATATTCCCAATAGTATAAGATAATATGTCAAAAAACACCGAAGCTATAATTTGTTTCATATTATTTTCCTACCAATTTTCCGATCGTTCCTATGGCAGCTATATGATATAGTCGTCCGATTTTGATAAAATTAAATTCGAAACTCAGAACTAATTAAAAAATGTTATTTCCAAGCGTAGGAGGTTATATGTTAAAAAACACCGAAGCTATAATTTGTTTCATATTATTTTCCTACCAATTTTGCGATCGTTCCTATGGCAGCTATATGACATAGTCGTCCGATTTTGATAAAATTTAATTCGAAATTCAGAACTAATTAAAAAATGTTATTTCCAAGCGTTGGAGGTTATATGTTGAAAAACACCGAAGCTAAAATTTTTTTCATATTATTTTTCCACAAATTTTCCGATCGTTCCTATGGCAGCTATATGATATAGTCGTCCGATTTCGATAAAATTTAATTCAAAATTCAAAATTATTTAAAAATTGTTATTTCCAAGCTTAGGAGTTTATATGCTAAAAAACACCAAAGATATAATTTTTTTTCATTTTTTTGTCCGATTATTCCTACGGGAGCTATAAGGTATAGTTGTCCGATCCGGCTGGTTCCGACTTATATACTACCTGCAAAAGATATAAGACTTTTGGGAAAGTTTCAGCCCGATAGCTTTAAAACTGAGAGACTAGTTTGCGTAGAAACGGACGGACAGACGGACAGACGGACAGACGGACAGACGGACATGGCTAGATCGACTCGTCTAGTCATGCTGATCAAGAATATATATACTTTATGGGGTCGGAAACGTCTCCTTCACTGCGTTGCAAACTTCTGACTGAAATCAATATACCCTCTGCAAGGGTATAAAAAGACTCAACGTAATCAAATGGTTAGGTAATCGTAGATACAACTGCGATACCGGATCTTTAATCAATACAATAAACGCTCTTGTAATATCCAAGATTGACTACTGTCTCCCGTTTTACTGTCTACCATGCAACTTAAAGACTTGCTTTTGGAGCACCACGTACAACTCCAATCAATAACCTTATAATTGAAGCCGAGATTACGCCTATCGAGATTAGACTTGAGCTGACCACTGCGCGGATTTCTAAGGATTTCTCATTCGACAAAAAAACGCCACTTCAAACCGTCTTTGTGGACACATATTTTAAAAAAGCATTCGGCTCTGTATCTGTTGCAAACTTTCCGACATGCAAAAATTTCTTGGTCGGCAAAAAATGAAGATCTTCGGCATTAGGAGCCACTCCAACAACATGTTTATTGGGATTGTTGTTGTTCCTTCTCTTATTTCGAACTTGTATGAAATTTCATCTCTCAATATCCAGAGCATGATTAGAAGGGTCAACGACCGAGGAAGACGTAGCAGCAGCAGACGCATATGAATGGAGGCTGCGTTTATGTTGGTAGGCCTCGGTAGACGAGGTTTGACGGCACAAAGAAGAACAGCTGACAGCATCCGAAGCGCGAAGCTGGGCCAATGTAACATCGGTATTGCACAGCGGGGAAGTAACATAGCGAGAATTTTAAGCACGTCCGAACGCAAAGAAAGCTAGATGACGACTGATGACAGCCATGTCAGTCAAAAAGTTTTATTTTTTCCATTATCTATAGCTATCAATGTTTCTTTTAAATAATTTTCTAGTTGTTCTATGGATTTCGAAAATTTGCAGTTTGTAAGATACATTTGCAATTGTAAGATACATCTATATCGGCACCAAAATTCTTTTGCTTCTGCCCAAAACATGAAGCCTCCTGTCCTAGTTGCTCTTCGAAACCTACGACCGCTTTTTTTGACTATTCTGTTTATGCTGCATTTTTATACCCGTTACTCGTAGAGTAAAAGGGTATACAAGATTCGTCGGAATCAGGATCACTAGCCGAGTCGATCTAGCCATGTCCGTCTGTCCGGATGAACGCTGAGATCTTGGAAACTATGAGAGCTAGGCTATTGAGATTTGGCGTGCAGATTCCTGAACTTCTTTCGCAGCGCAAGTTTGTTTCAGTAGAGTGCCACGCCCACTTTTACGCCCACAAACCGCCCAAAACTGTGGCTCCTACAGTTTTGATGCTAGAATAAAAATTTTAACTGAAATGTATTGTTCTCATCAATACCTATCGATTGACCCAAAAAAAGTTTGCCACGCCCACTTTATCGCCCACAAACCGCCCAAGCCTTTGGCGCCCACAATTTTCATGCTAGATAAAAAATTTTAAATGAAATGTGTTAGTCTCGTCAATACCTATCGATTGATCCAAAGACCGTTTGCCCTCGCCCACTCTAACGCCCACAAGCCGCGTAAGACTGTTGCGCCCACAATTTTCATGCTAGAAAAAATTTTAACTGAAATGTATTAGTCTCGTCAATACCTATCGATTGACGCAAAAAAAGTTTGACACGCCCCCTTAACGCCCATAACGCTGAAATCTGTATACCGCCCACGTAACCATATATTGAGATCGCGGGTAGGTGGCGCATTTCAATCTTGCTTTGCTGCTTTCATAAATCCATTTCCCTTTGGTCCCTTTAGCTGAGTCTGATAGTCGAGGTACTCGTCTATAGCGTTCTTCCTTGTTAAAACTAAACTTAGCTGAAGAATCTCTGGTTGTAGTCGATGAGGGCTGAAAATTCGCAATTTCTTTGTTGGAGATTGTAGTTGTCGTTGTAGTTGCGGCAGCCATTTGTTGTTCCACTGATTGTTTTTTCTTGTTGGCAATATAATTAAAAATTGAACTTCGTGCCATGTCATAAGTGTTGGTGCAAAAGTGTGATCAGTGTTGTGACTATTCATAAGGTTTCACAAGGAATTGAAGTGAAGTGGCGTAGCACGGAATGCTGAGATATTTCCTGATGTGCTTTTTTTTGCGCATCCTTGTGAATTTCGATTGAAGGACTTAGGAAGTTTTTTAATATTATTTTTATTAAGCATTAGTTTCTTTGTGACGTTTGTTTAATATCATTTTAAATGTAAGTTAACCCGATTATGGTCATCGGCCCGGGACCAACACCGTATGCCAGCGTCAGCGGAAACCCAGCTGGCGATACCCGATCCGGCCCATGCTAGCGCTGCGTGCTTAAGTCACGAGGCGCTGCGTTAACAGATATTCGGCCATCTACAGAGTTGCCGGCCATCAGCAGCGGCTGCCTAAAGTGTGCGGGATCAGCATCTTAGCCAGACAAAGGAGTGGCGAGCCGCAGTTTTCATTCCAGATTCAATTGTTTTTACAGTTCAGTTTTTAAACAGAGCTCGACCAGCCAAAACGGGCACTCGATAAATATTAATTATAATTATTCGATCTACCCAAACGGACATTCAATAAAATACAAATTACAAATATTAAACTGACCTAAAAGTCTTTTAACCGTGAAAAGTACCGGCTTAGAGAACTCTAAAAAGAATTCTAGCTAAAAACCCTTTTTGACAATTCTTGTGAAACCGCGACAAGTTGTGAAACTGCAGATTTTGTGGATAAATAAACTTTCAGGTGAAAACACTGCATGAAAAAAATTAAAGTAAAATTTTTGTAAAAATTCCGACAATTCTCGTGAGACCGCGACGAAGTAATATAAAATTGTGAAGCCGCAATTACTTCCAAAATGTTGAAAAAATCTACTAATAAATTCTTGAGTGTAAACACTCCAAAAAAGCAGAGCTCGCAAATAACTGCTCACCGTTTTTCTTCTCGTGCTCTCGTTGCGAGCAAAACCGAAAAAGGTCCTACTGTCTCGCTCTCGCTCTGAGCAAGAGACACTTGCTGCCATCATTTATGTTTTCTGTTGAGCGCTTTTCGTTGAGCTCGTTGTATGTTGCTCCTTAATGAGCAGTGCGTAAAGAGCGGAACGAGAAACGCTCGCACAATGACAGTCAACAAAAGACCGATTGACCGAAAAACTCAACGCAAACGGTCTTCACATTTACTTTCGTTGTTGTGAAAAAGAAATAATATAATTTGCTTAATACAACATTTTAAATTTATTTTCAAATGTTTTGGTTAACAAGATCCATTTCGATTCCATATTCCATATAACAAATTGAGATCAAAAAGCAATAAAAAGTTTCAGAATATGTTGTTTTTACATTTTATTTTAACATTTAACATTTTTTATATATTATGTGTTAAGCTTTATAACTAGTAAGGCGTTCAGATTCTCTGCACTAATCGAACTTCTTCGTTCACTTAATATAAAGTGCAAGGCTGAGAATGCCCGTTCGACGGAAACTTGCGTTGCAGGTGTCGCTAGCACAACTTGCGCTAGTGCACTTATATGAGGAAGCTTAAGCTGCAAGTCATTAAAAAATTCCAATATATTTGAATTTAATGGCAAGCGCCCAAAAGTAACGTCGTAGTTTTCGATGTCAGCATAAATTTTGACAAGTTTTGCAGAAACAGGATCTTTTTTGCTTTCTGACACTGTCTGAAAATCGTCCAAACATGCCGAGAACAGCGACTTCTCTTCAGATGAGTACAAGTCAGATCAGTACAAGTATTAGTATTTGACGAAGACAATCTAAATTATTAACATAGTTTCTTAAAATTACAACATAAACAAAACAGGACACAAATTTTAAACATTCCACGACATACAGGCTTACTTGTTCCAACTCAAATAAACGAAAAGCTATTTTTTTTAAATTAGCCTTTGCTAACGATTTCTGGTAGTTCGTCAACATACAATTTACCCGAGGATCCATGTAAATCGCTGCCAACAATGCTTCATTTTCTAACAACTTACTTTCTCTTATTTTTATCTGTGCCGATAGTTCTTTTTAATCAAATTGTGGCTATTCTCGCATTTCAATTTTAGTTCCATCCATATAACTCACTATAAACTAAATTTTTGTCTTGTAGCTTTAGGGTTGCCTGGTATGTATCACTGAAAGCGTCAATGTACGTCTCGATCCAATCCCAATCGGGATCTACACAAATATAAGACTGCGTAGCCAGGAAATCCTTTAGGTCCAATAATCTTTTTAGCATTAAATAGGTTGAATTCCACCTTGTAGCAACGTCGAGCGATGGTATGTTTTTTTGGTTCTCAATTAAGATACGTCTGCATAGATTTTATAAAATGTATGTATATATATAAGGGTGGTCAAAAGTATTTTCACAAAAAAAAAGTTAAATATATTCATAATTTGAACTTACATATTGTTAACTTTGGCATCAATGGAAAGTTAATTTAAATGCCGTTTGAATGATACAATACATTTCTTAACACATTCAGTACTTATTGAAAAGGACGAATTTGTGTGAAAATGTCCTTTTTGAACTTTTTTCCTCGACTTAAAAACTCAAATTTTTTGATGCAAAAAGTTTCTTCAAACAAAAATAATAGTAACTGCAAAAAGAATTTTTCAAAAATCATTTTGCTTATATTTTTTATGATTTTTTAAAGGTGACACTGTCGGAAAAAATTTGTATGAAAAAGAGAAAAATATGGCCAAAATGCATGTTTCTAAGCATTTTCAAAAAATCATAAAAAATATAAGCAAAATGATTTTTGAAAAATTCTTTTTGCAGTTACTATTATTTTTGTTTGAAGAAACTTTTTGCATTAAAAAATTTAAGTTTTCAAGTCGAGGAAAAAAGTTCAAAAAGGACATTTTCACACAAATTCGTCCTTTTCAATAAGTACTGAATGTGTTAAGAAATGTATTGTATCATTCGAACGGCATTTAAATTACCTTTCCATTGATGCCAAAGTTAACAAGATGTAAGTTCAAATTATGAATATATTTAGCTTTTTTTTGTGAAAATACTTTTGACCACCCTTGTATATACAAATATATATATATGTAGGATTGGCAGCTCTATTAATAACAGATCAGTTGTTCTGTTCCGTAACATTTTTAAGTAGTGTTATAAAGCGTGAAAATTGCGCAAGAATAGTAGAGATTGAGCATCAGCAGAAGAAGGTCGCGTGTGTCTCAGTAATAAATAATATGTGAACTTAAGTATAAAAAACTGTATCAATGAAGTGTGTAAATCAAAGAATAAACTATTAATAATCTTTAAATATATTTACGGAAGCCAATGGAAGCCTTTCTCTACAATTTTGGGGGCTCGACCGAGAACAATCGACAAACGAAAGATTAAATGTGATACGCGGCCAAACAACCATCAAGTTATTGTGCTAAGAGTCCATCGATCGCAGTTTAATGAACAAAACGAAACGAAGAAACTAGAAAGTTATAAAACTGAAGTGATTACGAGAAAGAGAGACTAAAAAACCATCCAGAAGAGCTGAGAATTTTCATGTTGCGCAATTCCACCAAGTTCTGCGAAGTATTATGAAATTCTGAAACTACAAAACTACAAAATTTATTGCGCAGTTTGCCGATCTGAGTGCAAAATTGGTTATGTGGCGACAAGTAAATTCCTAACGGAAGACGACGAAAGGCGTTTATACAATCCGTTGTCGCAGAGAGCGACAATAATGGCTAAAGCGACAACTTGACCAGGAGGAAAACTTGGAAAAGCAAAAGCTGGAGGAGATCATGACGGAGCAGAGATCCAGATGAGGTGATTGATACGAGGCGGCAAGGTGACGCCACTGAAGTTGAAAGCGGTTGAAGGCGATATTGAAGGCGTGGTTGAAGGCGATATTTAAGGCGCGATTGAAGTTGGAGTTGAAAAGCAGTTCGAAAAGCAGTCATCAGAGCAGACAACGGTTGCAGCTTTTATTGCAACGATTTGCCAGAGTCGAAATTGAAAAGCAGTGGCAAATATCAGAGATGAGTAACAAAAGACTAGATACAGCAGGCGATTCGCAAGTATAAATCCATACATGCATACATTATATTGAATTGAAATACCGAATTTGAAGTTAAACAAAACAATTTTATGCAACGTTAACAATATTTTATTCCCATTTAAATTGTTCTTATTTATTAATTTTTTAGAAAAGTAAGCAGTACATACTTGATTGGTTTAAGAAATAAAATAAGTGATGTAAGTTTAGAAAAGATGAATGTTGAAGAGATCACACGATTTTCTGTTGCAGAGCTTAAAGACAAGTTAAAAGAATTAAGATTACCAGTTTCAGGCCTCAAAGCAGAATTACAGGAAAGACTCATCTCCTATTTTGAGGGAGAAAATATCGACCAGCAGGAAAATACAGAAGGTTCAGAGGAGTCAGTGTACGAGGAAACTAACGTCGCAGAGTCAGATTCATCTGATTCTCAACCCTTAGCCATGACTTTCACTCTGAGAGATATTGAAGATTCGCTTTCTGCATTCACCGGAAATGGTTCTCCGGATATTGATGAGTGGCTTGCAGATTTCGAGCTTAATTCTATTACAGTTGGGTGGACTGATCTTCAAAAATTCATTTACGGCAGGCAGTTGGTAAAGGGAGCTGCAAAATTATTCTTGGGCAGCCAACCAGGAATAAATGATTGGGAAGCACTAAAAGAAGCTTTAAAAAACGAATTTGGAGAAAAGCTTACAGCAAAACAGGTGCACAAGATGCTAGAAAACAGGAAGAAAACCCAGAAAGAGAGTCTGATAGAATACTTCTACAGTATGACCGCATTGGCAAATCAGTCGAAGTTGGACGAAGAAAGTATTATAGAATACATAGTGGAGGGTATACCAGACTCGAAGCAAAATAAAAGTTGTTTGTACCAGGCGTCCAATCTTAAGGACTTTCGTGAGAAACTTAAGGTTTACGAGAAGATTAGCGCGAGTCAGGGGTTTAAACCAAAGCCGAAGTTTGAGAGTTCTTTAGTTAAAACTAACCAAGATGGCAGACGTTGCTTTAAGTGCGGTGGCAGCAATCATATTGCAAAGGATTGTAAGGAAGTAGGTATAAAATGTTTCAAATGCAATCAGTTTGGTCACAAGGCAAATCAATGCGGTACCAAGGAAGCTCGTAAGGAAGTGAAAAATGAAAAGTCAAACATTCAGCAGCTGTCACAGTTAACTTTCAACAGAGCGTTTAAAAACATAAACATTGGTAGCGACCAGATTACGGCGTTATTCGATTCTGGCAGCGACATTTGTACCATTTGCGAGACGGCTTACACTCGCATCCACCCCGACATTCTCAAACCTGATATTAAAGAGCTAATTGGAATAGGTGGCAAGAAGATATACACTCTAGGTTCGTTCACAGTTGCGACTAAGTTAGATGACGCTGACGTTGATATGTGCTTTCATGTAGTGCGCGACAAGGATACCCTTTATGAAGGTGTGATCGGTAGCGATGTCCTTAATACAGTAACCGCAACAATTGGAGCAAACGGAGTCGTTTTCCACGCAGTTCATCTAGTAGATCTTGGACATTTGTCTGATCTCACCTTAGGTAAAGATGAAATTAGTCCAAGCCATGACATAAACCTCACTCATTATAGTGACAATCAAAATTTGACTGTAGATGCGTCTTCCACTGGCATTTCAGACTTGACAGAAACCTTTCATCAGTTAATTTCATCTAACTTCATTGAAGAAAATTTCATGCCAGATTTAGATCTGCTTCACTTGAGCAACGACATAAGATCAGCAGTGGTTGGGTTAGTTCAAAATTACAAGCCATTAAAGCCAGACTCAAGCCCAGTAGAAATGAAAATACTCCTCACCGATGAAGTCCCAGTCTATCAGAGACCTAGGCGCTTACCGTACGAGGAAACTGAGAAAGTCGACAAGCAGATCAGGGATTGGCTTAAGGAAGGAATCATTCGTCAAAGTGTTTCCGAATACGCCTCACCCATAGTGTTGGTTGCTAAAAAAGATGGCACTAAAAGACTCTGTTGCGACTACCGCAAATTGAACCAGAAGATTATTCGCGACAACTTCCCTATGGCCTTGATCGACGATGCTTTACATAAGCTTCAGAAGGGGAAAGTATTTACAACGCTGGACTTATCAAACGGATTTTTCCATGTCCCCGTCCAAGAAAGCTCTCGCAAATACACCGCGTTCGTCACCCAAAGTGGTCAATACGAATTCTGCTTCGTACCATTCGGAATTTCCAATTCTCCTGCAGTGTTTATGCGATACATATTTGCAGTGCTCAGGCCATTAATTGAAGACGGTACCCTTGTCCTGTACATGGATGATTTGATTATTTTATCAAAGAACGAACAGGAAGGTTTAGAGAAATTGAAGAAAGTTTTAGATGTCGCAATGTGTTCAGGTCTGCGTATAAAGTGGGAAAAGTGTCAGGTCTTACAGAAGAGGGTCCAATTCCTTGGCTATATAGTCGAAAACGCAACTATCCAACCGTCAGCAGAGAAGACTTGTGCAGTCGAAAACTTCCCAGTCCCGCGAGACAAAAAAGGAGTTCAGCGGTATCTTGGCCTAACATCCTATTTCCGAAGGTTTGTAAAAGACTTCGCTATCATTGCCAGACCTTTGTCGAACTTGCTTAGAAAGAACACTTCCTTTAAGATGGGCGAGGAAGAGCTAGCATCGTTTAATCAATTGAAATTATCCTTGTCTTGTTCGCCTGTTCTGAAATTATTCGATCAAAAGAGTGCTACAGAAGTCCATTGTGATGCAAGCATGTACGGATATGGAGCGGTCCTTCTTCAAAAGGATTCAGCTGATCAAGAATTTCACCCAGTAGAGTACATGAGCCGCAAGACAACAGATACCGAGGAGAAATATCCTTCTTATGAGCTAGAGGTACTCGCTATAGTACAGGCTCTGAAGAAGTGGAGAATCTACTTGCTGGGAAGAAAGATTAAGATCGTCACCGACTGCAATGCGTTTGCTATGACCATGCGAAAGAATGATGTACCAGTGAAAGTATCTCGTTGGGCCATGTTTTTACAAGACTTTGAGTACACAATAGAGCATCGTCCAGGCACAAAGATGAAACATGTCGACGCCTTAAGCCGCGTACATACCTTGTTGCTCCAAGAGTCAGTCCGACATCGAATTCAACAGGCACAACGTCAGGATGAATGGATAAAAGCCATTTGTAAGGTCCTGGAAACGCATACCTACGACGACTTCTATCTGAAGCACGAAGTTCTTCACAAGAATCCTATAAAAGAACTCATAGTAATCCCATCAGCCATGGAGAACGAAATAATCAACACAGCTCACCGACAAGGACATTTTGGCATCAAAAAGACAATTGACTTGGTTCAGCGCGATTATTACATTCCAGAGTTAGAGAGGAAGGCTCAAACTATCGTGAAGTCCTGTGTAGAGTGCATAGTTGGCGAGGCTAAGTATGGGAAAAAAGAGGGTTTCTTAAACCCGATAAACAAGGCAGACGAACCGTTACAGACCTATCATATTGACCACATTGGCCCCATGGATATGACAAAGAAACAATACAATCATGTTTTGGTAGTGGTCGACGCTTTCTCTAAATTTGTGTGGCTTTACCCCACTAAGAGTACTGGCGCTGACGAGGTAGTGGATAGAATGGAGAGGCAGTCTGATGTTTTCGGTAATCCAAGTCGTATAATCACGGATCGTGGAACGGCATTCACAGCCAATGCTTTTCAGGAGTACTGCAAGGCTAACAATATCCAGCAGTAGAGTTACAGGAAGAGAAGGAGAAGATTCGAGTGGAAGCTAAAGAAAACATCGCAAAGATTTAGGACGAGAATCGCAAGTCATTCAACAAATCAAGGAAGCCAGAGTGTGGGTACAAGCTCGGAGATTTAGTAGCTATTGAAATTGAAAAAGAAGTTCTTAGGGCCTTACGCCGTTACTCGTAAGTTGAGACATGGTCGATACCTTGTTGAAAAAGTAGGAGATGATGAAGGTCCGAATAAAACGAACACTGTCGCTGAATATATGAAGTTGTGGTCATCCTCATTCGGGTCGAATGAATTGTCAGAATAGCCGAATGTAGGATTGGCAGCTCTATTAATAACAGATCAGTTGTTCTGTTCCGTAAAATTTTTAAGTAGTGTTATAAAGCGTGAAAATTGCGCAAGAATAGTAGAGATTGAGCATCAGCAGAAGAAGGTCGCGTGTGTCTCAGTAATAAATAATATGTGAACTTAAGTATAAAAAACTGTATCAATGAAGTGTGTAAATCAAAGAATAAACTATTAATAATCTTTAAATATATTTACGGAAGCCAATGGAAGCCTTTCTCTATATATATAAATATATATATACATATGTAACTTATCATTACTTACCTATATGTTTCTGTGCGCAGCGATTTGCATAATGTGCGACAGGAACTTATTTTATCGGCGATCTCCTTTGCCTTGTTTACATCGAATACGTACAGTTGCAGAGTGTGTGCTGCACATCTCACAAGGTGTATATTAGCAAGTTCAATAGTATCCAGTTCATTCAGAAGATTCTCACTTTCTGTGTCTTCTTCAAAAAGGGATTCCTCTGTGGCAACATTTAACACTTGGACGGCCTTTATCATGTTTCGCCCATTATCAGACGTAACGCTGTGTGCATGAATACGAAAATTCTTAAAAAAATCACATATTTTCTTAAAATTGTATGTAGTTAAATTTTTACCTGTAGATTTGATCTAGTGATATTCCATAATCATCTAAGACTTCTAGAATTTTGTTCTTCATGTATATTCCAGTGTGAGATCCCCCGAGCTCAATCATGCCTAAAGTCTTTACAATAATCTCGGTTTTAGCCAGACTTGCGTGGATCTTTTGCAAATTTATTCCCAGAATGGCTTTATCCATTCTGGTGGCAACATCGACTTTCAAGGACACCAGCTTTCCCTTCACAAGAGCCCTTATGTTTTCTTTGACAAACTGCTCTTTGACTGACACGAAATTCATAATATTTCGAGACGTTACAGGGTTTATGCCAAGTGCATTATATATTGGATCCATAATTTCTTTGAACCCTTCACTGTCTAGAAATATAAATGGTTTTCCGTCCGTGGTTACTATTTTAATCAAAGAAGAAACGATTGCTTCTTCGCTCGTTTGATACGATATTTTTCGTTTTTCTTCACATTGGGTTGATTGTGAATGTCCAATGTTGTTAAATGCCGTCTAAGGTTTGTTGAATGATTGCCGGACAATTTAATACCACAAACACTACATATTGACTTGTTCTCTTCCAAATTAAATTTAAAGAATTGGTGCACTTTTTTATTAAATTCTCTTCCCATTTTACAGAACAAAATAATTGCACAATTTCACACACTCAGTTCACGATTGCAATTAATATATTTGTGAGTTTAATATATAATGTGAGTGTATACCAATACATACGCAAAAGACCGTTTGCCTCACCTGAACAGGACAAAACGGTCCTGGAACAACCATAACAAAACAGAATAGAAAAAAAAGGTTTCGCTCTGAGCGCGAGCGAGCTCATTCTAGAACCCATAAATCGGTTGCTCTCTGAGTCTTTTCGTAAAGAGTCAGGAAAAGACACAAATTTCCAGACAACGAGAAACGGTCAACAGTTATTTGCGAGCTCTGCAAAAAAGTAAATAAAATATTAAAACAAATTACTTGTGAAACCAAAAAAAATTCCCTAATGAAATCATTTATACTATAAATGATCGCCATCGCCATATCTAATGAATACTACAAATTACCAAAGGAAAAATAATATTTTTTTTTACTACGCCCCGCAGAGAAATAAACTAAGCTGGAAAAATTTTTATTGTTCTTCCCAACTGACAAAATGAAAGTAAGGTTTCCATCTAAAGTGAACAAAGAGGCAATTATTAAAAAAAATAATAAATTAATGGATTTCCAATTCAACGGGTATTTTTAATGAAATAAATTAACAAATGTATGAAGGAAGAAAAAATACGGGACAGTAGTGATAAAGAACTTTTAGAAAGCTATAGGAATCTCTGTATTAAGAAGTCAAATCAAAATTCATACAGTGAGTCAGACGTTGGCAGGAAAAATTTAGCAGGTTACATAGAAAACAGCACAAGAATGTCGAACAGTGACCTTCCAGTCAGCTCGAAACACACAAGCCCAAGCTTTTGAACAGAAATTCCAAGGAAATTGGGGGTAGACTAAGCTCTATCTCCATTACTAACACAGAGGTCAAGGCCTACAAAGCAATTACAATTAATGCTAGTGTAAAAAGTGAGAAAGCCTACGATGTTGTAAAATCCATTCCCGAATTCAACGGGAAGCAAGAAAACTATGTCTATGCAGACAAGCAGCTAACGCTGCTTATGGTTTTCAAACCATTTAACGGTAGCTCCAGGCACTATCAAGCAGAAGCAATAATACATAATAAAATAAGAAGCAACGCCGACGCCGTGTTGCCCTCCTTTTATACACCAGTACGTGTGATTCAGCAAGAGCTGGACACAATGAGACAGGGAGAACTTTCTCTAAATAAATACTATGATGAAATAGAGAAACAACTAACGCTACAGGAACCTGGGGTAGTAGGAGGCAAGGTTGCTGGATTAGGAACAAAGGAATGCAATCTTATGCTTGACCCCAAAGAAGGTAAACTTCGAACCTGCATATTAGCCAAAAGGCATATTAGTATATTTCTGCTTCGCAATTACAGCAACGGAGACAACACCGCAGTAAGCCTGGAGCTGCAAAGTGGCTCTATAAGGGTACTATCGGCCAATTTGGCCTTTGAAAAGGAAAATCCCCCAGATGCGCTGGTCAGAGGACTGGCAGAGGAATGCGAAAAGCTCAGGAAAGGTTTGGTAATAGGCTGTGACGCCAACGCCCATCACACCCAGTGGGGTTGCCCAAACAACAACGACAGAGGTGAGTCTCTTTTTGATTTTATTCTATTTTCGAACCTATTCTTATGCAAAAGGGGCAATGTACCTACATTCATAACTAAAGCTTGCCAAACGATAATAGATCTAACTTTGGTATCAGACTCACTCGCAGGCGCAGTCAAAAACTGGCCAGTCTCTGACGAGAACTCCTTTTCGGACCATAGATTCATAGAAACTGTATTGTCCCTTGATTCGCCCTTGCCGGTCAGCTTTGCTAACCCCAAACGAGCCGACTGGCACAGGTACAAAGAAGTTCGGACAAATATCCTCCCCATGGAACCGTCAGAAAGCATCACAAACCCACAGGAGCTGGACGGATCAGTATATAAATTAACAGAGGCATGCAACACTGCCTTCAAGGTAGCATGCCCCACAGAGAAACCAAGGGGAAAAAACCCCTCTGGTGGACCCAACAACTATCAATCCTCAGAACCAACTGCAGATGCCTGTTTAACAGAGCAAAGGCGGGAAGTGAGGACACTAACTGGCTGAACTACAAGTATGAACTAGCCTCTTACAAAAAGGCCATTAGAAGAGCAAAAAGAACGGCATGGCAGACCTTCTGCTCTGACATAGAAAAAACAACTGATGCCGCAAGGCTCAGGAAAATACTCTCTAAGACAGCCGCGCCTTTGGTCTATCTTCAAAAAGCAAATGGATCATGGTCAGACTCCAGTAAAGAGCCCTTGGACCTGCTCCTAGACGCTCACTTCCCGGGGAGCCAACAAGCAGGTCATCCTCCTGAAAGAGGAGCAGGAGAGGGAATCGAATTAGATCCACTCCTATCAGACCGCAACATGAAACGGTCCATTCATAGCTTCAAACCATACAAGTCGCCAGGACCGGACGCACAGTGGTCGGGCTTGTATGAAGCCGCGGCCATAAATACTTCTAGACGTGCTATCGGCATGAAACTTTCACCAAAAATCTATAAAAATATTATAAATATATTGTACAAAAATTGACCGGATCGTACCACTATATCTTGTCGCTTCCATAGCGCAGTGGTCGGGCATGTATGGAGCGAGCGGCCAAAAATACTTCTAGTGTAGATAAAAATTTAAATTTTTTTCCAAAATTCTATAAAAATATAATTAACAAAAGAAACTCAAATGACAATCACAAAACAACAAAACGCACGAAGACGAAGACGAAGACAGAGACAGAGATAGACGCCACAAAAAGCACAGTTACACAAACGAAAAAAATGCTCGAAAACGGCGAGACCACGTGGTTCTTTTCATGCTTACGCAGCGGCTAGCAAAAACTAGCAGCTGAAATTTTCTCTAAATAATCTGTAAATATTCGTTTATATTTTATTATAAGTTTGATCATTAACTTCGATTAACTTCACAACTAAAAGTCTTAGTTAAACTTTAACTTACAAAAAAATTTTATACAAAAGTGGACAAATATTAACTTAATTATTAAAAATAGACACAACAATCTTAGTACATGAATATAATTTAAAATAATAGTTAATACCTGTATTTGAAATATTAAATACTTCCATTTTGCATCAAATCCTTTTTTAAATTGTTTTTTCAAGCTCACTTGAAACGTAGCGACGCGTCGCTCACACTGCAGCACAATAAAATGTTTTGCTCTTTGTTTTACACTTATTCTTGAAAAGGACAGATGGAGCAAAACAAAAATAACAGCAGAGTAAAAAATTTTGAGGTGTTATGAGACAGTACTGACCTTTTTTTAGCAGAAATATTATCTTTTGTTTTTTTTATTTTTGGCGTATGGGGGCGACCACTGTGGGACGGGATAACACCGGCTCACATCCAACAAGCAGGACAAATAGCCATAAACTGGTTGAAAAAAATCTTCCAATCCATTCTGGCGGTAGGAGAACTACCAACAGCATGGCAAGAAACAAAGGTGGTTTTCATTCCCAAGGCAGGGAAGGCCACTCACACCACAGCAAAGGATTTTAGGCCAATAAGCCTAACATCATTCCTGCTTAAGAGCTTTGAAAGATTGATAAGCCTACACATAAGGGCCACCGTAGACCCGACACAAATATCAGAAGCACAGCACGCTTACACCAAAGGTAAGTCAACCGAATCGGCGCTACACTTGGTGGTAAGCAGCATCGAGAAATCACTCAGCATCAAGGAATACACACTGATCGCCTTCCTGGATATAGAGGCAGAATCTCTCACAGAACTATGGGTTGAGCCGCCAATGGTGAGGCTAATCCATAAATTGCTGATAAGCAGAATGGTCACAGCCACACTAGGGACCTCAACCCAGACTAGACTAGTGAACAGAGGCACCCCGCAAGGAGGTGTACTATCAGCCCTCTTGTGGAATATCGCAGTAAATAAGCTACTGCGGATTCTGGAAGGAGGAGGTTGTAAGGTTGTGTGCGATCTTATGACCGCTAAACTTAAAATACTATCGGAATGGACGATAGCGAACGGACTCGGGGTAAATCCCTCGAAAACGGAACTTGTTCTATTTACAAATAGGTACAAAATTCCACAACTTAACCCACCCATTCTAAACAATTGTAATCTCTCCTTTAGCGATCACGCCAGGTACTTGGGGTAAGTACTAGATAAGCGCCTCAAATGGGGCGCTGAATGCGATTTTGAACTTCCCTAGCCTGGACTTAGCAGGCATGGAAAGGTCCAAATCGGCAGCTATTCGACTGATGGACACAGGGCAGTGGAAAGCCCAATTTTATGGCTATGCTAAAATTCTCTAGCATGATAAATCAATTCCGAAGATCACGGATCTATGCAAATCCTTTGAATATAGTCACACACCCTTTGAGGCCCTGGTTCCTGATAGAGAGGAATGGGCACGACGGACCCAATCTGTTTCTATACAGATGGCTCCAAACTAGACGGACACGTTGGCGGAGGTGTATACTCCAAACAATTAGATATCACGAAGTCATTCAGGCTCCCGGAACACTGTAGCGTCTTTCAGGCGTAGGTCCACGCTATAAAAGAAGCACCAACCTGTTAAGGGAACTTTAGCCTCCAAAGAGGACACCTAAACATATATAGTGACAGCCAAGCGGCTATTAAATCGATCTACTGGACAAACACCAACTCCCGTACAATAGCAGACCGTCGCAGATCTCTCCACGAGATGGCAAATCAGTTTACTATGAGCCTAATATGAGTTCCGGGTCACCGGGAATCGTAGGCAACTGCATAGGGGATGAATTAGCCAGGCAGGGCACCACCAAGCCTCTCCTCCCAGGAGAGGAGAATGTCGGTATGCCCATGGCTCCTTGCAAGCTAAGAATAAAAAACTACTTCAACACACTAGCCAACACCCATTGGCAAAACGCACCACAGTGTCGTATCTCTCGCCAGACATGGCCTGTGATAGACAACAAAAAAACCTCGGAGTTACTCAAACTCAGCCGCACAGAGTGTGGAATGTTGACTCGAGCTCTTACAGGCCACTGGCTTGTTGGCGTACATGCCGGCAGGCTAAAAGCCCCGCAAAATGATTTCTGCAGAAGCTGTAGGGATGAGGAAGAAGTGGAAACGGTAGAACACCTTCTCTGCTTCTGTCCAGCCCTATGCAGACTCAGACTGAAACACTTAAGAAGTCCCTTTATCGACGATCTTATCGAAATATCGGAGATTAATCTCAAAAACATAAGTGGAAGACATGCTAAACACAGGTTGAAACCACTAGAAACGGGACCCTAGAGAAGGAAAAAACGAGATCATGCGGTATCACAATGGACCCCTTGAGGTCTAAGTGTGTCGGACCATAGACCGACAGCCGCCCTAACCTAACCTAACCTTCAGGCCAATACAAATCAAATAAATGGGGATGTCTCAATGAGAACCCAAAAATGAACTTTAATCAACAAAATGAGGAAAATGATGAGTATGAGGAATTTGCGAAATCCGAAGCCTCAGCTATAGAAGACGAATCTTCGGATCGGGAATATTGTAAATTTTTAGGGGTAAGTCCCTGCTACCGTACACAGCTCGTACACCCTGAAAAATTGAGAACGGAAAAATCCGAAATCGGTTATTCTCGGTTTTAGTACTGTTTCTTCTCACATTTTTCTTCCCGGTTTCATGACGGAAGCGGTGTCGATTTTATTATTCCGAACTAAAATTAATCTCGGTTCTGTAGTTGTTGACGAGGGACGTGAGGGGAAGACGTAGAAAAAGACGTGAGAGGAAAGAGATCAAACTCCTCTCTTGAAATTACCGCAAAGTTATCGAAATAAGCGGCGTCTATATCGCTGCAGATTATATTCTTTTTATTTTTTGGAACGGTGCGGTTTAATGAGTGACAACGACCAAAAATTGGAGGACCTGCTCCAGGAAATCAATCATGTTTTCTGTCATCTGGCATCGCTGAGAACTTCTCAAAATAGATGTGTATCTAAAAAACTTCTCTGGTCCCACTTCTTTAAGATCCACGCTAAAAAAGCCCACTAAGAAGAGGGATCTCAATTTTGAACAATCACTCAGTTATAAAAAAGTAAAATATAAATTATAATCTAAGCATCCAAGTTCTGTGTTTCACTTAAGTGCAGGACTTACCTTGGTTTGAAGATTAACCATTATTGGTGACCTCAGACGATTCGAACATTTGCAATCAAAGCGAACGCACCTCGACTTTGTCAGAACTTCAACATAACATCAAACAAAGCCGGATAACGAAGACTTCGTCGACGCGCAGGAACCACTGCAAATCCCTGATGCGAATGCTGTGAACTCGGTATTTGCCAAGATGCCCTTCCCTCAACTACCTTCCATCACCAACATCGGAAAGTTTTTTTTACCAAACAAGAAAGCTGGTTTTTGCCGAGACCTTGGTGCACGCAAAGAACAGGAGAAATACGCAGCAGTAATCGCGTATGCTAATCCCAAATACCTGGATCAAGTGCACGTCTTGTCAATAGCCCACCACAAACAAACCCGTACTGAACCCTCAAGCAAGCCGTTTTGTCAACATTTGCCGAATCAGAGATGGTGCGCTCGACAGACTTGCGACAGGAATTCAACTAGGTGACGGTCGTTCAAGTCATCTACTCAGCCAACTACAGCAAACTAACGCCACCAATGACGAATCGGTTGTACGTCGTTACTGGATCAAGCGCTTACCACCTCCCGCGCGTGCTGTAATCGTAGGTCTGCTCGAAAGCTCTCCAAACACCACCCTCGCCCAGCTTGCAACTGCTGCCGATGCTGTGATGGATTCCCTTAACTACTACACTCCGGATCACATGTGTGCAGTATCACACCAAAACACCCACCACGCTTCACAGGAGGATCGCATCACACAGCTGGTTAAGCGCCTGGATGACAATGCCAAGATGCTACAGCAGATCAACAATAAGCCAAGTCAGCTCCTTGGCACCACCAATCAGCTACAAGCGATCGCCCAGCGACAACAGCTTCCGGAGTAACACACTATCCAGGGACAATTCTAACCCTCAATTTTGCTGGTACCACAACAAGTACAAGGACAGTGCCCAACGTTGCATCCAACCGTGGTCTTTCCATGCCAACAACAGTTCAAAAAAATAAGCTCCACCGTTGGATATCAACAGGGCAGCTCCGACGGTCGGAACGCAAATGCCTCACAACGCTACCCATTGTTCAAAGTAAGCATCTGCAGAATTTCATCCTCCAACCGTCTCTTCGTTCCGGACTCCAAATTGGGTAAAAGTTTTCTCATCGACACTGGAGCTGACGTATCTGTTATACCACCAAAAATAATTAATTGAGATTGGAACACCAATCCATACTTATGATACCACCCGCCTTACGCTGGATCTCGGCTTGCGCCGCCCTTTCACATGGATTTAAAACATAGCCGATACGAAAATACCAATCATTGGTTCAGACTTCTTACAGCACTTTAATCTGCTGGTTGATTTTAAAAACTTGAAGTTAGTTGATTTCGAAACACGCCTATCATGCTGCGGTATATTTAGCCAACAATCAAGTGCGGAAATCAAGACATATAAAATTCACTGCGAATTCTCCAAACTACTGGAAGAATCTAAGGACATCACACAGCTTAACTCATCTCCTCCTCAACCAACAACCGCCAACGTCACACTGCATTGAAACCAAAGGCACTCCACCATTCGCTAGGCCCAGAAGACTTAGTCCAGAAAAATATCAAGCAGCAAATAATGAGTTCCAGTATCTGATCAGCCACCTCGCTTGCCGCGCATCAAACCACCCCGAATGAAGCGCTGAATGCGATCTTGAACCTCCCTAGCCTGGACTTAGCAGGCATGGAAAGGGCCAAATCGGCAGCTATTCGACTGAGGGACACAGGGCAGTGGAAGCCCAATTTTATGGCCATGCTAAAATTCTCTAGCATGATAAATCGATTCCGAAGATCACGGATCTATGCAAGTCCATTGAATATAGTCACATACCCTTTGAGGCCCTGATTCCTGATAGAGAGGAATGGGCACGACGGACGCAATCTGTTTCTATACAGATGGCTCCCAACTAGAAGGACACGTTGGCGGAGTGTATACTCCGAACAATTAGATATCAGGAAGTCATTCAGGCTCCCGGAACACTGTAGCGTCTTTCAGGTGTAGGTCCACGCTATAAAAGAAGCACCAACCTTTTAAGGGAACTTTAGCCTCCAAAGAGGACACCTAAACATATATAGTGACAGCCAAGCGGCTATTAAATCGATCTACTCGACAAACACCAACTCCCGTACAATAGCAGACCGTCGCAGATCTCTCCACGAGATGGCAAATCAGTTTACTATGAGCCTAATATGAGTTCCGGGTCACCGGTACATCGTAGGCAACTGCATAGGGGATGAATTAGCCAGGCAGGGCACCACCAAGCCTCTCCTCCCAGGAGAGGAGAATGTCGGTATGCCCATGGCTACTTGCAAGCTAAGTATAAAAAACTACTTCAACACACTAGCCAACACCCATTGGCAAAACGCACCACAGTGTCGTATCTCTCGCCAGACATGGCCTGTGATAGACAACAAAAAAACCTCGGAGTTACTCAAACTCAGCCGCACAGAGTGTGGCATGTTGATTCGAGCTCTTACAGGCCACTCGCTTGTCGGCGCACATGCCGGCAGGCTAAAAGCCCCACAAAATGATTTCTGCAGAAGCTGTAGGGATGAGGAAGAAGTGGAAACGGTAGAACACCTTCTCTGCTTCTGTCCAACCCTATGCAGACTCGGACTGAAACACTTAAGAAGTCCCTTTATCGACGATCTTACCGAAATATCGGAGATTAATCTCAAAAACATAAGTGGAAGACATGCTAAACACAGGTTGAAACCACTAGAAACGGGACCCTAGAGAAGGAAAAAACGAGATCATGCGGTATCACAATGGACCCATTGAGGTCTAAGTGTGTCGGACCATAGACCGACAGCCGCCCTAACCTAACCTAACCTACAGGCCAATACAAATCAAATAAATGGGGATGTCTCAATGAGAACCCAAAAATGAACTTAATCAACAAAATGAGGAAAATGATGAGAAAGGAGAAATACGCAGCAGTAATCGCGTATGCTAATCCCAAATACCTGGATCAAGTGCACGTCTTGTCAATAGCCCACCACAAACAAACCCGTACTGAACCCTCAAGCAAGCCGTTTTGTCAACATTTGCCGAATCAGAGATGGTGCGCTCGACAGACTTGCGACAGGAATTCAACTAGGTGACGGTCGTTCAAGTCATCTACTCAGCCAACTACAGCAAACTAACGCCACCAATGACGAATCGGTTGTACGTCGTTACTGGATCAAGCGCTTATCACCTCCCGCGCGTGCTGTAATCGTAGGTCTGCTCGAAAGCTCTCCAAACACCACCCTCGCCCAGCTTGCAACTGCTGCCGATGCTGTGATGGATTCCCTTAACTACTACACTCCGGATCACATGTGTGCAGTATCACACCAAAACACCCACCACGCTTCACAGGAGGATCGCATCACACAGCTGGTTAAGCGCCTGGATGACAATGACAAGATGCTACAGCAGATCAACAACAAGCTAAGTCAGCTCCTTGGCACCACCAATCAGCTACAATCGATCGCCCAGCAACAACAGTTTCCGGAGTAACACACCATCCAGGGACAATTCTAACCCTCAATTTTGCTGGTACCACAACAAGTACAAGGACAGTGCCCAACGTTGCTTCCAACCGTGCTTTTTCCATGCCAACAACAGTTCAAAAAAGTAAGCTCCACCGTTGGATATCAACAGGGCAGCTCCGACGGTCGGAACGCAAATGCCTCACAACGCTACCCATTGTTCAAAGTAAGCATTTGCAGAATTTCATCCTCCAACCGTCTCTTCGTTCCGGACTCCAAATTGGGTAAAAGTTTTCTCATCGACACTGGAGCTGACGTATTTGTTATAGCACCAAAAACAATTAATTGAGATTGGAACACCAATCCATACTTATGATACCACCCGCCTTACGCTGGATCTCGGCTTGCGCCGCCCTTTCTCATGGATTTTTACCATAGCCGATACGAAAATACCAATCATTGGTTCAGACTTCTTACAGCACTTTAATCCGCTGGTTGATTTTAAAAACTTGAAGTTAGTTGATTTCGAAACACGCCTATCATGCTGCGGTATATTTAGGCAACAATCAAGTGCGGAGATCAAGACATATAACATTCACTGCGAGTTCTCCAAACTACTGGAAGAATCTAAGGACATCACACAGCTTAACTCATCTCCTCCTCAACCAACAACCGCCAACGTCACACACTGCATTGAAACCAAAGGCACTCCACCATTCGCTAGGCCCAGAAGACTTAGTCCAGAAAAATATCAAGCCACGGCGCATCAAAAAGCCCTTACGCCTCCCCGTTACACATGATCCGTAAGGCTACTGGTGAATGGCGTCCATGCGGCGATAACCGAGCTCTCAATGCCCAAACCACACCAGATCGGTATCCCTTACCACACATACAAGACTGCACTCACATATTTTTCGGGAAGCACGTATTTTCAAAGATTGATCTATACCGAGCATACCATCAAATTCCCATCGAGGCTCGAGACATCCCCAAAACGGCCATAACTACTCCTTTTGGATTATTCGAATTCACACACATGACTTTCGGACTGTGCAACGCGGCGCAAACATTCCAACGATACATGCATTCCGCATTTTCAGAGATGGATTTTGTCTTCGTTTACGTCGATGACATCGCGGTTGCATCCGTTAACATGGAGCAGCACCAACTTCACCTCCGCAAAGTATTTGAACGACTGCGCCAATTCAACCTCACCATAAGTCCAGCTAAATGTAGTTTCGGAAAGAAGTCGATCGATTTCTTAGACCATCATATCGATTCAAACGGCATCATACCACTGCCATTGAAAGTAAAGGCCACTTCGGATTTCCCTCTGCCCAAAGTCGCAAGGGAGCTACGCAGGTTCTTGGCAATGTTTAACTTCTACAATCTATTCTTGCCAAATGCAATTCAACATCAGGCACCGCTAAACCAACAATTTCGATGAATGTAAGCGAACTCTCGCAGAGGCAACATTACTTGTACACCCAGCACCCTCTGCGCCACATCAAGTCATGGACGGCCAGTTTCAACCAATGGGGTTTTTCAGTATAAAATTAACTGAAACGCAACGCAAGTATAGCACATATGATCGAGAGCTACTCGCTATATACCTCAGCATCAGACACTTTCGCGACATGCTCGAAGGAAGAACATTTGACAACCGCATAGACGATAAACCTTTGGTATACGTTTTTTCGCAAAAACCAGAAACCTCAGTACCTCTAATGTGCGTGTGGCTGGAGATGAAAACTCTACCGCTGACACGCTTTCCAGCATCTCAACCATCAAACGCGAAATTATCGACTAAAACCAACTCAGCATCGCACAAGCAAGTTGCGAAGAACTTAAACGTCAACTGAACGATAACACTACTGCATTGCAGTTGAAGTCAAGCAGCATTCCCAACTCTAACAATTCAATAGTTTGCGATTTATCTACTTCCAGCGTGTGACCTTTTGTTCCAGAGCCTCTAAGGAAGAGCGTCATCAGAAAACTACACAACATTTCTCACAGTGGAGTTGGATCAATGATAAAAATTATCAAGCAACGCTTCGTGTGGCCCTCAATGCACAAGGAGATTTCTCAATTTGTAAAACACTGTACACCTTGCTAAAAATTGAAGATTTTCAGACACGTCCGCTGGCCATTGCTGCAGCAGTTCACGCTTTCTTTACAAAGATTCGACCTCATCAATTTGGATCTCATCGGACCATTACCCCAATCAGGTCAATATAGATACTGTTTAACAATCATTGACCTTTATACACGTTGGCCAGAAGCCATCGCAATCGAGGACATGCACGCCAACACGGTAGCCTCTGCACTCATCGGCTCGTGGATCTCAATATTTGGAGTTCCAGTCCACATCACAACGGATCAGGGCATACAGTTTGAGTCCCAATTGTTCCATGAATTGTCACGACTGCTAGAAAGAGATCACCTTCGCACAACAGCATATCATCCGCAAGCAAACGGAATCATCGAATTTTGGCACAGAACACTGGCCACAAAAACTTTCACTGATCCTGCTCGGGTTGCGTTCAGCATTCAAGCCAGACATCCAAACAACATCAGCACAACTTGTATACGGGACAACCCTTTGCCTTCCAGGAGAATTTTTCATCAAAAGTTCCATTTCCAACCAGAAACTGATTTCGCAAAGGAACTGGAGGAAATCATGCTAGAAATACGGCCCATCCAGACGGCACATCACGACTCCTCCAAGCCATTTGTTTTTATAGAGCTGAAACAGGCAACTGTCCTACGCAACGACACCGTGGATCCTTTCAACCGCCTTACGATGGACCTCTTGAAGTGAAAGAAAAGTAATCCAAATACTTCACCGGCACTCGATGCATTAAGGTCTCCGATCGACTCAAGCCCGCCTTCATCGAAAATCCGCACCCCAAATCCATCCAGTGACGTTCCAGTTCGTTTTACAACATGAAGTCTAGGGGGAGTACTGTGGCGATCATGTTTTCTGTCATCTGGCATCGCTGAGAACTCCTCAAAATATAAGGGTATTTAAAACCACGCTAAAAAAGCCCACTTAGAAAAGAGATCGCAATTTTGAACAATCACTCAGTTATAACAAAGTAAAATATATATTATAATCTTAGCATCCAAGTTCTGTGTTTAACTTAAGTGCAGGACTTACCTTGGTTTGAAGACAAACCATAAGCCCTTCCATATTTACAGCCTAAGTTAAATGATTTTTTTTACAATTTGTGTTAGTGTGTTAGTTTATCATTGATTTTTATTCGAGAACGTTTTTCTTAACAAAACGAAATCGGTAATGTGTTGTAATGACTGTTTTGCACACATATGTACATATATGCACAAACATAAAGGTAACATAATAATTATTAGCTTATAAGCTAAAGTGTGAAATAATTAACTAAATTGGATGCTATTAAAAAACACGGATTTCTATGAACACATGTATGTATGTTAGCATACCTAAGCACGCAGCGCAGTTTTTTATTCGACTTGTAACTAAGCAGTTTACATACACAACATAACCTCAAATGTACACATACATATGCATATGCAATATATATATATGTACATATGTAATAGATTGTGATTGTTATTCGCAGCCATCTTAAGCACGACATAAATGTAAAGGGTATAATATGTTCGTATAGTATTCATAACAATCATTTCTTGTTTTAGGTGCCTGGGTTTGTTACGGGTGCATTCAGTATATAAATATTGATGAAATTAAAGACGTCATCCCACCGATTGGGCTCCGTGTGCTTTTTAGGGTTGATGGAGTGGAAGGATGTTTAAATAAGAATAATTGTATGTTATTCAAAATTAAGCAATTTTTAAATCCCAAAATAAATTTAAGTGACGTTTATTTTTATTGTAAAAAAATGTAAGTAGAATACAATTATCATTTTAGATCGTACGTTGTAAAAAATCCATCAAGAAACTACATTTATATAGACTTAGTAATGACATTAAGGCCGTAATTTAGCATTTTTATTGAGAATGGATTCTGGGAGCGAGATCGAAGCGATGTTGAAACCAAGAACGGATCTTCTCGAAATCGAGGTCGATGCGATGTTGAAACCGAAAACGGTTCTTATTGAAATCGAGATCGATTCGATGTTGAAACCGAGAACGATTCATACCGAAATCAAGATCGATCATTCTCAAAAGCCCGTTCGCAAACCGAGAAGACTTCGATGACGATCTTAGGATTTTTAGTATGTGTCGATCTTGGCTCACTTTTGAGATCGAAAATACTGAAATCAAGAACGCTGTGAGCGGTTAAAATACCTATAGAAACTATTCATTCAACCCTTAAAGAACTTGAGCTAAAAATGAAGGAAAAGATACAAAAAGCTCAAGAAAAACCCTAGACCACATGCACAAAGACAGAGTCTATAAGAACTTTCAAGTGGGAGACAAAGTTTGGTTAAAAACAAATCAACGGCTAGGAAACAAACTTTTGACACTTTGCTCTGAGGAAACCGTTGAGGCAGACCTGGAAACAATGGTTTTCATAAAGGGGAGAGTGGTCCACAAAGATAATTTAAGATAGACTAAAAAAATTAATATTAACTATTTCTCTTTTTTTATTCCTTCTAGGATGACCCACCTCACCACATTCCACATAACAACACTAACCGTGCACGCGACCTTTCGACTAAATGACTATTCACACGCAGACTATTTACCAGTGACCGACGGAGACGTAACTATCTAGGACGAGTACGGATACCTTGGACACACGGCTAATATATCCTTTTATGAGACTTATGCATACGAGACATTATCATTAACGACAACATTACCAAGAAAGCATCTGGAACTGTTCATACTTTCTGAAATTCTTAAAACCCGAACATTAATAGACACAATTTAAATACACCACAGACAAAGCCGTAGTATTAACATGCTTGGGTCTGCATTAAAAGTAATAGCAGGGACTCCAGATTTTGAGGATAGGGAGCAAATAAAGTTTAGACAATTACAATTAACACAGGCTGAGAATAATCAGATAGACAACGAATAAGCTCCATTAGCAAGTCAGATGAAATAGACTCAGATCATCTATATGAGACAGTTCTGGGAAGAAATACGGCAGTAATAACTGAATTAAAAAATCTGATTACATCCATAACTTTGGCAAAACTAAATTTATTGAGCCTAGTTATTTTAGATATCATTGATGTCGGAGAGAACATTGAACACCTTACAAATGTCAGTGTGGCTGATGTGCTGGCGGTATCTAACGTAAAACTATTTCAAAATAATAATCTTTTGTATTTTCTAGTAAAGTTCCCAAAACCGATATAAGTTTGGAAAAAATTAAACATTTACGCCGTTCAGCACAATAACGTAAAATTAGATTTAGATCAACTTTAGCTGAATGCGGGGAGCGAATTTTGGCCCTTTCGAACTGCGACACAGCGCTTAAAAACTGGTGACCGGTGTTCTCGCCCACTGCGATTCAAAATCCAGCCATCTACAACCCGTAGTTATGATCGACGAGAGCATGCTAATCCTAAATGATGCTGCAAATATAACAAGCGGCACTACTCATCAAGCTGTTTTTGGAACTTTCCTGATAACCTTCGACGCCAAAATAAGTCTAAATGGTACCCCTTACATCAACCACCATACGGTTTTGAAGAAAGCCCCAGCCGTACCATCTATGGCAAAGATAAACGTTACTGAACACCACCAACTCCTCAGTCTTCCGTTCCTGCACGAACTCAGTTTGGGTAACCTGCAACGAATCGGAGATCTTGGAAGCAAAGTTACCTATGGCCACGGGCTCACTACCATGCTTCTACTGGGATGCTTCGCCGGACAAACTGCTAGCGGAAGTTCTAGGAAAAACTGAGGGCGGCTTTAACTTAAAACTGGGAGGAGTTAACCCGACTATGGTCATCGACCCGGGACCAACACCGGATGCTAGCGTCAGCGGGAATCCAGCTGGCTTAAGTCGTGCTTAAGTCACGAGGCGCTGCATTAACAAATATTCGGCCAGCAACTGAGTTGCAACCCGTCAGCAGCGGCTGCCCAAAATGTGCGGGATCAGCATCTTAGCCAGACAAAGGAGTGGCGATCCGCATCATTACAGATTCAATTGTACTCACAGTTTAATTTCTAAACAAAGCTTGACCAGCCCAAACGGGCGCACAATAAATATTAATTATAATTATCCGATCTGCCCAAACAGGCATATTTAACTAACCTAAAATTCTTTTGATTAACTTATACATTTTACAATTTTAACAAATTGACACGATATCATAACTTCGTCACACGTCATTATTGTTGTTTTTTCAGGGTGGTGCAATTTCGTACTACTATAGTAGTAGTATATCGCAGTATACTGCAAAAACTGCAAGTATACCCCTTAAATTTATTCATTCTATTTAGACATATCCTTGTATTCTTAATATTATGCAATATCGACTGATTTATATATATAGTGACATATCCATAGCCCCACTAACTCTATGCAAATGTCCACACACCCACACACATACACCACCCTAGAATCTAGCCTTCAGATAACCTTAGTAGTCCAACCAGTCTAATTGCAAATGTACCCTAAGTCTAGAGTAAACATCCATAACGAATTAAGTTACACTATCAACTCGTTCCCACAATATTGAACTCTCAATGGAAAATTACCATGAAAGAGAATACCCAAAGATCTAGACTAAACATTCGGATTGAGCCTCCGGTGCATTACTAATCAACAATCCAAAGGGCAATTGGAAAACTCACTCAATTAAAGCTAAGTCCACTCATGAAAAGCTCTGAAGTTAAAAATCGAGGTATTATCGTCGAAGACGTTTATGTTAACAAGCGAGTTCAGTTTGAGATTTGTCAATAGCAAGTCGGTGTTCTTCCAAGATAAAAACAAGCTTGTATCCAGTTTAAAATAAAACAAGGAAGAATGCTATAGTCGAGTGCCTCGACTATCAGATACCCGTTACTCAGCTTAAGGGACCAAAGGGAAATGGAGATAAGCAAGCAGCAAAGCAAAACTGAAATGCGCCACCTACCGGCGGTAGACAGACTTAAGCGTTATGGGCGTTAGGGTGGGCGTGGCAAATTTTTTTTTGGGTCAATCGATAGGTATTGACGAGACCAATACAGTTCAGTTAAAATTTTGTATCTAGCATGAAAATTGTGGGCGCCGCAGGTTTGGGCGGTTTGTGGGCGGTAGAGTGGGCATGGCATATTCGCGTGACAAAATTGCACTGCGTACAAAGCTACGGAATCTAAATCTGAGATCCCGATTCTCTATCTTTGACAGTTTCCGAGATATCCACGTTCATATTTCCGATTTTTTGAAGTTTGGGGGCGGTTTGTGGGCGATAAAGTGGGCGTGGAAAACTTTTGGATCAATCGATAGGTATTGATGAGAACAATACATTTCAGCTAAAATTTTTATTCTAGCATCAAAACTGTAGGAGCCACAGTTTTGGGCGGTTCGTGGGCGTAATAGTGGGCGTGGCAGTCTACTGAAATAAACTTGCGCTGCGTAAGAAGCTCAGGAATCTGCACGCCAAATCTCAATAGCCTAGCTCTCATAGTTTCCAAGATCATAGTTTCCAAGATCGACAGACGGACAGACGGACATGGCTAGATCGACTCGGCTAGTGATCCTGATCAAAAATATATATACTTTATGGGGTCGGAAACGCTTCCTTCTGCCTGTTACATACTTTCCGACGAATCTAGTATACCCTTTTACTATACGGGTAACGGGTATAATTAAATAAATTTTTTTTTTATATTAAACCTATGGTGCAAACTTGTAATAATTAATTTTAAAAGTCATCGGTACTGATCAACTAAAGGATAAAACTTTACGACTAGTTTATCCTAATCAGCGAAAATTCCGTGTATGTGTAATTTTCGCACGCAGAAACTAAAATTCGATTCGGTCGAAATGCGCCTAAAAGGTTAAAACAAAGTGCCCATATTGAAAACAAAACTAAGAAACAAAGAACATTAAACTTGGCAAATCCACCAGCATCACCGCAGTTGACTGAGATTCATCTGAATCAAGTAATCGCTCAAATCAAGGAGCTACCTTATTTCGATGGAAATCCATCAGAATTAAGTAGCTATATTGCCATATGGGCTCAAAACGGTGTAGCGGACACGAGTGAGGATGAATTGAATAAATAGTGAAGAATATATAATCGCACCTGTCGATCGTGTGTTTTCTTTTCATAGTAAGGTATTAAATCAAACCTAACCTAACCTAATTCACACAGCTGCTTTGGGTCTGAAGGCGGACACCCTTTCCGTTCGCCACAGTGCTCCTAGTAAGATATTACCGAAGCTCCACCGGACCTGAATGTGGACCCCCTTCCCACTCCCCCCCCCGCATAGTTTTTGGGATTTGCGCGTGGACACCCGTCCCGCCTTATCCGTAATCCTAGTTTTCCCGCCTCTTCCGTAGATTTGGGATTTGCGCGTGGACACCCGTCACGCCTGATCCATCATCCTAGCTTCTTCGCCTCCTTCGTAGTTCTGGGGATCACGCGCGGACACCCGTCCCGACCGGTCGATCGAGTATAACTTAACCGCCCTCTTACTACCTGACGCCCGCAAAGTATCCTCCGGCTTGGCCTCGCCCGAAGTTCAAGCCCGGTGGATTTTTCGCCTCTGACGCGAGATACAGGACTCCAACATCCACAAAATATCCTTCCCGGCTTGGCCTCGCCCGAAGGTCCAGCACGGTAGATTTTTCGCCTCTGACGCGAAGTACAAGACTTCGGTCAGCCCGTTAGGTCGTAGCCCAGGAATTGGACTCTGCATAACCAACGTCATCTGCGTTTTCCTCGACGCAAATAAGGACCTCCGGTGAAGACTCCCCTCAAAGTTCCCCTTTCCCCTGTGGAGTGGAACCCTCTAGTCCGTTGTTTCGGTGATTTACTAATTTTCTTGTAAAGGACTCTTGGAACCGACTGAAATCTGTACCCCGGCCTAGAAATCATCCTTACAAGGATCACAGGCCATACGATTACATAATATAACACGTTCGTGACACTAAGGAAGCATCAGTAAGTTCGTCGACGAACTAAAAACCAGATAATCAAATGTACATAATAATTTACAGTTAGAATCAGATCCAACAGACAGAATAATTTACACAAGGAAACTCCCTGATTGACTGTATTACTCTCTCTTCAAGAAGGAAGCAGCAATGGTTTTAGGTCATTGCGTTCCTCAAAGTTCACCAAATAGATACCCAATTCCCCCTCAAAGCCAAGGAAATTGTCATGAGTGTAGGAGAAACTTAGACCAAGGTAGGGCCCAAAACCCTTTAAATTTCCAAGCATCAACTTCAAATAGCTTCCCGAATGCACCTGTTTAAAGACAAAGAGAGAATGACAGTTCACAGAATAGAAATTTTCAGCAAACTGCCTCGGATACAGAAAATGTTGCCTATATGTCAGAATAATGATTAAAGGAAAACTTCTTTGAGCCATGATAGATAAAGGGTCATCTATCAATATAATGAATAAAAATATTAGAGAAAATGAAGAACAAGACAGAATTAATCCAATAAATGGATCAATGGAATTAAATAAAAGTAAAATTGAATCCTTGCAAAATCTGCCCAGTTTAACAACAATTTTATTTACATAGAAATTAATATTATGACATTTTTATAGTTAGAGATTATTTGAAGGAAAGTAAAGCGAAAATAAATTAATAAGAAGAAATAGTGACGTTAGGAGACACAATACTTTACATAAAATATTGTGAAAATGATATAGAAAAGGATTGGACCTCAGCGAAATGGCTAGTCTACCATCATGGTAGGTAATCAACAATTTTTATCATGTATCGACGTATGTTCAAAATTTGCTACTCTAGTTGAAGTCACAGGTCACAGAGATTGGTTTGAATCTAAAAGAACGATCAGGAAAGTATTCATCGAAATGGGAACACCGTAAGAAATCAAAGCAGATAAGGTTTAAGCATTTATGTGTGTAGCTTTACAGAATTGGTTATATTCGGAAGGAGTATAAACTCAAGTAAGAACAAGTAAAATCGGTATATCAGGTATAAATTTCATAAAATGGTAAATGAGAAATTAAGACTTATAGGAAGCGAACCAGACATTGAAAACAGGTATGTGGACGTGGCAAACTTTTTTTGCGTCAATCGATAGGTATTGATAAGAACAATACATTTCAGTTAAAATTTTTATTCTAGCATGAAAACTGTAGGAGCCACAGTTTTGGGCGGCTTGTGGGCGTTAGAGTGGGCGTGGCACTCTGCTGAAACAAACTTGCGCTGCGTAAGAAGCTCAGGAATCTGCACGCCTAATCTCAATAGCCTAGCTCATAGTTTCCAAGATCTCAGCGTTCATCCGGACGGACAGACAGACGGACAGACGGACAGACGGACATGGCTAGATCGACTCGGCTAGTGATCCTGATCAAGAATATATATACTTTATGAGGTCGGAAACGCTTCCATCTGCCTGTTACATACTTTCCGACGAATCTAGTATACCCTTTTACTCTACGAGTAACGGGTATAAAAATATAATTGAAAAATTAAATGAAAAGCGTCATGATTATCAAATAGATATAAAATATAGACAAGCCCCTTTGATAAAATCCAAAACAACAAGTCCATTTAAGAAGACAGGAACCCTGAAAAAATAGACGAAAAACATTTTAAAGAATGAAGTAGGGGAAATACCGAAAGCCGAATACATAAATTTAATATAATTTATTTATTTTATCGAATGTAATATCATTTTTCGTCGCAATTGTTGATATCAGAAATTTTTGTTAAAGGCGCTTTCGCCACTACTTTTTACCTCGTTAAGAGGTGTTTTTGTTTGATATCATCAGTTTTTTTTTGCACAAGAGTTTATCATGACTAGGAGTCGTCCCCATATGGCTTGGCTATTGAAAAACCAAACACACAGATTTTTGTTTGTTTTACAATATAAGTAAAATGTTATTTTTTGCCAAATCCGTTCGGTTTGTAAAAGAACGGCTCAGTGAGTTATATGTCCCAATACCTTCAAAAGTAATATACACTGGTCGGCATATGTATTTTGACAAAATAAAAGTTAAGTATACTCATAACTTGAATATACTTCTTGTAAACTATAGGCATCAATGGAAAGGTAATTTCAATGCCGTTTGAATGATACAATACATTTCTTTACCCATTCAGTACTTATTGAAAAGGACGAATTTGTGTAAATCAACTTTGAAATTTAAAAAAAAAACTTTTTTCCTCGTCTTGAAAACTTAAATTTTTTGATGCAAAAAGTTTCTTCAAACAAAAATAATAGTAACTGCAAAAAGAATTTTTCAAATATCATTTTGCTTATATTTTTTATGATTTATTGAAGGTGACAATGTCGGAAAAAATTTGTATGAAAAAGACAAAAATATGGCTCAAATGCCTGTTTTTAAGCATTTTCAAAAATTCATAAAAAATATAAGAAAAATGATTTTTGAAAAATTCTTTTTGCAGTTACTATTGTTTTTGTTTGAAGAAACTTTTTGCATCAAAAAATTTAAGTTTTCAAGACGAGGAAAAAAGTTTTTTTTTTAAATTTCAAAGTTGATTTACACAAATTCGTCCTTTTCAATAAGTACTGAATGGGTAAAGAAATGTATTGTATCATTCAAACGGCATTGAAATTACCTTTCCATTGATGCCTATAGTTTACAAGAAGTATATTCAAGTTATGAGTATACTTAACTTTTATTTTGTCAAAATACTTATGCCGACCACTGTATATACATATGTACATTTGTATGCACCTTTTGCTTGGATACTAAAACATAACAAATCCATAATATTTGCCGGATGTTCTGAAAGTACAAAGTAATCATTGGAGAAGTATATGTTTATTTCTGAAATGGTTCGTTTATGAAATAGTTTTTTTTTATCCTAGAACACATAATGTCAACACTTATTTTCAATGGGTAATATTTCCCAATACCTACAAAAGTAATCTATGAATATATGTACAATGTACATTATGTAATTGTTACTTAGTTACTAAAATGTTCTAAGAATTCTAAGAAAAGTTTTTCTTTCATTAGTTTTAAGTAAATAAATATATAGTTCTAAAAAATGTATAAAGACTATAAAAAACTTTCAAGTTCCACTTCGGCTTAACTTTATTCTAATATGGTATGGGTTGTTTACATTCATATTCTAATAAGAATGAAACATCTAATATGAATATAAAACTTTTTAATAACAAGTTTTATCGCTTCAATTACCTATTTTAATAGCACCAATTCGGAATCTCAAGGGCTGTATAGTTTTAGATTTCAAGAGAAATCTATCGTTTCTTACATTTCCCGCCGAACTAGCGGGTTTTTCCAAAGTGGTAGAATAAATAGATCAAGTTTCCTATTTCGATTAGCTTCATGCAAGTAAAGGACCCTAAAACCAAAAAAGATTTTCCGTTTGAAAAAATCTAATAAGAATTTTTTTCATCAAATTGGTTTTATTCTTGTTTACTCGAATAAGTATGAAATATTACGTAAACGGAGCTGAAACGAGTTGCACTTTTTATCGCTTAATATTAATTAATTCCAAACGGTAATTTTTAGGGCAAAAAGTGTTATATAATAAAAGCTGAGGAATCTCAAGGGCTATTTGATTTGAAATTAAAAAAGAAATCGTTCCACTCAATTTTGAGAAAATAGTCAATAAGTGGTTTTAAAAAATAACTTTATGTCATAACTCTATATCTGTTATATTCAGACAATTTTTCCATATAAAGAGTATTTAGCAAATTAAATATTCTTTTCAGAGATATATAGCACGTTTCTGTAGCATTAGTTGCTTAGATACTATAAGCATTTTAAATCTGGCTTTTTATACCCTTGCAGAGGGTATATTGATTTCAGTCAGAAGTTTGCAACGCAGTGAAGGAGACGTTTCCGACCCCATAAAGTATATATATTCTTGATCAGCATGACTAGACGAGTCGATCTAGCCATGTCCGTCTGTCCGTCTGTCCGTCTGTCCGTCCGTTTCTACGCAAACTAGTCTCTCAGTTTTAAAGCTATCGGGCTGAAACTTTCCCAAAAGTCTTATATCTTTTGCAGGTAGTATATAAGTCGGAACCAGCCGGATCGGACAACTATATCTTATAGCTCCCATAGGAATAATCGGACAAAAAAATGAAAAAAAATTATATCTTTGGTGTTTTTTAGCATATAAACTCCTAAGCTTGGAAATAACAATTTTTAAATAATTCTGAATTTTGAATTAAATTTTATCGAAATCGGACGACTATATCATATAGCTGCCATAGGAACGATCGGAAAATTTGTGGAAAAATAATATGAAAAAAATTATAGCTTCGGTGTTTTTCAACATATAACCTCCAACGCTTGGAAATAACATTTTTTAATTAGTTCTGAATTTCGAATTAAATTTTATCAAAATCGGACGACTATGTCATATAGCTGCCATAAGAACGATCGCAAAATTGGTAGGAAAATAATATGAAACAAATTATAGCTTCGGTGTTTTTTAACATATAACCTCCTACGCTTGGAAATAACATTTTTTAATTAGTTCTGAATTTCGAATTTAATTTTATCAAAATCGGACAACTATATCATATAGCTGCCATAGGAACGATCGGAAAATTGGTACGAAAATAATATGAACCAAATTATAGCTTCGGTGTTTTTTGACATATTATCTTATACTATTGGGAATATCATTTTTTGTGTTCTTAAATTTAATAATTATAGCTGCAAGGGTATATAAGCTTCGGCTTGCCGAAGCTAACTTCCTTTCTTGTTTTAATCTATTTTCCGCTAAGCTAGCGAATTTTTCCAAAAGACGTAGAAAAAACGTATTCTATTTCAAGCTACTTTATACACCCATAGGGTTTCCAAAACCCTTAAACTAATATGGGATGCATACAAACCCACAAACAAAGGGACAAACATTTTCATTTTGGAAAGAAGAAGAAAATCTTTTTTTTTGAATTACTTTTGAACGGGACATCGGATTTCAACAAATAAGGTGTCATTCGACGCGTATTCTTAATAAGAATAAAATTAGCTAAACAGTCGGGGCTTTTATCTCCACCGTATCAAACAAAAACACCTCTTAACGAGGTAAAAAGTAGTGGCGAAAGCGCCTTTAACAAAAATTTCTGATATCAACAATTGCGACGAAAAATGATATTACATTCGATAAAATAAATAAATTATATTAAATTTATGTATTCGGCTTTCGGTATTTCCCCTACTTCATTCTTTAAAATGTTTTTCGTCTATTTTTTCAGGGTTCCTGTCTTCTTAAATGGACTTGTTGTTTTGGATTTTATCAAAGGGGCTTGTCTATATTTTATATCTATTTGATAATCATGACGCTTTTCATTTAATTTTTCAATTATATTTTTATACCCGTTACTCGTAGAGTAAAAGGGTATACTAGATTCGTCGGAAAGTATGTAACAGGCAGATGGAAGCGTTTCCGACCTCATAAAGTATATATATTCTTGATCAGGATCACTAGCCGAGTCGATCTAGCCATGTCCGTCTGTCCGTCTGTCCGTCTGTCTGTCCGTCCGGATGAACGCTGAGATCTTGGAAACTATGAGCTAGGCTATTGAAAAAATATAAGAAAAATGATTTTTGAAAAATTCTTTTTGCAGTTACTATTGTTTTTGTTTGAAGAAACTTTTTGCATCAAAAAATTTAAGTTTTCAAGACGAGGAAAAAAGTTTTTTTTTTAAATTTCAAAGTTGATTTACACAAATTCGTCCTTTTCAATAAGTACTGAATGGGTAAAGAAATGTATTGTATCATTCAAACGGCATTGAAATTACCTTTCCATTGATGCCTATAGTTTACAAGAAGTATATTCAAGTTATGAGTATACTTAACTTTTATTTTGTCAAAATACTTATGCCGACCACTGTATATACATATGTACATTTGTATGCACCTTTTGCTTGGATACTAAAACATAACAAATCCATAATATTTGCCGGATGTTCTGAAAGTACAAAGTAATCATTGGAGAAGTATATGTTTATTTCTGAAATGGTTCGTTTATGAAATAGTTTTTTTTTATCCTAGAACACATAATGTCAACACTTATTTTCAATGGGTAATATTTCCCAATACCTACAAAAGTAATCTATGAATATATGTACAATGTACATTATGTAATTGTTACTTAGTTACTAAAATGTTCTAAGAATTCTAAGAAAAGTTTTTCTTTCATTAGTTTTAAGTAAATAAATATATAGTTCTAAAAAATGTATAAAGACTATAAAAAACTTTCAAGTTCCACTTCGGCTTAACTTTATTCTAATATGGTATGGGTTGTTTACATTCATATTCTAATAAGAATGAAACATCTAATATGAATATAAAACTTTTTAATAACAAGTTTTATCGCTTCAATTACCTATTTTAATAGCACCAATTCGGAATCTCAAGGGCTGTATAGTTTTAGATTTCAAGAGAAATCTATCGTTTCTTACATTTCCCGCCGAACTAGCGGGTTTTTCCAAAGTGGTAGAATAAATAGATCAAGTTTCCTATTTCGATTAGCTTCATGCAAGTAAAGGACCCTAAAACCAAAAAAGATTTTCCGTTTGAAAAAATCTAATAAGAATTTTTTTCATCAAATTGGTTTTATTCTTGTTTACTCGAATAAGTATGAAATATTACGTAAACGGAGCTGAAACGAGTTGCACTTTTTATCGCTTAATATTAATTAATTCCAAACGGTAATTTTTAGGGCAAAAAGTGTTATATAATAAAAGCTGAGGAATCTCAAGGGCTATTTGATTTGAAATTAAAAAAGAAATCGTTCCACTCAATTTTGAGAAAATAGTCAATAAGTGGTTTTAAAAAATAACTTTATGTCATAACTCTATATCTGTTATATTCAGACAATTTTTCCATATAAAGAGTATTTAGCAAATTAAATATTCTTTTCAGAGATATATAGCACGTTTCTGTAGCATTAGTTGCTTAGATACTATAAGCATTTTAAATCTGGCTTTTTATACCCTTGCAGAGGGTATATTGATTTCAGTCAGAAGTTTGCAACGCAGTGAAGGAGACGTTTCCGACCCCATAAAGTATATATATTCTTGATCAGCATGACTAGACGAGTCGATCTAGCCATGTCCGTCTGTCCGTCTGTCCGTCTGTCCGTCCGTTTCTACGCAAACTAGTCTCTCAGTTTTAAAGCTATCGGGCTGAAACTTTCCCAAAAGTCTTATATCTTTTGCAGGTAGTATATAAGTCGGAACCAGCCGGATCGGACAACTATATCTTATAGCTCCCATAGGAATAATCGGACAAAAAAATGAAAAAAAATTATATCTTTGGTGTTTTTTAGCATATAAACTCCTAAGCTTGGAAATAACAATTTTTAAATAATTCTGAATTTTGAATTAAATTTTATCGAAATCGGACGACTATATCATATAGCTGCCATAGGAACGATCGGAAAATTTGTGGAAAAATAATATGAAAAAAATTATAGCTTCGGTGTTTTTCAACATATAACCTCCAACGCTTGGAAATAACATTTTTTAATTAGTTCTGAATTTCGAATTAAATTTTATCAAAATCGGACGACTATGTCATATAGCTGCCATAAGAACGATCGCAAAATTGGTAGGAAAATAATATGAAACAAATTATAGCTTCGGTGTTTTTTAACATATAACCTCCTACGCTTGGAAATAACATTTTTTAATTAGTTCTGAATTTCGAATTTAATTTTATCAAAATCGGACAACTATATCATATAGCTGCCATAGGAACGATCGGAAAATTGGTACGAAAATAATATGAACCAAATTATAGCTTCGGTGTTTTTTGACATATTATCTTATACTATTGGGAATATCATTTTTTGTGTTCTTAAATTTAATAATTATAGCTGCAAGGGTATATAAGCTTCGGCTTGCCGAAGCTAACTTCCTTTCTTGTTTTAATCTATTTTCCGCTAAGCTAGCGAATTTTTCCAAAAGACGTAGAAAAAACGTATTCTATTTCAAGCTACTTTATACACCCATAGGGTTTCCAAAACCCTTAAACTAATATGGGATGCATACAAACCCACAAACAAAGGGACAAACATTTTCATTTTGGAAAGAAGAAGAAAATCTTTTTTTTTGAATTACTTTTGAACGGGACATCGGATTTCAACAAATAAGGTGTCATTCGACGCGTATTCTTAATAAGAATAAAATTAGCTAAACAGTCGGGGCTTTTATCTCCACCGTATCCAGCAGCTCCAATTTTCTAAATTTTTACTTTTACACTTTCACCGCTTTTTCTCCCAAACAAATCTATATTTCGAAAGTCTTAGTATGCAATCTTCTTAGTTTTAGCGATACCTTTACGTTACGTTACGATCGGACCATAATGACAGATTTTCAATTCTGTGGCTATATATAGTAGTTGTCTTCGCACGCTCTCTTGCGCGCTTCGCCACTACGTGTACTGCCGTCCACAGTGATAATGTGTCAAAAAACACCGAAGCTATAATTTGTTTCATATTATTTTTCCACCAATTTTCCGATCGTTCCAATGATAATTTTTTGATTTTGATAAAATTAAACTCGAATCTCAGAACTAATTAAAAAATTGTATTTCCAAGCGAATTAGGTTATATGTTAAAAATCACCGAAGCTATCATTATTTTCATATTATTTTCCCACCAATATTTCGATCGTTCCCATGGCAGCTGTGTGGGAAAGTTTCAGCCCGATAGCTTTAAAACTGAGAGACTAGTTTGCCTAGAAACGGACGGACAGACGAACAGACGGACATGGCTAGATCGACTCGTCTAGTCATGCTGATCAAGAATATATTTACTTTATATATTTACTTTATATACCCTCTGCAAGGGTATAATGATGATAATTAAAACACGATTATTTGAAAACAAAAAAAAACATCAACTTCGCTTAAAACAGACACAAATGAAATTTTGATTATTTCCCATATTTCTTCAGAGATAGTTAAATCGCCCGTCTTTGAAATTATTCCTTATCCCGATGAAAATAACAATATTTTGACAAAAATTATATTCGACAAATATTTCCTATATGAAGATAAAGTATTTAACAAAGAAACAGGAAAAATTGTATTATATGAATGTATAAATGAAATAATTAGATAAGAAAACACTGATTCCAAGTACACCTATCCCTCGCTTTGCGTCGGGGATACGTTCCAAAAAAATACGACGCAAATTGAAACGACGCAAAGTGAATTAGGATTTTCTATAGCAAACCATGTAAAGTTCGAAGATTGGTTCAAGGGTTACAAAAATACTACTTTTTAAAAAGAAAATTGAGCAAAGTGATCATTAAAAAAAAACCAAAATAAAATTTCATTTTATTACATATTATACATATAAAAACAAAAAGAAACTAATTCGTTTAAAACAAAATAAATTCTTCAATTACATACTCAATAATGAAAAATAAAATTAGAATTAATCACTCTCTGACGAGTCTTTAGTGTCTGTTGTCGTAGGCCGGCTTTCTTTAAAAAAAAAAAATTAATAAGTGAGCCGAAACAAAAAATGGGAATTCCCGCGTTTTAATTGCGTAGCGCAATTAATGTGCTGCCACCCTTTAAAAACATATTAACGACTTCATCCCAAAACAACGCAACATCGAAAATCTAACGACGCACAAAGAAAATTAGTTCTATTTAAGAAGCGACGCAACTTCGAAAAACGCAAAACGAAACGACGCAAAGCGAGGGATAGGTGTATACTAAAACATACAAGGGTGGTCAAAAGTATTTTCACAAAACAAAAGTTAAATATACTCATAATTTGAACTTATATCTTGTTAACTTTGGCATCAATGGAAAGGTAATTTAAATGCCGTTTGAATGATACCATACATTTGCTAACCCATTCAGTACTTATTGAAAAGGACGAATTTGTGTGAAAATCTACTTTTTGAACTTTTTTCCTCTAAGCAACTAATGCTACAGAAACGTGCTATATATCTCTGAAAAGAATATTTAATTTGCTAAATACTCTTTATATGGAAAAATTGTCTGAATATAACAGATATAGAGTTATGACATAAAATAATAGTAACTGCAAAAGGAATTTTTCAAAAATAATCTTGCTTATATTTTTTATGATTTTTTGAAAATGCTTAGAAACATGCATTTGAGCCATATTTTTCTCTTTTTCACACAAATTTTTTCCGACATTGTCACCTTTACAAAATTAAAAAAAATAAAGGCAAAATTATTTTTGAAAAATTCTTTTAGCAGTTACTATTATTTTTGTTTGAAAAGACTTTTTGCATCAAAAAATTTAAGTTTTCAAGTCGAGGAAAAAAGTTCAAAAAGTAGATTTTCACGCAAATTCGTCCTTTTCAATAAGTACTGAATGGGTTAGCAAATGTATGGTATCATTCAAACGGCATTTAAATTACCTTTCCATTGATGCTAAAGCTAACAAGATGTAAGTTCAAATTATGGGTATATTTAACTTTTGTTTTGTGAAAATACTTTTGACAACCCCTGTATAAAAATTTCCAAATTAATTATGTTGGACTAAATATTTTATTGACATGGAATATTCCTAAAACATTCTTAAATTAAAATTGCATTTATAATGAAATTTCTATAGTTGGAAGTAACCTCGTTAAAATCCTTAATTCTTCAGTACAATAAGATGAATTCACTCTTTCAAATTTAATGTTAGATTACACACAAAATGTATTCCAAATAATCAGTTTAACAACCTTTGTTATCATTACTTGTATTATAAGCATTCTATGTACTTTCTTTTTTTTTTGCTTTTCTATTTATTTATTGTAAACTCTCGCTTTGGATACTAACAATAAGTATATCAAATCTTATACTAATTAACCTTACTAACAGATATGTGACTGGTATTGAGGTAAGGGACCCCGAAAGTTATTGCTGGGTTGGGAGGTCGTTGCGTTGTAGGCGGGATCTGCTGGAAACCCAAGTCAAGCCTCTTGCGAGACGATTTGGATGCGCAGAGAGTTTTTCATTGTACAACGCTTTTTGTTTGTCAATTTTATCTTTTACAGCAAGAACGCCGAGGTCCCTGCGGATGTTTTGGTTGCGAATATACCATGGTGCCCGTGATAGTTCACAGGATTTTTGATTGAGCACGCCGTGTAATGTCTATGTTGCTGATGGGCTTGAGAGTGGAGTTGTAGAGCAGGACCTCGTAGTCCAGACGCAAGGCGAACGAGCATTAAGGATCCAGTGGAAGCTGCTGGCTTTTAGTTTTAGATGTACTTTCTTGCGTTCGATGTGTCTTCTCCAGGTTAGTCGTCTGCCAAGGTGGACGCCCAGATATGTTACTTCGTTGACTTGGGGAACCTGCGTACTATTCAATGATAGTGGAGGGCATGTTTGCCTGTTAAGAGTTAACGTTATGTGTTTACATATTTGCTCACTTATTTTAATGCGTCAGTCAGATAGCCACCTCGCTGCTACGCGGAGGTGATTGGCTAGCTCTGTATCAGCTCGGCCTGGGCACCTCGAGCGACCTAGGATTGCAGTGTCATCAGCGAACGTAGATGTTGTTAGCTGCTCGTTCGTAGGGATATCCGTTGTGTATAGGAGAAACAGAGTAGGCCCTAATGCGCTTCCTTGCAGGAACTTGCACCAAATTCTTACGTTCCCCAACACTGAAAATTTAAAATATTGCTTAACGGCCGCTGCTCCCGAATACTGAACTTGGGTGTATACGTTTAAAAATCTGTAAAAAATCGATTTACCAACGGATTGTCGTAAATAATGGCTCATATTCTCCGTTAAAGTTCTGCCATCAAAAAAACAACATAAAACTAATTTCGGTTTTTAGGCGTGTATTTTTAAAGAAGCCATTTATGCCAGCTTTTTGCTTTTTTTCCACCTTTTCCACTGTGAGGAGTTGAATAACTCCCCACAAATAGAAGCAGCAGCAGATGGCCGGCCGCTTGCCAGATACGCGGCGAATTCGCGTAGTAACGGCGCGGCGAGGAGAGCGAGAGAGTTTTGAGACCAACGAAGGAGAGCGAGAGAGTTTGGAGACCAATGAAGGAGAGCGAGAGAGTTTGGAGACCAAGGATGGAGATCGAGAGAGAGTGGAGACTTCGCGGGCAAGGCAAGAGTGCCGTGTGCAAAAGCGGGTAACGGGACTCCATCGGACTTTGGACTCTCCCGTGAACTTTGGACCGGGAGAGGAAGTGCCACATCTCGGCGGTGGAGCGGCACACAGGCGTGCCACAAGCATCACGGGAATCAGCGGGATGGCAGCAGTGGGCGGAGCATCGATTGGAAGCGGTACGGGAACGACAAGTGGGTCATCCAGGAGGCACGGACTTTGGACCCAGAGTGGAGAGATCCAGCGGGCCGTGCGCAAAAGGGAAATAACGGTTCCCGGAGGCCCTATATAAGGCCGCAGAGCGCTGGCAGCTGATTCAGTCGATCACAAGGAGTCAAACCGTCAAGATCACTCAGATACCAAAGTGAACAATCAAACAACCAGATAATCTACAAGGGAGCAGCAGCAAGTCGAGTCGCCAGAGAAGCAGCGCCGTGGTAGCCTACAAGTAGCGAGATTGCTACGTCGAGACGTGCGGGATTGGGATACCAGGAATCTCCGAATTGAGACGCAGGTAGCTGAGATCCAGAGGGCATCACACGGCTAGGTCAAGGCGGTCGATTAACCCTGTCCACAAAGTCCTGGCGTTACGCCTGGAAAGAGTATAACAAGCCAGAAGGGAGAGCGGTCGATCGGTAAGGTCTCGAGTGGAATTGTCCAGGAGAGCCCGAACCCCGAGTACCAAAAGCCACACGGAAACGTCCCGGACAAAAAGCAAAAGGGTGAGGCTAGGGTGGAACGTTCGTTTACACTAGGCGTGGAAGCGAAGTAAGGCGCGAGGCAGCTTCCTGGCGTTCCGCCTTGACTGTCCCCGCGGGCTGAGCAGAAACCCCAGTGGGACCATCCGGGACAGAGCAAGGGACAGGCGGCGGTGTGTCGAAAGGAGCGATCCTGGAGAGCGCAGCTTCTGTTCACCCTGGTCTGAGAACGGTGACGCTTCCCTAAGCCCGTACGGCCGATACCCCTCGCGAGTCCGAGTCGTTACCAGCAGTCACCAAGTCACGCGTGAGAAGTGAACAGCGAGCGAGCGTCTTCAGGGAGCTGCGAGTATCTTCGGGGAGCGGCGAGGATCTTCAGGGAGCTGCGAGTGTCTTCAGGGAGCTACAGGACTGGAGCACCGAGTCATCAAGGCGAGAGGTCGTCGAGTCATCCAGGACCGTCGGAAGCACCGAAGGTCACAAGCAACGAGTCAAGGCCATCCAAGCGACTAAGACACTTGTAACAATATACCCGCAATAAAACCCAATACGAACCCGTGAAATCTGTGCTTTCTCACTGAGCTACTGGGCGGTCACGTTAATATAAATTTGGTGGGACGAACACACAATATACTGAGCTAGCCGCACGAATCTCGTAGCGAGCAGACCATAAAAATCAGTTCGTTACATCTGGCGCCCAACGTGATTGTCCCAGCAGTGAAAGCAATTTAAACAGAATGGGGAAGAAGTGTATCTACCGGCTTAAAAAGGAGGATTTCGCCAATTTCGCACAGAGGCTTAATGTCACCCTGGACGGCAGATTAGAGGACATGAGAAAAGCATTATCCGAGTATTACTCAGAAACGGATAATGACCCACAACTCGTTGACATCTGGGCCGATTTGGAAGCCACATACCACGACAAAGCCGGCCCCAGCATCACGTTAACAACCGCTGAAGGGGACAACTTAGTGGCAAGCCTGAGCGTTGACAACCTACAAAAGGAGGCAAACAGGAGAGAATCAAGCCAAGACAGGAAAACAACAGCGCTGATCTCGAGACCCAATCAATCAGACTATGCAAGGATCGCTAAACAGGTCCGCGAATGGTCGTTCAGGTTCGACGGGGCGGAAAAACCGTTCGAGTTCCTGGAGCAGGTGGAATGGTCCGCCAACACATACGGCTTGGAGTTAGACATGATTCCCCGAGCGATGCCTGAATTGCTGAAGGGAAGGGCTTTGAAGTGGTTCATCGCCAACAACAAACAATGGAAAACCTGGGCGGAGTTCATAGATAGTTTCCACACATACTTTCTACCGAGAGACTTCTTCACCAGGCTGGCGGATCAGGTCAGGCAACGGAAGCAGGGCTTCAGCGAGTCGTTCAAAGACTACATGATCGACATGCAGACGACATGCACTTAATTACTCAGCTATTGAGACCCTAAGGATCATCAAGGCAAACTGCACCCCCAGTCTAAGGATCTTCCTAAGGGCATACAAAGTGTCGGACCTGGACACGCTGATGATATTAGCAGACGAGTATGAAGAACTTGAAAAGGAGCGAGAAGCGTTCGCGCAGGAGAACAAATTCTCTAAGAACAAGTCGGCATCGCCAGCGCAGGTAACATGCAGAAGATGCGAAGAGACAGGAATCCAGGAGAATCCGGGGAAACGACCAATGGTCGCCACCTAACCGAGTACCACGGCAGCAGGCAACAGGAGCACCACGCGGAGGCCAATGGACACCACCACAACAGCAACAGATGCAACCAGAAAACAATGTTTGGAGGCCACCAAGTACAACACAAAGGCCTCGTGAAACGACACACATCACAGACCCCCAGGAGGCCTGCCGAAAGTGCGGCGGTCATGGACACTGGGCGCGGGGATGTCGGCACCAACGCCTGTTGTTCTGCTGGGTGTGCGGGAGAGTAGGCGTCAGGAGCGTTGAATGCTGCCAGCAGGCGGGAAATGCCCAGCGATCTCAGCCGCAGAGAGGCGAGCGGGGGTCGCAAGATGATACCTCTCCAAACTAACGGGAAAGCTGATCGAGGAGGAGCAGCAGTTGTCCCCAGCGGTGACGATTGGTGGGGGCACATACAAGGCCACAATCGACACCGGGGCAACAGCAAGCTTTATAAGCAAAGAGCTGGCGGACGACCTGGCTGCCCTCGGAAAGATTACGAGGATACGACGGCAAGTTAGGTTGGCAGACGGAAGATGTGGCGGAATCGATGAGCAGCTGGAGGTGGAAATCGCGTTCGGGAACAAGCGACTGAGCATGAGCATGACGATACTCTCCAACTCTCCCGTGTGCAGTCGCTTTATTGAACGCTCAATAAAATAAACGATATTCCACGGAAAATACCATTTATTAAATTGAAGAAAGTCTATAACCGCCTAATATACCACCAGCTCTATCCGCGAACAACACAACATAGTGCTAATAAACAAAGTTGACTCTATAAACCAGGAAATAAATTCTTGCTGAACAACAAGTGCGGTTGTGCGTGCATTTTCAGTGAGAGACAATCGGTGCGGCAGCATCTTCGGAGTGCAAGAGAGAAAAAGGTTGCCCCATCAGCTACGCTATCGCCGATAAAGCAGCTATTCACCATTGTCGATAAGGCAGATTGTCGGTAAAGCAGTGAGTGCAAGCTAAGCTACAACTTAAACTTAACGATTAAATCCGAAAGATACAATACAAACACAACCGACAAATACACCCAACTTTAATTAAATCAAACAATAAATACACTTAATAAAGTCATGGGTTCTTCTGCTCCACCCGCAACAATGCTGGAACTGCCAGCGAACGCATCTCGGATGTAAATTCGCCTCAGCTTCTGGAGCTCCTAAAGACTCGCTTCGAGGAACAAACCGAGAAAATTGAGTCGGCCGTTCGGGAAGCTGAACAACGAATGCTCAGAAGCCTTATGGATCGCTTGGACATAATCGCCGGGGAAGTAAAGCAAATGGATGCTCGTGTCCTGACGTTGGAGCGTGAGGTTGCCGATCTTCGCTCCATGAGGGACCGAATGGGTGAGCGGGTTGAGACGCTGAACCGGGAGGTAGAAAATCTACAAGCAGCAGGTGAGAGGGTGGGTGCACTGGAGGCCAGGCTGGCAACGCAATGCAGGGAGACTAGCTCGTGTGATCTGAGAGTTCATGGAGTTCCCTATGTCGAAGGTGAAGATCTCAGAGCTCTCTATCACAAGCTATGCTTCAATCTCCAGCTGACTCCACCACCAAAAGTCTGCGATATCTTCCGAGCAAGGAAATCACAACAAACACATGTGGATCCAGTGATAATAATTAAAATGATAAACCCACGCGAAAAGATCAAGCTGCTTGGTCAAGTCGGAATGTACAGGCGCGAGCACAAGAAACAACTTAGCTTGCAGTTTCTGGGTTTCAATTCAGAAGCGTTATATATATTAATGAGCAATTGTTAAAAGAGCATTATCTCATCTTTAAAGAGGCTATGCGTACGAAAAAACATAAAATCCTTACGGCTGTCTTTACACGACGCGGCCTTGTGCACGTACGCTGCACTCGAAGAGAGGGTGTATGTTGCATTAACAGTATGGAGGAACTTTCGTCCATTAATCATTCGCCCGATCCACTTTCTACATCTCTCACTAACGCTTCGGCTGGACCTGAAGCTGATAGCTTTCGTTCTTAAGCGTATAAATCGTATCCTCTTAATTAAGATAGGTTTAAAACTAGTTTACTTTAAGAAATGTATAAGATGCTCATTGAACATTGAGATTGCGCCCCTAATAATCATTGATAACGACAATGCAGGATGAGGAAGTTTGTTTCATAGCTAGTGCCATGATAAAAACTATAAGTAGTTATAAAAATGGTCTCAAAATCGTTCACTTAAATGCACAAAGTTTGCTAAAGAAGATTGATGAGTTTAGATTCCTTTTCACTCAGTCTAATGTCGATGTGATATGTGTGTCTGAGACGTGGTTTGTAAATGATCTATGAGATTCGTCTATTCGTCTTGTGAAGGCTTTAATGTTTATCGGTCCGATCGTACTGGTCATGCAGCAGGTGTTGCTATATACGTGAATGTGAAGCTGAAATGTAAAGTGGTACTTAAACAGCCAAGTGACAGTACTATTGAATACATTCTATTAGAACTTCCCAATAAATCCCATGGAAGAACCCTTCTAGGTTGCATATATAGACCGAATCGGACAAGTGACTACGGGTCATTACTTAATGTTGTTTCAGACATTTCGTTGGAGTACACTGACATCATATTGGCAGGTGATTTTAACAGCAACCTATTGTCAGAAAGCCATCTCGTAGATAACTTTAAATCCCTATTTTGTTTTCCGTAAACGAAACGATCCCCACGCACTATAGCAGCCACTGTGATACATTACTTGACTTATTTCTTATCAATGACCCTAGCAAAATCATACATTATGACCAGGTTTCTGTACCAGCCTTCTCCAGACACGACTTAATATTTTTAACATACGACTTGACCTTTGACAGCAAAATCAATTCTTTTACGTATATAGATTATAAAAATATAAACTATAATGAATTAAAAACGGAATTTTTGTGTTGTGACTGGTCCCGTATTTACCAACTTCGTCATGTAGATTGTCAAATAGAGGTTTTAACCAACAATGTCCAGTATTTGTTCAACAAGTTTGTGGCCCTAAGGACCAAGGTGATTAAGCCAATGCAAAATCCATGGTTCAGTAGTGAAATCAAAAACCTAACCCGTCAGCGAGATGTAGCTTACCTCCGGTGGATGCGATACAAAACTGATGAATTTCGAAAACAATACAAAGAGGCTAGGGTAAAAGTAAACAAAAAGATAAAATCAGCAAAGAAAGAGCATTATAACATATAATTTAATAACTGTGTTAACTCAAAAAACAGATGGAACAAACTAAAACGGTTAGGTATTGGAAAATGTAAGCAACAGACAGAGTCTGAGGTGGATGTCGAATTGTTAAACAAAAAGTTTTTGGAAATTGATGTACCTGAAGCAACATGCAATCCGTACCTGAATACTCAACCCCTCTGTGATAATAGTTTTAGCTTTATATGTATAAACCAAAGTGATGTCCTAGATAGTATTCTGCATGTCAAGTCCGATGCTGTTGGTCTCGATAATATGAGTCCCAAATTTGTTAAGCTTTTGCTCCCCTTAATGTTGCCCCATGTTACATATATTTTTAACACTGCTATTACAACGTCTTTTTTCCGACAATATGGAAAAACGCAAAAATTTTCCCAATTCCTAAGCTAAACAATGACTTTAGACCTATTTCAATATTACCTTTTCTATCAAAAGTCTTTGAAAACCTTATGTCCTCACAGATTCAACTATACTTAGCTAATAATTCTCTACTTGATGAAAAACAATCTGGATTCCGTAAGAAAAGGAGTTGTATTACTGCAATCACTAATATTGTTGAGAATATAAGACAAAAACTGGACAGTAACTGCGTAACGTTTTTGAAGCTACTTGACCACAGTAAGGCTTTTGATTCTGTGAATCATAACATTCTCTGTACCAAGCTTAGGAATATGTTTAATTTCTCAACTAATGCGACGAAGCTTATTAGGTCGTACTTAACGAATAGATATCAAGCTGTCGTCTCTGGGACGCAAGTTTCTTCTCTCCGGAACTTATCCAGGGGAGTGCCACAGGGATCTGTGCTAGGCCCTTTATTGTTTTCTATATATGTCAATGATCTCCCTAGTATCCTGTCTGAGTGTGAAGTACATTTATATGCTGATGATGTCCAAATATATGTTAGTAGACCCGTAACTGAAATACATGCCTGTGTTCGTATAAGTAATAAAATGTTGTGGCTAATTGAAAAATGTGCAAAGGAAAATGGCTTGGGTATAAATCCTATAAAATCAAAGTGCTTGGTAATTGGTAAAAAGCAACTTTCAACACTTTCACTCCAAAAATTATATATAAACCATACGCCGATAAGCTATGAAGTGTATGCAGTTAATCTAGGGATAACATTTAACAATACTTTATCATGGAGCAACCATATAGTCAAAGCGACAGGGCGTACATATGCTCTGTTGAGAAAATTTTCATTCTCTATATCGTTCCTAACTGAGGAAGTTAGACTATTAATCGCCAAAGTTATCCTCCTGCCCACTCTCTTTTACGGCATAGAAATTTTTGGAAATTGTGATGCGCGGGATTTGCGCACACTAACTGTAGCTTTCAATTCAATTGTCCGTTATGTGTTTAACTTAAGACGTTTTGACCATGTATCAGAACTGACATATAAAATACTTGACCTTAACTTGACCTCCTGGATCGATCTCAGAATTTTAATCTTCTTTCACAAAATAGTCACGAGTGGAGAACCAAAATATCTTTTCAATAAACTTACCCCAGCCACATCTGTAAGAACCAAAAATTACATATGCCCTCGAATACAAACACTGTGTTCCAGAAGGCAATTTTTAATAAATGGTATCCGGTTATGGAACAATCTACCGCACCAATACAAAACAATTAGGAGCGCAACTCAATTTTACAATAAAGTTAAAGATCTTTTAAAATACCAGTACAGATAAGTATAAAAATTAAATGAAATGAAATAAAATAAAAAAATAAAAAAATATAATAAAAACAATAACAATAGTAACTAAGAAAATTTGATGTTAGTCATTAATATTAATTAAGAGAGCGAGAGAATTGTTTGTTTAAAAATAATAATAATATAAAATATCAACTCAATGTGACTAGCGCGATAATTATAAGTGTGCACTTGTAGCGCTAGGATATAAACAAATAAATAAATAAATAAATAAATGAGCCTGCTGATACTACCAGGGGTAGTGGATTCATTGGTGTTGGGATGGAACTTTCTAACACAAGTCGGTACCGAAATTAAGTGCGCTGGACACGAAGTGATAATACCGGCCAGGAATCGTCACAAGGGATGGCTCGAGGAAAAGTTGTCGGTGGCAGTCGTACAACGGGCAAGCGAAGATGACGACACGACGAAATTCCTGGAGGCAGAGCTATCGACTTTCAGCAGCATGAAGGGAGCATCAAACATGGCAGAGCATCAGATCACGATGAAAGACGACAAACCAATAAAGCAGCGATACTATCCCAAGAATCCGAAAGTTCAAGGGGAGATCAATGCGAAGGTGGACGAGCTTCTCCAAATGGGATACATAGAACACTCAACAAGCCCATACAGTTCTCCCATCGTGATGGTTAGGAAAAAGACGGGCAAATGGAGACTGTGCGTCGACTTTAGGCAAATAAACACCAAATCTGTAAAGGATGCCTACCCGATGCCCCGAATAAATTATATTCTCGACCAACTGAGGGAAGCACGGTACATCAGCAGCTTGGACCTAAAGGATGGGTACTGGCAAATCCCTCTGAAAGCGGACAGCAGGCAGTTGACGGCGTTTACAGTGCCGGGGAAAGGTTTATTCCAATGGAAAGTAATGCCATTCGGACTTCATTCGGCGTCTGCGACCTTTCAACGGGTGCTGGACCGGGTGATCGGCCCCGAAATGTCGCCGCACGCATTTGCTTATCAGGACTACATCATAGTGATCGGGCGCTCGCTGGAAGAACACAAGGCCAACCTAAAGGAAATGTTCCGACGACTAAAAGAGGCAAATCTGAGATCAAAACCCGGAGAAGTGCCAATTTTTCAAGAAAGAGCTGTTATATCTCGGTCATCGAGTGACTAGCGAAGGAATAGGCACGGATCCGGAAAAGGTAGCAGCCATCGCCGAACTAGAACCACCATCGACAGTAAGAGAGCTCCGACAGTACCTGGGCGTAGCATCATGGTACCGCCGGTTTGTACCTGACTTCGCAAAAATAGTCAAACCTCTCAACGATCTGCTACGCAAGGGCAATAAATGGGTGTGGACACAGGAACATCAGACGGCGTTCGAAGAGGTGAAGGCAAGACTCGTCGCAGACCCCGTACTGGCATGCCCGGACTTCGACAAACCATTCATCTTGCAAACTGACGCAAGCGACTACGGAATCGGGGCAATCTTGACCCAGGAAACTGAACGAGGCGAAAAGGTAATCTCTTACTCAAGCCGAACGCTCAACGGCGCTGAGAAGAATTACTCAACGACCGAGAAGGAGTGCCTGGCAATCGTCTGGGCAATCCGAAAGCTCAAGCCGTATCTGGAAGGTTACCACTTTAAAGTAGTAACCGACCACATGGCACTGAAGTGGCTCAACAGCATAGAGAGCCCTTCAGGGAGGATCGCCAGATGGGCCCTGGAGTTGCAGCAGTACGACTTCGAAATAGCGTACAGGAAAGGGCAACTCAACGTGGTGGCAGACGCTTTGTCAAGGCAGCCACTGCCGGAAACGCTTCGAGGGATCAAGGAGACGTCGGCGGCGGAAGCTTCTGCAGCATGCAGCTGGATTCTGGAAATGCGCGAAAAGATAAGGACCCAGCCGCAAAAGTATCCGGACTACGTGATGGAGGGTAACACCCTGTACAGGAATATACCTCATAGAGCGGGCAGCGAAGATGTTGCAACATGGAAGATGTGCGTCCCGAAAGCTCTACGGGAAACGGTGCTGAAGGAGAACCACGACTCACCGGCGGCTGGCCATGTAGGAATCCGAAAGACAATAGCACGTCTGGCAGCCCGGTACTACTGGCCAGGAATGCACAGAGACGCCCGAGCCCACGTGCGAGTATGCGAGACATGCATGAGATTCAAGCCGAATCAGATGCAAATGGCTGGGAAAATGCTTACGCAGGTGCCAGAGGAACCATGGGCTACGGTATGTGCGGACTTCGTCGGACCCTTGCCGCGTTCGAAGCACGGCAACCAAATGCTGCTGGTATTGATAGACCGGTTCTCCAAGTGGACTGAGTTGGTGCCGCTGCGAAGCGCGAAGGCCGAGTCCCTAAATAAAGCTTTTAAAGAACGCATAATCGCGAGGTATGGGGTCCCCAAAATAGTCATAACGGACAACGGAGTCCAGTTTACCAGCAAAACTTTCAAGAGTTTCCTGGCCGAAATGGGAGCCAGGCAACAGTTCACAGCTCCATACACCCCTCAGAACCCGACTGAGAGAGCCAATAGGACGGTGAAAACAATGATTGCACAGTTCGCAGGGCAGAACCAAAGAGACTGGGACCAAAAATGGCCAGAGATCATGCTGGCAGTAAACACGAGCGTTTCAGAATCCACAGGTTACACACCGTCGTTCATTACCCAAGGCAGAGAACCAAGACTACCGAGCGCCCTATACGACAGAGAAACCGTAGGGACCGGACGACCGACAGAGACCCCGGAAGAGAATGTAGACAAACTCAGGGAAATCTTCGAGATTGTAAGGCGGAACCTGGAGAAAGCATCCCAGGACCAGGCTAGGCATTATAACCTAAGGAGGAGGCAATGGACGCCAAAGGTGGGTGACGTCGTGTGGGCCAAGGAACACCACTTATCAAAAGCGGCCGAGGGGTTTGCAGCAAAATTGGCCCCAAGATACGACGGACCTTACCAAGTCATAGGTTTTGCGTCACCAGTAATCTGCAAAATACGACACATAAACGCAAAGAAAGAGCGGACCATCCACGTAAGCGAGCTAAAACAGCAACAAACGGAAAACACAAGAGAGCGGCTACAGCAAGCAGACACAACAGATGCAAAACAACATTAAAAGTCCAAGGATACCTCCAAGGATGCCCAAAGGATACTACGAAAGGAGTCCAAGGATACCTCCAAGGATGACCAAAGGATACTACGAAAGGATCCCAAGGATACCTCCAAGGATGCCCAAAGGATACTACGAAAGGAGTCCAAGGATACCTCCAAGGATGACCAAAGGATACTACGAAAGGATCCCAAGGATACCTCCAAGGATGCCCAAAGGATACTACGAAAGGAGTCCAAAGATACCCCCAAGGATGCCCAAAGGATACTACGGAAGGAGTCCAAGGATACCTCCAAGGATGCCCAAAGGATACTACGAAAGGAGTCCAAGGATGCCCAAAGGGTATTACGAAAGGATTCCAAGGATACCTCCAAGGATACCTCCAAGGATGCCCAAAGGATACCTCGAAAGGAGTCAAAGGATACGTCCAAGGATTCCCAAAGGGTACTACGGAAACAGTCCAAGGATACCTGCAAGGATTCCCAAAGGATACTACGAACAAATTCCAAGGATACCTCCAAGGACTCGACTACAGGGAATAATACAGGGCATCTACAAAGGCGCAATGAAACACATAAAGGACATCAGGAGAACGTTAAGAACACAAAGGGAGCGAACCAGAGCGTCTAAGGTCTCGATTGGGACTGATCGGAGGAAAGGAAAAAACACGCATCAAAAGTCTGCCGAAGGAAGGGGGAAGACGGCACAGAGCAGAGATGGAAATAGCGGGATTGAGCAAAGAGGAAGGCTCGGAACCGAGGTGTCGTTAAAGGGAGCCCAGGCTCCAGCTGAACAATCAAAGTCGACGAGCATCATGAGCACACGTGTGACGAGGAGCGAAGCGCGCAAGATGATGGCTGCCCACCAGCCGTCCGGAGGATCTAGCCCGGGGCAAGGATGGTCGGCAGCCCGGCCTACCCGAACCTCGCGGCGGATCTCCGGGCGGGGCGTCCCCGAGCCGGTTATCAGCTCCGACAGCGACGTCGAGTTGGTGGAGGACCCGCGGGTGGAGCAACGGCGATGGCGGCTTCGCAGAGCGGTCAACCGGGCCGACGGACGCATCCCGACTGGCGCGGCGGAGGTGGAGTGGGCCAGCGAAGAGCCGCCCCAGGACCAGCTAACTCCCGGTAGCCATGCCGAGGCGGTGGTAGCGGCTACGTGGGAGTTTCGACGAAAGTGCGAGGCGCGAAGGCGGAGCGAGGAGCGGCGGTTAAAGGAGATGGAGGAGTCGCCGGAGTGGCAGGTCCAACTGCGGATGGTCGAGGAGGAGGAGCAGCAGCTGTGGGAAAACCCGGGGTACCCACCCACGCCGAGGTATGCGCCCGAGCCCTGCATCCCGCCGCAAGAAGTGGCAGACGACTGGGCGTCCTCACCTCCGCGGTGGCTGCCCGAAATCCCGCCCACACCGCGGTACGAGGGGTCACCACAGTGGACGCCAGCACGACCGCCCACGCCGAGGTTCGAGCAGCAACCACCGCAGCAGCAGCCACCACAGCGGCAGCAGCTCGACCGCGAGCAGCCACCACCGCAGCAGCAGTCATCACCGCAGCAGCAGCCACCACCGCAGCAGCAGCCATCACCGCAGCAGCAGCCACCACCGGAGCAGCAGCCATCACCGCAGCAGCAGCCACCACCGCAGCAGCAGCCACCACCGCAGCAGCAGCCACCACCGCAGCAGCAGCCACCACCGCAGCAGCAGCCATCACCGCAGCAGCAGCCACCACCGCAGCAGAAGCCACCACCGCAGCAGAAGCCACCACCGCAGCAGCAACACATCCGGACGGACATACCGGAGGCCCATGTGAGCCTCAGCACCCGGACTTTTGTGGCCGAAGGAGTAAGGTGGCGACAGCAGACGGTTGTCTGGACCTGGCCGGAGGGACCCGTAGAGGAGACGGCAGCGACGGAGGAGCCCCGAATCTGGGAGGAAAGTGGTCCCCGGGTGAGCCCGCTGGATCCCAGGACCCGTGGCAGACCGGAGCAGTGGGCGCCACCGACGCCGAGCACCGGACCCACAATGCCAAGGACAGGGCCATCGACGCCAACTTCTACCGGGAGCGCGACACTAACCGCGGAGCCTCTGGAGCGAGGACCCTGGGTGTGGCCTGAGCCCGTGGAAAACGGCCGTCCTCCGCTCAAGCGGCAGCACTCGGCGGCCGAAGTATCCGAGGTGGTGGCATGGCCGAAATTGTCACGGACGGTGTCGGCGCCGGAGGGCCAGCGATGGCGAGAGATCGCGGAGCATGAATGGCCCGAAGGGATCGCGGAGGCACCGGTGGTAGAGGAGGCTCGCATCCTGGGCGGCAGGCGCAGCGTGCGCGTATGGCGAGAGGGGCGCGCGTTCCGCGTCCGGTAGGGGCTGGCGGGCACGAGAGTGTTCGAAGAGCGGCAATAAAATTTGAATAAAACGAAAAACAGAGTTTGAAAAACCAACATAGAACGGGAAACGCGGCTAAAACAGGGGCCAGAAGTAAGGGGCATACATGGCAGCTCCAGCATCCTGAAATCAATATTGGGTTAATACAGGAAGCAGCCAAGCGACACCAAAATACTTACCTGCAGCGAAGCAAATGCGAAGTCCTCTCCGCACCAGCTTTCGAGTGTTGCCAGCGTAAAGCCAGGCTCAGCCGGCTGAGGACGATTGAAGGGCGAGAGAGAGAGACGAGAGGCGAGAGAGGTCGTGTGGAGAGAGAAAGGATGAAATAGAAAGGAGTGAGGAAATGCGAAAACTTACCTAGAAAGTTGCAAAATCACCATGAGCCAGGGAAGGGGGCGCCTCGATAGGCGATCGATTGGCACTAGATGAAAGTGCGATCGATGGGTACACGTCAAATGGTAATATCGGCCAAAGGTGGAGATATCGGTGCGGGAGATTCAAGTTGCTACGAGGAGGATGACCAGCGCTGTAGAAACTCAACGGAGTTAAGAGCGTCGTGGGAGCATCGAGGGAGCAACGAGGGAGCGCCGCGGGAATCACAAGGACTCGAAGGCTAGGATAAACAAGAAAACGCCGGAGAGTAGGAACAAGTTTAAAATGTTTCCCGAAATAAGGGGGGAATGTGAGGAGTTGAATAACTCCCCACAAATAGAAGCAGCAGCAGATGGCCGGCCGCTTGCCAGATACGCGGCGAATTCGCGTATTAACGGCGCGGCGAGGAGAGCGAGTGAGTTTGGAGACCAACGAAGGAGAGCGAGAGAGTTTGGAGACCAATGAAGGAGAGCGAGAGAGTTTGGAGACCAAGGATGGAGATCGAGAGAGAGTGGAGACTTCGCGGGCAAGGCAAGAGTGCCGTGTGCAAAAGCGGGTAACGGGACTCCACCGGACTTTGGACTCTCCCGTGAACTTTGGACCGTGAGAGGAAGTGCCACATCTCGGCGGTGGAGCGGCACACAGGCGTGCCACAAGCATCACGGGAATCAGCGGGATGGCAGCAGTGGGCGGAGCATCGATTGGAAGCGGTACGGGAACGACAAGTGGGTCATTTAGGAGGCACGGACTTTGGACCAAGAGTGGAGAGATCCAGCGGGCCGTGCGCAAAAGGGAAATAACGGTTCCCGGAGGCCTTATATAAGGCCGCAGAGCGCTGGCAGCTGATTCAGTCGATCACAAGGAGTCAAACCGTCAAGATCACTCAGATACCAAAGCGAACAATCAAACAACCAGATAATCTACAAGGGAGCAGCAGCAAGTCGAGTCGCCAGAGAAGCAGCGCCGTGGGAGCCTACAAGGAGCGAGATTGCTACGTCGAGACGTTCGGGATTGGGATACCAGGAATCTCCGAATTGAGACGCAGGTAGCTGAGATCCAGAGGGCATCACACGGCTAGGTCAAGGCGGTCGATTAACCCTGTCCACAAAGTCCTGGCGTTACGCCTGGAAAGAGTATAACAAGCCAGAAGGGAGAGCGGTCGATCGGTAAGGTCTCGAGTGGAATTGTCCAGGAGAGCCCTACGGATTCGACTTGCGAGGTCCCGGAGCGGCGTGCCTGAACCACGAGTATAACAAGCCAGAAGGGAGAGCGGTCGATCGGTACGGTCTCGAGTGGAATTATCCAGGAGAGCCCTACGGATTCGACTTGCGAGGTCCCGGAGCGGCGTGCCCGAACCCCGAGTACCAAAAGCCACACGGAAACGTTCTGGACAAAAACCAAAAGGGTGAGGCTAGGGTGGAACGTTCGTTTACACTAGGCGTGGAAGCGAAGTAAGGCGCGAGGCAGCTTCCTGGCGTTCCGCCTTGACTGTCCGCGCGGGCTCAGCAGAAACCCAGTGGGACCATCCGGGACAGAGCAAGGGACAGGCGGCGGTGTGTCGAAAGGAGCGATCCTGGAGAGCGCAGCTTCTGTTCACCCTAGTCTGAGAACGGTGACGCTTCCCTAAGCCCGTACGGCCGATACCCCTCGCGAGTCCGAGTCGTTACCAGCAGTCACCAAGTCACGCATGAGAAGTGAACAGCGAGCGAGCGTCTTCAGGGAGCTGCGAGGATCTTCGGGGAGCGGCGAGGATCTTCAGGGAGCTGCGAGTATCTTCAGGGAGCTACAGGACTGGAGCACCGAGTCATAAAGGCAAGAGGTCGTCGAGTCATCCAGGACCGTCGGAAGCACCGAAGGTCACAAGCAACGAGTCAAGGCCAACCAAGCGACTAAGACTAATAATATACCCGCAATAAAACCCAATACGAACCCGTGAATTCTGTGCTTTCTCACTGAGCTACTGGGCGGTCACGTTAATATAAATTTGGTGGGACGAACACACAATATACTGAGCTAGCCGCACGAATCTCGTAGCGAGCAGACCATAAAAATCAGTTCGTTACACCACTTTGACGAAGTGTAGCTTCTAAACTTATGAATGGAACTCAATGCTGTGTATAGGAAAGTTAAAGGACATTCTATTACCTGTAAATTGAGTCTTTGATGACCAAATATGGCTTACCAATACTCGAGTTAAAAAATAAAAAAGTTCGAAAAACGTTTTTTACACTTATATAACGTCGCATTCCATCGCTGAACACGAAGAACATCTTCGGGCTGTCTTGCAAGTACTTCAGAAACATGGCCTAAGCATCAATCTGACCCAATGCCAGCTTGCGCAATCTCAAGTAAACCTTCTCAGCTATACGATCAACGAATTTGGAATTAAGCCACCCACCGAAAGCATAGATGGCATTCTTAATTATGCAAGTTATATGTCACATTATTTAGGGGCTCTTAACTAATTTATAAACAACTTTGAGCCGAGGGCTAATTTCCAAATAACTCTGACAGACCCGAGATAAATCCGTGTTCAGCTATTTCTGTCAACCAGGCCTCCAAATCATTCCCACCCAGATCAGTTTCACGCAGTCCGCATCAAACGGATGCTGTAAACATCCAAGCCGATATTGGAAAAATCGGAGTCCAAAGCGAGCCCTGACTCCGCTAACATAATCAAAATATCTCCAAAGCGAGCCCCGAGTCCGCTAAAGTAAACAAAAAGATCCCCAAAGCGATCACTAAAAGTCCGCTAATGTAAACAGCAACTTCCGGCCAAGTCTGGACTTCAAATTTAATTGGTAAATTGCATCATCCTATTTTTCGACTCTCTTGAGTCATTCTCTTTATCAATTTTTGGGGGTAAATCTCTTAAGCCGAGGTATGATTATTGATCATTGAACTAGAGAGCAGGCAGGCCGTTTATGAGATCCGAATCGAGTTGTAGAGTAAATAGAGAAAAAGCAAAGAGCAGTGAATAAAATAAGTTCGACCTATTGACAAATTGTAGTAGTAAATAAGTTATACGTTTAAAAAATTGTAAAAAATCGATTTACCAACAGATTGTCGTTAATAATGGATCATATTCTCCGTTAAAGTTCTGCCATTAAAAAAACAACACAAAAATAATATCGGTTTTTAGGCGTGTATTTTTAAAGAAGCCATTTATGCCAGCTTTTTTGTTTTTTTTCACCTTTTCCACTTTGACGAAGTGTAGCTTCTAAACTTATGAATGGAACTCAATGCTGTGTATAGGAAAGTTAAAGGACATTCTATTGTCTGTAAATTGAGTCTTTGATGACCAAATATGGTTTACCAAACTCGAGTTAGAAAATAAAAAGGTAAAAAACGTTTGTTACACTTTAAAAAAAATTGGTACCATAGAAAAAATTGTAAGTGCCCTTTTCTTAATTAGGGAGATGTACCTTACCTTTGGTGAGAGTGGGGCTTGATGCTTTCCCTAATTAAGATGGTAGAAAGTGTAGCCTCTTATTTGGAAGTTGTATTTACTTGTGAGGTGCGTCTCTACCAGTAGCATACTGTTAATATGATTTTCATTCAGGAATTGTGTTATTTCAAGTTTGTGCTGGTAAACGCCATTGGCGTTTATAGCGCTTGTAGTGAATGTCGTGTGGCAGCCTAATATGGCAGCAGCGCCAACAGAAGCTTGCCAGCTGACTTAAAAGAACGGCGTGGCAACACTCGTGGGATTTATCCGCAAGAGTCAGCGAGCAACACACGTGTATTGACAATATTAATAATCATTGTATTTCTTACGCTCAGTGACCCCAGAAAGTAAAATCATAATAAAAGTTACTTATTGTACGAAATTGACACAAACACGTTCACAATTAAGAATTTGCGCACTGAATGAACCGACGAAAATACGATTTGCGAAAAATAAAAGGTAGGCGGCTTAGTTTTGACGAAGAAAGCGATCGCTCTGATTTTCCGTTCATCATGCCGTATTCAAATCCTGATTTAACTGCCCAAGTCCGAGATCTGCAGCAGCAACTCGAGGCATTTCGGACAAATGTACCCGGCAACCGGGATGAAACTACTCTGAGCGATTTGACACTGTATGCAGCGAACCAAACAGTCATTCATACTTATGGAAAGTACGCCACTCAGCTGAACTTGGATCTTTGCTGACAGACTTTTTGAGCAAATTCCAATTTCTCATTGATCTTAAAAACCAACGCTTGATCGACTCAATTACTGGACTATACACACCAGCATGTCTTGCACAAGCGAAACACATATCAATTTCCACAGTGCAGTGTATGTCCAAACTTCAAAAACTTCTAAGTGAATTTGTCGACGGGCAAAGTCATCGATAAAAGCAGCTACGCAACACGACGTGCGTCACTATATTGAAAAAAATGGAATACCTGTTGCCGATAGACCACGACGCCTCTTCGGTGAAAAACTTGTCACTGCCAAGAGAGAAATAAACTACTTCATTGAGCAAGGCATATGTCGCCCGTCAAAAAGTCCTTGGTCCAGCCCGTTACATATGGTTACCAAAAAAGACGGTGGCTGGCGGGCATGTGGAGATTATCGAAAACTAAATTCAATTACCATACCAGATCGCTACCGAAACGCCCATATACACGACTTCACGGAACAACTGAAGGAAAGAAGATTTTTTAAACCCCCAAGACTAAAGCATACTACCAAATTCCCATGGCAGAAAACGATATCCAAAAAACAGCGGTGTGCACTCCTTTTGGACTCATTGAGTTTCAGTACATGCCGTTTGGGTTAGAAAACGCGACTGAAACATTTTAACGCTTTATGGACAACATCTTTCGCGGCATGGACTGTGTTTATTGCTACACATAACGTTGCATTCCATCGCTGAACACGAAGAACATCTTCGGGCTGTCTTGCAAGTACTTCAGACACATGGCCTAAGCATCAATCTGACCAAATGCCAGCTTGCGCAATCTCAAGTAAACTTTCTCAGCTAAACGAATTTGGAATTAAGCCACCCACCGAACGCATAGATGCCATTCTTAATTATTTATTTATTTATTTTCTTATCGCCAATGGATGAATTGTTATCTGGCTATATAAGATTACCTTAAATCTATTATTGAAAATTACTTTAAAAATATTCCCTAAGGGAAATATACAAGTTATATGACACATTATTTAGGGGCTCTTACCTATTTTATAAACAACTTTGAGCCGAGGGCTAATTTCCAAATAACTCTGACAGACCCGAGATAAATCCGTGTTCAGCTATTTCTGTCACCCAGGCCTCCAAATCATTCCCACCCAGATCAGTTTCACGCAGTCCGCATCAAACGGATTCTGTAAACATCCAAGCCGATAATGTAAACATCGGAGTCCAAAGCGAGCCCTGACTCCGCTAACATAATCAAAATATCTCCAAAGCGAGCCCCGAGTCCGCTAAAGTAAACAAAAAGATCCCCAAAGCGATCACTAAAAGTCCGCTAATGTAAACAGCAACATCCGGCCAAGTCTGGACTTCAAATTTAATTGGTAAATTGCATCATCCTATTTTTCAACTCTCTTGAGTCATTCTCTTTATCAATTTTTGGGGTAAATCTCTTAAGCCGAGGTATGATTATTGATCATTGAACTAGAGAGCAGGCAGTCCGTTTATGAGATCCCAGTGGAGTAGTAGAGTAAGTCGAGAAAAAGTAAAGAGCAGTGAATAAAATAAGTTCGACCTATTGAAAAATTGTAATGGTGAATATGTTATTATAAAAAATAAAAATACATTTTTTTAATTAATTCACTAATGAGACACTTAATTGGCGCCCAACGTGGGACCGTGTGATTTAAAAAACTATGAAATAAAGCTTTAAAATAAACGCTAAAAAAGTTTTAAAGTGAAAAAATTATTTAGCGCGGCCAGAAACCCGATACAGCCGACGAATATATAAAGCCTGTGCTTATAAAAATAAGGTGGAAATTAATAAATGCGATAATCCCCTTAAACTCTATACAACCGGCAAAAAAAATAAAAAGTTTGTGTTGATCAAAAAAAAAGCTAAGGTATAAATAAATAATTGTTTACTTCAAAAAGGGCGTTTTATTTCAGGAAGCAGTGTCGAGCGGCAGTTTTTATCCAGATGTCTTCATCTCGCGCGCTCGCACTGCCGTCCGCTCTCCCTCCCCATCTCTCTCTAAGTCTCCGCTTCGCTCTGGAGCGCTTAAGTTAAGTTAGTTATTTCCAAGTGTACGAATAAACATCTATGCCCGTCGCGCAAAAACCCCAAACTACACCCGTGTTTTTTTGCGTACCCTCCGTTCCTGGGACTTCATCTATTCCAGCGATCAAGCCACCCCGCCCCAACAATAATTAATGAAATAATCCCCTTAAATCTCAAATTACAAAATAGTGATCGTAACATAAATTCACTGCTCGGACAATATAATAATTAAAAAGTGACAAAAAATTCATCGAACAAAATTTCTTAATGGTTATTATGGAAAAACAATTTAACTAAAAAAAGTTTGTAAAAACAAAAATTAACAAAAAATCTTTGAAATCATCAACAAAAAAACATTCAAAGAAAACAGGCTGAAGGGCAATCCCTCGCCAAAAATAAACATTGAGAAAGAAGGAAGACCACAATTTAAAAACCAAAAAAGAAGGAAGACCCCAAGATAAAATCTGAAAACCAAAAAAAGGAAGGACGACCCCAAGCAGGATCATTATCCAAAAAAAGGACGACCCCAACAGGTTCAGAAAACAACGAGAAGAAAAAAAGGTAGGACGATTCGTGAGCGATACTATCTTTTCTCAGTTTTAAAGCTATCGGGCTGAGACTTTCCCAAAAGTCTTATTTATTTTGAAGGTAGTACATAAGTCGGAACCAGCCGGATTGGACAACTATATCTTATAGCTCCCATAGGAATAATCGGAAAATTTTTTTTTAAATTTTATCTTTGGTGTTTTATAACATATAACCTCCTAAGCTTGGAATAAACATTTTTTTATAAGTTTTGAATTTCGAATTAAATTTTATCGAAATCCGACGACTATATCACATAGCTGCATTGGAACGGTCGAAAAATTGGTGGAAAAATAATATGAAACAAATTATAGCTTTGGTGCTTTTTAACATATAACCTCCTACGCTTGGAAATAACATTTTTTAGTTAGTTCTAAATTTCGAATTTAATTTTATCAAAATCGGACGACTATATCATATAGCTGCCATAGGAACGATCGGAAAATTGGTGGGAAAATAATATAAAACAAATTATAGCTTCGATGTTTTTTGACAACTTATCTTATACTATTGAAAATATCATTTTTTGTATTTTTAAATTTAGTAATTATAACTGTAAGGGTATACAAACTTCGGCTTGCCCAAGTTTACTTCCATTCAAAGACATTCAAAGAAAAAAGGCTGAAGGGCAATCCCTCGCCAAAAGTAAACATTGAAAAAGAAGGAAGACCACAATTTCCAAACCAAACAAGGGAGAACGCTCTAGTCGAGTACCTCGACTATCAGATACTCGTTACTCAGCTTAAGGGACCAAAGGGAAATGGAGATATGCAAGCAGCAAAACGAGATTGAGATGCGCCACCTACCGGCGGTAGACAGATGAGAACAATACATTTCAGTTAACATTTTTATTCTAGCATCAAAACTGTAGGAGCCACAGTTTTTGGCGGTTTTTGGGCGTTAGAGTGGGCGTGGCACTCTGCTGAAACAAACTTGCGCTGCGCAGGAATCTGCTTGCCTAGTTCCAGTATTGTAGCTCTTATAGTTTCCGAGATCTCAGCGTTCATACGGACAGACGGACAGACGGTCAGACGGACAGACGGACAGATGGACATGGCTAGATCGACTCGGCTAGTCATCTTGATCAAGAATATATATACTTTATGGGGTCGGAAGGTAGTATATAAGTCGGAACCAGCCGGATCGGACAACTATATCTTATAGCTCCCAAAGGAATAATCGGAAAAAAAAATTTAAAAAACTTATATCTTTGGTGCTTTTTAGCATATAACCTCCTAAGCTTGGAAATAAAATTTTTTAATTAGTTTTGAATTTTGAATTAAATTTTATCGAAATCGGACGACTATATCATATAGCTGCCATAGGAACGATCGGAAAATGGGTGGAAAAATAATATGAAACAAATTATAGCTTCGGTGTTTTTCAACATATAACCTCCAACGCTTGGAAATAACAATTTTTAATTAGTTCTGAATTTCGAATTTACTTTTATAAAAATCGGACGACTATATCATATAGCTGCCATAGGAACGAGCGGAAAATTAGTAAGAAAATAATATGAAACAAATTATAGCTTCGGTGTTTTTTAACATATAACCTCCTACGCTTGGAAATAACATTTTTTAATTAGTTCTGAATTTCGAATTTAATTTTATCAAAATCGGACGACTATATCATATAGCTGCCATAGAAACGATCGGAAAATTGGCAGGAAAATAATATGAAACAAATTATAGCTTCGGTGTTTTTTGACGTATTATCCTATACTATTGGGAATATTATTTTTTGTGTTGTTAAATTTAATAATTAAAGCTGCAAGGGTATACAAGCTTCGGCTTGCCGAAGCTAACTTCCTTTTTAGTTTAACATATAACCTCCTAAGCTTGGAATAAACATTTTTTTATTAGTTTTGAGTTTCGAATTTAATTTTATCAAAATCGGACGACTTTATCATATAGCTGCCATAGGAACGGTCGAAAAATTGGTGGAAAAATAATATGAAACAAATTATAGCTTCGGTGTTTTCTAACATATAACCTCCTATACTTGGAAATAACATTTTTTAATTAGTTCTGAATTTCGAATTTAATTTTATCAAAATCGGACGACTATATCATATAGCTGCCATAGGAACGATCGGAAAATTGGCAGGAAAATAATATGAAACAAATTATAGCTTCGGTGTTTTTTGACGTATTATCCTATACTATTGGGAATATTATTTTTTGTGTTGTTAAATTTAATAATTAAAGCTGCAAGGGTATACAAGCTTCGGCTTGCCGAAGCTAACTTCCTTTTTAGTTTAACATATAACCTCCTAAGCTTGGAATAAACATTTTTTTATTAGTTTTGAGTTTCGAATTTAATTTTATCAAAATCGGACGACTATATCATATAGCTGCCATAGGAACGATCGGAAAATTGGTGGGAAAATAATATAAAAAAATTATAGCTTCGATGTTTTTTGACATATTATCTTATACTATTGGGAATATCATTTTTTGTATTTATACCCGTTACTCGTAGAGTAAAAGAGTATACTAGATTCGTTGGAAAGTATGTAACAGGCAGAAGGAAGCGTTTCCGACCCCATAAATTATATATATTCTTGATCAGGATCACTAGCCGAGTCGATCTAGCCATGTCGGTCTATCCGTCTGTCCGGATGAACGCTGAGATCTCGGAAACGGAAACGGAAATTGAGATTTGGCGAGCAGATTCCTGAGCTTCTTACGCAGCGCAAGTTTGTTTCAGTAAAGTGCCACGCCCACTCTAACGCCCACAAACCGTCCAAAACTGTGGCTCCTAGAGTTTTGATGCTAGAATAAAATTTTAACTGAAATCTATTGTTCTCATCAATACCTATCGATTGATAAAAAAAAAGTTTGCCACGCCCACTTTTACGCCCACAAACCGCCCACAAACTTAAAAAATCGTAAGTATGAACGTGGGTATCTCGGAAACTATCAGAGATTGGGAATTGGGATCTCAGATTTAGATTTCGTAGCCTTGTGCGCAGCGCAAGTTTGTTACGCGAATATGCCACGCCCACTCTAACGCCCACAAACCGCCCAAGCCTGTGGCGCCCACAATTTTTATGCTAGATACAAATTTTAACTGAACTGTATTGGTCTCGTCAATACCCATCGCTTGACCCAAAAAAAAATTTGCCACGCCCCCCCTAACGCCCACAACGCTTAAATCTGTCTACCGCCGGTAGGTGGCGCATTTCAATCTCGCTTTGCTGGTTGCTTATCTCCATTTCCCTTTGGTCCCTTTGGCTGAGTAACGGGTATCTGATAGTCGAGGCACTCGACTATAGAGTTCTTCTTTGTTTTAAATTTAATAATTATAACTGTAAGGGTATACAAACTTCGGCTTGCCTAAGTTTACTTCCTGTCTTGTTTTTGTTATTACTATTAATTTTTAAGAAATTTTTATATAATTAAATATAACAACAAAGTGATTTTTTTTTTTAGTATAACAAATTCATTTATTTAACGTTGATCAGCCAACCTAATGGCTATAAAACGTTGTGTACGAAGAGAAATAATAACGTGAATACATAACAGAAAAGGTGATTAACAATGTTTACAATAATTGAACAAAAACAATTTTATTGCCTTAGGACTCGAGAGACCTGACGTCCTCTTGTCCAGAGATCACCGGGGTGCCTTCGCTTTAGTCTTCTTCTAGTCCTTGGGTGGGCCAAGGAAGCTGCTAGGTGGTTTATGTGTGCAGTGAGGCGATCATTGTACCGACTAGTGCCGGTTTATCTGCTCCCTGACTGAGGGAACATGAAGGTCTATTGTTAGGGCGTCATTCCTGATGTACCACGGCGCGTCTGCAATCATACGCAGCTTCGGACGCGGACGTGCATACGCGGTTTCGGACCCTTTGGACTTTCATTACGAGTCTGAAGCCATGCCCCACAGTTGGATGCAATACGATTGGTATGGTGATATCCAGAAGCTCTACTCTGGGAAGGATCTTTCCTCTCAAGGTGAAATTGCAGTGTTGCGACTTTCTTCCATTTATGGATATGTTCCACCTATTTGTCCACTTCCCGTAAGAGTCGAGGAATTCCTGGGTAATCCTTGACGCTTCGATTGGGCAAGAGGCGATCGCAATAAAGGCCGTGTCGTCAGCGTATGTAGCCAGAATCGTGCCCGGCTTGTTAGGACACGGCAGATCTGAAGTGAACAGAGTGTACAAAACGGGGCCCAGAAGGCTTCCCTGAGGAACGCCAGCTCGAACGATTCTGATTCTTGACCTTTCCCCTCTCACCTCGACCGTGAAACTTCGGTCAAGCAGGTATGATTTTAGTAGGAGAAAATGGCTAGTCGGGAGTAGGGACTTCAACTTATAAAGTAAGCCATCGTTCCACACGCGGTCGAAAGCATCCTTAACATCGAGAAAAATTGCAGAGCTGTATTGCTTGTTTTCAAAAGCATCTAAATTATGCTGGACAACTCGATGTGCTTGCTCTGGAGTTCCATGATGATGCCTAAAACCAAACTGATGGTCGGGAATGGCATCCTGCACGCTTCTTACTCCCATGATTCTGCTAAAAAATATTCTTTCGAATATTTTAGAGAATGTGGGTAGCTAGCTTATCGGTCGGTGAGACTGGACAAGGTTCTCCGGTTTTCCTGGTTTTGGTATCATCGTTATCACAGCACACTTCCATTGAGAGGGAAAGTGGTGGATACGTAGCATTGAGTTAAACAGGAGAACAAGGAACAGGATTCCCTTTTTAGGCAAGGCCTTGGCGATTCTGCTATCCATGCCATCAAAGCCGGGCGCTTTTCTAGGATGTAGCTTTTGGATATGAAGGCAAACTTCTTCTGGGCTTACGTGTTGAATGGGTAAGGCATCCGGGGAAGAGGCATCAAGGAAGGCAAGAGTTTCTTCAACATCCTCGCGGCTCGCGAGTTCAAATGGCTGGAAGCGTAGGGTTTGGTGGGGTCAGCATTCAGGAGCATCTCATCAAAGTATTTCCGTTTGGTTTCATAAAGAAGCTTTTTAAGATCATCCTCCGCTCGTCGATATGCACTTTTGTCGACAGGATCTTGAGATCTCATATATCTGCGACGTAGGGAGCGTTTCAGCCTTACCAGATCCATAATCGCAGGTTTTAAAGGAGCCTGAGGTGGACTGGAGAGGCTTGAGCTTGAGGTTGAGGACTCGGCAGCGATATGGATGTTCCGGACAAATAGCTCGACGGCGTCGTTGATGGCGTCAGGAGAGCGTAACACCATATTTAGGTTACCAAGCCGGTTGACTGCTTCTTGAAAGCGTGGGAGGCTCGCATTCCGAGGAAGGATGCAAGGCCTACGAGAAGTTTTTTGCGCAGCGACTCTTAGTTTCACTATCAATGGGATGTGATCAGAGCTTAGTTCAAGACTTTCTGAGATGGAGAGACTCTCGGGCCGAATCCCTCTGTAGACAGCAAAGTCAATGGCGGTTGGCGTTCTTTGACTGTACGGATAGTGTGTAGGCCCTCCGGTTGCAAGGACCTGGACATTTGATCTTTGAATATAGTCTGCTAGTGCTCTCCCGCGGGTGCTTGAGTTACGGGATCCCCAGAAACGGTGGTGAGCATTCCAGTCTCCTGCGATTATGAAATTTGTTCCCAGATCGTCGAAGAGTTTTTCAAAGTCGTCAGCAGTACATTGAAAGTTTGGTGGACAATAGATAGACGCAATAGCTGTTTCACCAAGGTCTGTTTTAACTTTGACGGCGACACATTGAACATTTGGGCTTTGTAGACTATAGAACTGGTAACATTGAAGACAGGATTTTATTAAAATTGCAGAGCCACTGCGTTTCCGATCAGCCGGATGGGTTGCTTGATGTATATCGTATCCGTGCAACTTGTAGTACGACCTCGAGCAGAAGTGTGTTTCACTAACCAACATAATGTCAATATTATGACATTTTACAAAGAGCTCAAGCTCAAGGGCTTTGTTGGCAAGTCCGTCAGCGTTCCACACACCAATGTTGAGACCGATTTGACTCATGGTTGTGCAACATTGACTGGGAGAAACTCAGCGAATGCTTGAGCAGTTGCAGGAGAATTTAGAGGCAAAAGTTTTGAGACAAGTCCCATCATAGACACCATCATTTGGAACAGCTTGTCCATCTGAGCGACGAGGACCGACAGATTTTGGTTAGATTGCAAAAACATTTGCTCTTGACGCTGCCATTGCTGGTCGTTGATCAACTGCTGCGAGCTGCGTCGCAGTTGTTGGTGGTAAGACTGCTGCTGGTGACTTGGCTGTTGTTGCTGTTGTTGAGGCCTTTGTTGGTGCTGTGATAGCTGCTGCTGCTGCCGAGGTGGTACTACTTGATGGTGTAGCTGACTTTGCTTTCTATTGTTGCTGCCCAGTGGCGGAAACTGTTGACTCTGTGGGAAAGTCATAGGGGCTTGTAGGTGCTGGGGGCGACTAACTTGACCACGGACGGCGTTTGCGTAGGAGTTCTGACCCACAAAGTTTGACCGAACATTCGAATTAGTTGACTGTTGGGGAACAGTGCTACGACGGGATGCGATACTTTTTCGTCGATATGCAACTTGCTGATAGACGACACAGCCTTTATAGCTTGCTGTATGGTTTCCGCCACATTTTACGCACTTAACTGGGTGAACGTCCTTTACGCAGGCCTCCAAACCGTGTTGTAGGCCACATCTGACGCAGTTGGATAGCTTTTGGCAATGATTTTTAGTGTGTCCAAATGCTTGACAGCGGTGGCATTGGACGACATCATCCTTTTTATAGGGGATTTCAACTTAAACCCGTTGCCGACAAAGTGTCTTAATTTCGTGAATTTCTTTGATATTTGCCGCCGGTTCTAATTTTACAAAGACTAGATTCACGAACTTGGTCTTGTCGAAGCGGCTTCTAGGTCTATTCACAAATCGAACCTTGTGGTCAGTCAAGGTAAGACTTTCCTTAATGTTTTCATCCGGGATGGAATGATGAACACCACGGATGACTACTCGATAGGATCTCTCTTCTTTTAGCTGCCACGAATGGAATGGCACTTTTTTAAGGGTTAGAGACTTGGTTATCGCTCTGTATGCATCTGGATCTGCAGCCAGAATAGAAACAGAGTTGTTCGGGTGGCATTTCAGGGAGTACTTGGACGGGTCAACAATCTTGTCAGTGGATCTAATAAGTCCATTCAGATTCTCACAGTGAACTAATATTATTTTCCAGGCACTTTTAATATTTATTCCCGATATGTTGGAGAGGAGAGAGGCTTACCAAGATCCCACGACCCGAATACGACCTAGCTTATGCCGGCAAATGGTGCCAGAATATCGGACGCCTCTCCCTCGGCCCAAGTCCCTGTCAGGACTCGGGCACTAATATGCCCACGTAACAAGCTACAATACTTGGATAAGGCATGCAGATTTCTGAGATTCCAGCGCAAGTTTGCTTCAGCAGAGTGCCACGCCCACTGTAACACACACAAACCGCCCAAAACTGTGGCTCCTACAGTTTTGATGCTAGAATAAAAATTTTAACTGAAATGTATTGTTCTTATCAATACCTATCGATTGACCCAAAAAAAGTTTGCCACGCCAACTTTAACGCCCACAAAGCGTCCACAAACTTCAAAAAGTCGTAAATGTAAACGTGGATATCTCGGAAACTATCAAAGATAGATAATTGGGATCTCAGATTTAACGTCCACAAACCGCCCAAGCCTGTGGCGCCCACAATTTTCATGCTAGATAAAAAATTTTAACTGAAATGTATTGGTATATAATTTGCCACGCCCACTCTTACGCCCATAACGCTTAAATCTGTCTACCGCCGGTAGCTGGCGCATATCAAGCTCGCTTTGCTGCTTGCATATTTCCATATCTCCATTTCCCTTTGGTCCCTTTAGCTGAGTAACGGGTATATGATAGTCGAGGGTCTCGACTATAGCGTTCTTCCTTGTCTTTTATTTAAATTTGGAGCTGCAAAGGTGCCGCTACCACCGTTCAATTGTTTCTGATCATACATTTTTCCTTAGGTTCTAAGTAAGCCTAAGTCGCGTAGCTGCGCTGCCCACAGTTGGACAAAGTGAAGGACCTAATTTTTATTTCGAAAAAATTCCCACAATGTCAGAACCTTCAACCAGACAGACTGTAGCAAATAAAAGACTCCACATGAATCCGTGTCAAGAACATACAAACCATCAGGCAATAACAAACAATACAATGTTAAATGGAAGAGTTAATAAAACAAATTGTACATTTTGAATTAAATCCATTAAATGAAGATATCGTAAACTTAAGATCGCAGCTTTCTCATAAAATAAAATCGATTGAGGATTATCAGATAGAGATTATAGATCCAAATATCAAGTGCTACACATCTTATGAGATCATCAAATCTGTTAGGGAATATAAAGGTGAAGAAGATAAATATGTAAGCTGAAGAGAATCAGCTGAAATAGCCATGGGGCAATATGCCAGAGGGATGGAAAGATTTTATTCTGCCTTATCTATATTAAGAAACAAAATAACAGGAATGGCAAACTATGCCTTAACCCATAATGGTACGGTATTAAATTTCGATGCCATAATGGCCAGACTTGACTTTGTCTTTAGTGACAAAGGTCCAATTTATATTATTAAGCTGGAATTAAGTGTATTGAGTCAGCGAAAATTATCCATAACAGATTATTATGGTACAGTTAATAGAAACAAGGAAGAACGCTATAGTCGAGTACCTCACCTCTACTATCAGATACCCGTTACTCAGCTAAAGGGACCAAAGGGAAATGGAGATATGCAAGCAGCAAAGCGAGATTGAAATGCGCCACCTACCGGCGGTAGACAGACTTTAGCGTTATGGGCGATAGAGTGGGCGTGGCAATTTTTTTTGGATCAATCGATAGGTATTGATGAGAACCATTCATTTCAGTTTAAATTTTTACTCTAGCATCAAAATTGTAGGAGCCACAGTTTGGGGCGGTTTGTGGGCGTTAGAGTGGGCGTGGCACTCTACTGAAACAAACTTGCGCTGCGTGAGAAGCTCTGGAATCTGCACGCTAAATCTGAATAGGCTAGCTCTCATAGTTTCCGAGATCTCAGCGTTCATCCGGACAGACAGACAGACGGACAGACGGACATGGCTAGATCGACTTGGCTAGTGATCCTGATCAAGAATATATACACTTTATGGGGTCGGAAACGCTTCCTTCTGCCTGTTACATACTTTCCGACGAATCTAGTGTACCCTTTTACTCAACGAGTAACGGGTATAATTAACTCTACTAATTAAGATTACTATTATGACCTATGGTAGAAACAAACCGATAACAACGGAAATGAATGAAAACAAGGAAGAACGCTATAGTCGAGTACCTCGACTATTAGATACCCGTTACTCAGCTAAAGGGACCAAAGGGAAATGGAGGTATGCAAGCAGCAAAGCGAGATTGAAATGCGAAACCTACCGTCGGTAGACAGATTTAAGCGGTATGGGCGTTAGAGTGGACGTGGCAATTTTTTTTTAGATCAATCGATAGGTATTGATGAGACCAATAAATTTCAGCTAAAATTTTTTATCTAGCATGAAAATTGTGGGCGCCACAGGCTTGGGCGGTTTGTGGGCGTTATAGTGGGCGTGGCATATTCGCGTTACAAACTTGTGCTGCGTACAAGGCTACGGAATCTAAATCTGAGATCCCCATTCTCTATCTTTGATAGTTTCCGAGATATGCGCGTTCATACGGACAGACGGACAGACTGACAGACGGACATGGCTAGATCGACTCGGCTGGTGATCCTGATCAAGAATACATATACTATATGGGGTCGGAAACGCTCTACGAGTAACGGGTATAACAAGAAAGGAAGTTAACTTCAGCAAGCCGAAGTTTGTAACCCTTTCAGTTATAAATATTAAATTTATTAAATTAAATTAAATATTAATTTAACAAGAAAGGAAGTTAGCTTCGGCAAGCCGAAGCTTATATACCCTTGCAGCTATAATTATTAAATTCAAAAACACAAAAAATTATATTCCCAATAGTATACAAGCTGAGTTCCAAAGTAAACAGTACTTTTTGAATCTAGCGCCCTCTAGTGGCGCCATCTATATGTCAACTGGTGCGTTAGAATCTGCTATCGTTTATAGACTTCCAGTAAAAATTTCACGACATTTTATCTATTGGTAGTGAGGTTATTGCGTTTTAAGTGTCAGTACGGTGCGAAAATGAGCTTCGAACAAAGAGCCAACATTAAATTTTGTTTTAAAATTGGTAAAACTTTTACCGAAACGTTTCAATTGATGAAACAAGTTTATGGCGATGATTGCCTATCCTGTAGCAGAGTGCACGAGTGGTTTCAACGTTTTCAAAGTGGTCGTGAGGACATAAATGACGATGAACATGTGGGCCAACCAAAATCCGTGATCACCGAAAATTCCATCGAAACTGTGCGTGAATTCATAAAAATCAGCCGAAATCATCATTGAAAATCATGGAAATAGAATTGAAAACATCGATTTATCGCATTTTGACCGAACATTTGGGCTTACAAAAGGTGTGTGTACGGTTTGTCCCGCACAAATTGACTGACGTCCAAAAATTTATCAGAATTCAACATTCGAAGGACATCATTAAAGAGGCACAAAAAGACCCGAACTTCCTTTATAAGATTGTGACTGGTGACGAAACGTGGTGTTTTCAATATGATCCCGAAACCAAACGCCAGAGTGCTGAATGGAAGGCTCCGGACGAGCCGAAACCCAAAAAATCGCGCCTGGAGAAGTCAAAAGTGAAGACAATGCTGATTTGTTTTTATGATTCCAAGGGTATTGTCCACAAAGAATTTGTTCCACCCGGCCAAAACGTTAATGCGGTATTCTACCTTGGAGTTTTGAAGCGTTTGGTGCGCCGTATTCGACGTGTTCGGCCCGAATATCGCGAAGATGGAAGTTGGCGTTTGTTGCACGATAATGGGCCGCCTCATCGATCGACGCTTGTGTCCGACTATTTGGACAAAAATGACATTTTAACCATCAACCACTCCCCGTATTCACCTGACATTGCACCGTGCGACTTCTACCTTTTCGGAAAAATGCATTTGCCGATGAAAGGAAAGCGTTATGCAGACGTAGAGGCCTGGCGGCCATACCGGGCAACGAGCTAAAACACTCGTTCGACATGCTTTTGGACCGTGCAAAACGCTGTATTAAAGCAGAAGAAGACTATTTTGAATTAAATAGATAGATTTTGTCGAAAAAACTATTTGTTCTGTCTTTTTTTTTTAAGTCCTGTTTACTTTGAAACTCACCTTGTAAGATAATATGTCAAAAAACACCGAAGCTATAATTTGTTTCATATTATTTTCCTACCAATTTTCCGATCGTTCCTATGGCAGCTATATGATATAGTCGTACGATTTTGATTAAATTAAATTCGAAATTCAGAACTAATTAAAAAATATTGTTTCCAAGCGTAGGGGGTTATATGTTAAAAAAAAACCAAAGCTTTAATTTGTTTCATATTATTTTCCCACCAATTTTCCGATCGTTCCTATTGCTGCTATATGAAAAAATCGTCCGATTTTGATAAAACCAAATTCGAAATTTAGAACTAATTAAAAAATGTTATTTTCAAGTATAGGAGGTTATATGTTAAAAAACACCGAAGCTATAATTTGTTTCATATTATTTTTCCACCAATTTTTCGACCGTTCCTATGGCAGCTATATGATATAGTCGTCCGATTTCGATAAAATTTAATTCCAAATTCAAAACTAATTAAACAAACTAAGAACAAAATTATTTCCAAGCTTAGGAGGTTATATGTTAAAAAACACAAAAGATATAATATTTTAAAATTTTGTTTTCCGATTATTCCTATGGGAGCTATAAGACATAGTTGACCGATCCGGCTGGTTCCGACTCATATACTACCTGCAAAAGAAATAAGATTCTTGGGAAAGTTTTAGCCCGATAGCTTTAAAGCTGAGAGACTAGTTAGCGTAAAAAGGGACGGACAGACGGACATGGCTAGATCGACTCGTCTAGTCATGCTGATCAAGAGTATATATACTTTATGGGGTCGGAAACGTCTCCTTCACTGCGTTGCAAACAACTGACTGAAATCAATATACCCTTTGCAAGGGTATAAAAATACTTTGATAGAAAAGGCTCAAGTCAGATCCGAATCTTAAATGGGTAATCAAAGCGAATTTAGTTTGGGATATACAAATCCAGAACACGCCGTCGTTGAAAAATCCGGCTAAAATAAAAGTTTGGAATTCAAAAATTCCGAACACGCCGTCGTTGAAATATCCGACGAAAATAAAAGTTTGTGAAGTAAAAATCCTGAACGCACCGTCGTTGAAAAATCCGACAAAAATAAAAGTTTGGAATTTGAAAATTCTGAATTGTTGAATTATCCGACAATCAAAAAATAAACAACATATAAATATCATCTGCAGATCAAAGAAAAGATCTGGATAATTAAATATTAAATATTATCAATGAAGAGCATTCAAAAATAAATATGCAGATTCCTTTTAGGACAGATATACACTGTGAAATAAACACCGTAAAGGATAGGGCCATTTACAGAAAACAATACCCTTATGATCTATCAGCTTCAGATTTTGTAAACTCTGAAATAAGTCGAATGCTAAAAGAAGAAATAATAAGGCCATGTAGAAGTCCTTATAATTCCCCTGTACTAGTGGTACCAAAAAAGAGTTTCAATGAAGATGGAACTCCAAAGCTCAGACTCGTAATTGATTATAAAAAACTTAATGAAAATACTATACCTGATAGATATCCAATGCAGGACCCTTCAGTGATTTTGTTAAATCTCGGGAAAGCCAAATACTTTTCAACAATTGACTTGAAATCTGGTTTTTATCAGATTCTCATGAATGAAATACGAATTCATAAGAATGCCTTTCGGTTTGACAAACTCTCCTACAATATTCCAACGAGCGATGGCCGATATTTTAAGAGAACAAAAAACAATTGAACAACATTACAAAGATTTAATTGTCACTATTAAAATTTTGCTGAACGCAAACATGAAAATTTCGATTGAAAATTCAAAGTTCTTTAAATAGGAAACCAACTTTCTAGGTTACGTTGTATCTCACAATGTGATCAAAACCGATCTCGAAAAAATTTCTACAATTGTAAACAAGAAAGGAAGTTAACTTCGGCAAGCCGAAGTTTGTATACCCTTGCAGCTATAATTATTAAATTTAAAAATACAAAAAATTATATTCCCAATAGAATAAGATAATATGTCAAAAACACCGAAGCTATAATTACTTTCATATTATTTTCCCACCAATTTTCCGATCGTTCCTATCGCAGGTATATGATATAGTCGTCCGATTTTGATAAAATTAAATTCGAAATTCAGAACTAATTAAAAAATGTTATTTCCAAGCGTAGGAGGTTATATTTAAAAAAAAACCGAAGCTATAATTTGTTTCATATTATTTTCCCACCAATTTTCCGATTATGACAAAATTAAATTCGAAATTCAGAACTAATTCAAAAATGTAATTTCCAAGCGTAAAAGGTTATATGTTGAAAAACACCGAAGCTATAATTTGTTTCATATTATTTTTCCACCAATTTTCCGATCGTTCCTATGGCAGCTATATGATATAGTCGTCCGATTTCGATAAAATTTAATTCGAAATTCAAAACTAATAAAAAAATGTTATTTCCAAGCTTAGGAGCTTATAAGCTAAAAAAAACCAAAGATATATATTTTTTAATATTTTTTTTCGATTATTCCAATGGGAGCTATAAGATATAGTTGTCCGATCCGGCTGGTTCCGACTTATGTACTACCTGCAAGAGATATAAGACTTTTGGGAAAGTTTTAGCCCGATAGCTTTAAAACTGAGAGACTAGTTTGCGTAGAAACGGACGGACAGATGGACATGGCAAGATCGACTCGTCTAGTCATGCTGATCAAGAATATATATACTTTATGGGGTCGGAAACGTCTCCTTCACTGCGTTGCAAACTTCTGACTGAAATCAATATACATTCTGCAAAGGTATAAAAATATCAGATCCCTAAAAATATTCGATAGCTTAGAAGCGTCCTAGGCCTTACAAGATATTACAGAAAATTTGTGCAAAATTACGCAAAGATAGCGAAACCTTTAACAAAATATTTAGAAGGCCAAATCGGCTAGTATCTAAAAAAGCATCACGTAAACCTTTAATAAGGTTTGATGATTCAGCTGTAAGAACTTTTAACGAGCCGAAATAAAATTTAATTGCACAAGTAGAACTAGTACAACCGGACTATAATAAAAAATTTACCCCAACAACTGACGCATCTGACTTAGCAATTGGGCTGTTCTTTCTCAGGAAGGAAAACCAATTACATTTATTTCAAAAACTCTAACCGAAACCGAACAATTATATGCAACAAATAAAAAGGAACTTTTAGCCATAGTATGGCCTTTTAAAAATCTTCGAAATTACTTATATGGGGTTAACAACATCGAGATCTATACCGATCACCAACCTCTTTCATTTTCCATTTCCCAAAAAAGTCCAAGTATCGAAATGAAAAGATGGTATTCCTTTATTGAAAGCTATTCATCCAAAATTATTTATAAGCCAGGAGCAACAAATGTTGTTGCGGACGCTTTATCAAGGATCCAAATAAAAAACTTAACGGAAACTAATGAATCGGTATCAGATCAAAACACTCAGCACTCAGCAGAGAATAGTTTTGAGAATGTTATACGAGAAACCCGAAAACCGTTAAACCAGTTTAAGCATTAATTGCTAATAGCAAAGGGGAGGTATACAACACATGGGTCGATTAATGTATTCGGAAATACTAGACATATAATAGAGTATGACACTCCAGAAAATTTAATATCAATCTTAAGAGAATATATTCCACCCAATATACCAATTGGAGTTCACTGTACTCTAAAAGATTTTTATAGAATTTAAAAACCACTTAAGGACAATTTTATAAATACATTTTTATACACTAAGACATTTGTCCAGGATGTCGGAAACGCTGAGGACAGATCTCACATAATCACAAAAACTCATTGTAGAGCTCATAGAGGGCTTGATGAAAATAATAAACAAATAACTAGACTTTATTTTTGGCCTAATTTATACAAAAAGCTTAAGGACTTTATAAAGAATTGCACAATAAAGATTCCAATCGGTCAAGCACCTATTCCAAAAAGAGAAGGTGAAAATTTGCATCTTGACATATATTACGCCCAAAATCTTATATACATTAGGTTAGGTTAGGTTAGGGCGGCTGTCGGACTATGGTTCGACACACTTAGACCTATATGGGTCCATTGTGATACCGCATGATCTCGTTTTTCCTTCTCTAGGGTCCCGTTTCTAGTAGTTTCAACCTGTGTTAAGCTGATCAGCAAGTCTTCCACCCGAAAGCTTTAATAAAGGCACTTATGTTTTTGAGATTAATCTCCGATATTTCGGTAAGATCATCGATGAAGGGACTTCTTAAGTGTTTCAGTCTGAGTCTGCATAGGGCTGGGCAGAAGCAGAGAAGGTGTTCTACCGTTTCCACTTCTTCCTCATCCCAACAGCTTCTGCTGAAATCATTTTGCGGGGCTTTTAGCCTGCCGGCATGTGCGCCAACAAGCCAGTGGCCTGTAAGAGCTCGAATCAACATTCCACACTCTGTGCGGCTGAGTTTGAGTAATTCCGAGGTTTTTTTGTTGTTTGTCACAGGCCATGTCTGGTGAGAGATACGACACTGTGGTGTGTTTTGCCAATGGGTGTTGGCTAGTGTGTTAAAGTAGTTTTTTATATTTAGCTTGCAAGTTGCCATGGGCATACCGACATTCTCCTCTCCTGGGAGAAGGGCTTGGTGGTGCCCTGCCTGGCTAACTCGTCCGCTATGCAGGCTGATAGTAAACTGATAGTAAACTGATTTGCCAATCGGTCGTGGAGAGATCTGCGACAGTCTGCTATTGTACGGGAGTTGGTGCTTGTCGAGAAGATCGATTTAATAGCCGCTAAGCTATCACTATATATGTTTAGGTGTCTTCTTTGGAGGCTAAAGTTCCCTAATCAGGTTATTGCTTCTTTAATAGCGTGGACCTCCGCCTGAAAGACGCTTCAGTGGTCCGGGAGCCTGAATGACTTCCTGATATCTAATTGTTCGGAGTATACACCTCTGCCAACGTGTCCTTCTAATTTGGAGCCATCTGTATAGAAAACGATTGCGTCCGTCGTGCCCGGTCGGCCCTGCTCCCATTCCTTCATATCTGGAATCAGGGCCTCAAAGGGTGTGTGACTGTATTCAATGGATTTGCATAGATGGGCTTTCCACTGCCCTGTGTCCCTCAGTCGAATAGCTACCGATTTGGCCCTTTCCATGCCTGCTAAGTCCAGGCTCAAGATCGCATTCAGCGCTTCATTCGGGGTGGTTCGTAGGGCTCCACTAATACACAAAGCCGCCATTCGCTGTACTTTGTGTCAGTATGCATTGTTTGTGAAGAGCGGTCCACCACAGAGCCACTCCGTATAGTAGGATTGGCTTGACTACCGCTGTGTATATCCAGTTGACTCTTCTAGGGGACATGCCCCGTCTTAGCCCAATTGCTTTTTTACAGGAGTAAAGTGCAATGGTCGCTTTCTTGGTTCTCTCTTGGTTATTTAAGCCCCATTTGGGGCGCTTATCTAATACTAACCCCAAGTATCTGGCGTGATCTCTAAAGGAGAGATTACAAATGTTTAGAATAGGTGGGTTGAGTTGTGGGGTCTTGCATCTCTTTGTAAATAGAACAAGTTCTGTTTTTGAGGGACTTACCCCAAGTCTGTTCTCTATCGTCCATTCCGATAGTTTTTTTAGTTTAGCGGTCATAGGATCGCAAAGTGCTTGTGAATATTTTCCATTAAATATGATAGCGACATCGTCTGCGTATGCCACTACCTTACAGCCTCTTCCCTCTGAAATCCGCAGAAGTTTATTTACTGCGATAATCCACAGGAGGGGTGATAGTACACCTCCTTGCGGGGTGCCTCTGTTCACTAGTCTAGTCTGGGTTGAGGTCCCTGGTGTGGCTGTGACCATTCTGCTTATCAGCAATTTATGAATCAACCTCACCATTGGAGGCTCAACCCCTAGTTCTGTGAGAGATTCTGTTATACAAGTGGGAAGCACGTTATTGACGGCTCCCTCTATGTCAAGAAAGGCGATCAGTGTGTATTCCTTGATGCTGAGTGATTTCTCGATGCTGCTTACCACCAAGTGTAGCGCCGATTCGGTTGACTTACCTTTGGTGTAAGCGTGCTGTGCTTCTGATATTTGTGTCGGGTCTACGGTGGCCCTTATGTGTAGGCTTATCATTCTTTCAAAGCTCTTAAGCAGGAATGATGTTAGGCTTATTGGCCTTAAATCTTTTGCTGTGGTGTGAGTGGCCTTCCCTGCCTTGGAAATGAAAACCACCTTTGTTTCTTGCCACTCTGTTGGTAGTTCTCCTACCAGTTAACGGCTATTTGTCCTGCTTGCTGGATGTGAGCCGGTGTTATTCCATCCGGTTCCGGCGATTTGTATGGTTTGAAACTATGAATGGACCATTTCATGTTGCGGTCTGATAGGAGTGGATCTAATTCGATTCCCTCTCCTGCTCCTCTTTCAGGAGGATGACCTTTTTGTTGGCTCCCCGGGAAGTGAGCGTCTAGGAGCAGGTCCAAGGACTCTTTACTGGAGTCTGACCATGATCCATTTGCTTTTTGAAGATAGCCCAAAGGCGCGGCTGTCTTAGAGAGTATTTTCCTGAGCCTTGCGGCATCAGTTGTTTTTTCTATGTCAGAGCAGAAGGTCTGCCATGCCGTTCGTTTTGCTCTTCTAATGGCCTTTTTGTAAGAGGCTAGTTTATACTTGTAGTTCAGCCAGTTAGTGTCCTCATTTCCCACCTTTGCTCTGTTAAACAGGCATCTGCAGTTGGTTCTGAGGATTGATAGTTGTTGGGTCCGCAAGGGGGGTTTTTTCCTTCCCCTTGGTTTCCCTGTCGGGCATGCCACTTTGAAGGCAGTGTTGCGTGCCTCTGTGAATTTATATATTGTTCCGTCCAGCTCCTGTGGGTTTGTGATGTTTCTGGCGGTTTCATGGGGAGGATGTTCGTCAGAACTTCTTTGTACCTGTGCCAGTCGGCTCGTCTGGGGTTAGCTAAGCTGACCGGCAAGGGCGAATCAAGGGACAATACGGTTTCTATGAATCTATGGTCCGAAAAGGAGTGCTCGTCAGAGACTGCCCAGTTTTTGACTGCGCCTACGAGTGAGTCTGATACCAAAGTTAGATCTATGATCGTTTGGCAAGCTTTAGTTATGAATGTAGGGACATTGCCCCTATTGCATAAAATAGGTTCGAGTTTAGAATAAAATCAAAAAGAGACTTACCTCTGTCGTTGTTGTTTGGGCAACCCCACTGGGTGTGATGGGCGTTGGCGTCACAGCCTATTACCAAACCTTTCCTGAGCTTTTCGCATTCATCTGCCAGTCCTCTGACCAGCACATCTGGGGGGTTTCCTTTTCGAAGGCCAAGTAGGCCGATAGGACTTTTATAGAGCCACTTTGCAGCTCCTGGCTTACTGCGGTGTTGTCTCCGTTGCTGTAATGGCGAAGTAGAAACCTTGCCTCCTACTACCCAAGGTTCCTGTACAAGGACTTGGTCGGCTACGCCTTCGGTCAGGCGAAGCAGAAGTGCAGACGCTGCCTCACTGTGGTGAAGGTTTATTTGTAGAAGTTTTAGTGACATCTACAGCTTCAACCTCCACCACACTGACGTCGGCCTCCTCTGTGTCGCTGAGGTCTACGTCCTCGATAGCCGGTCCGAGCGCTCGCATCTCTCTGCTTAGCGACGAATCGGTAGAGTAGCCGTCCTCCGGCCCACCAGGTGCCTCCAACTCCTCAGCAAGCAGCTGCTCGGCTGGGTTGCCGGCAGAGCTGCCAGCGGCGTTGGAGTCGCCCTTATACACCTTGATGTGGATCGCACTGAACCCGAAGGTCAGCACTCCTCGAGCAGTCTCGATCGGAGCAACTGACTCCTTGTTCAGGACCAACACCGCCTGGTTGACGTCCCCTTCATGCTCCTCCACCCTGACGACTTTCCAGTCCTTCGTGGGGGGCGCGTTGATTGCTGCTGGAAGCCAAATCCTGGCTCGGGGCCTACTGGGGACATCACACCAGTCTAGCGCGACGATGTTCGCCCCTTAATAGACCTCACCGAGCTTGCTCGTCGCCTGTTTGTACAAGTCAGCCGACCGCTGACTGTTGCAGGCCACCACCTTGACGCTGCCCTGGTACCAGCCCACGTCCATGCAGCACGGCGAGGTGCCTGGCTTCTCCCGTACCATGCGCTGGCAAATGAGGGAAAGGTGGCACTCCACTGCCTTCCACTTGTTCCTGGGGATCCTGCCCTCCGGATTTCCCCTGTCAATTAGGCCGAGTAGGACACGGTTCTTCGTGATTTCGGCGAACGAGACCGATGGCTGGATCTTAGATCTCTTTGCCGATGGTCTGGGTAGTTCGAGGGATTGCTGCCTTTTCCCCTGAGTCCCTTCTTGAGTGGGCTTATCCTGCCCGTAGTTGGGAAGCACCTTCCTTGCCCACTCTACCTTTTTTAGCCATTCAGGCCAAGGTGTGGCAACGGTGCTCCTAGTATGAGAGCGCAGAGTCTGGGCGGCAGTCCGCCTTTCTGCGTATGTATATTTGTTTGCTCCGCCGCTGTTGTTTGGGAGGGGAGATGGGTAGGTGTTGTGTTGGGAGTGGGATTCTGTAAAGCAACAATTTAGATGCGGCTGAACAACTCGCATCGTCGGTATTGCTTCGTTGCAATATACCCGCTGGCTGTCCGGGACTATTTATTTACTGGGGTTTCCGTCCAGGATTCCGTGTATGACTTCTCCCACCAGCTTATTCACAGTTGGCTTCGAGAGAGGTCGTCCGCTATCCGCAACTTGCGACCCGCTCGGTTGTCCCAGCTAGGCGACTTTGGACCCATCTCACAAGTTCCTCAGCCGAAATTTATATAGATTACTTGTATAGATTCTTACTCGCAATATTTAGTCGAAGCAGAAATTCTTAATAAACTAAACATAGAAAATAAAGTTTCAGAAATGTTACAACAATTCCCATTAGCCAAATCTTTGATGAAAGATAACGAACCAAGTTTTTCTTCATCCCAATTTAAATCCTTAGCACAAAGAAATGGGATATCTCTGTTCTTTGCGGATCCTCTACATAGAACGTCCAACGGACAAATAGAGAGGGCACACTCTACCTTAACAGAAATTGCTCGCTGCATTAAAGATGAGCTTAATTTAATTGATTATTCCAAAACTATAATTAGAGCAGCACAAAAATATAATTTTACCATTCATTCAATAACAAACCAACCACCTTTTGATATATTATTTAATAAAATCAAACATGATGAAACTCCTAAATTATTGCAACAAGCTCAAGAGAAAATGTTGCATTCTCACAATAAAGATAGACAAAATAAGAATTATCACGAAGGAGAGGTAATTTACGAAAGGAAACACGGGGAAAGAAACAAGCTTAGTTCTAAATATAAAAAACAAGTAGTTAAGGAAAATCTTCCCAATACAGTTATTATAAATAACAGAAACCGTAGGATTCATAAAGATAATATTAAATAATTTTTTTCTAATTACATATAATGATTTCAATAATGTACTTATTATTGCTGGTAGCTACAACCAAATCCGAAATTATGGATTACACGAACCATGATTTCCTTCTTTACAAGGATACCAAAGATGTTCTTATTTATAAATCATACGCAGATTTATTTCATATAACTAATATAAGCCTTTATAGAGATATAATACATCTTGAAACAGAATTTCTAAGACGGCGGAAGACAGATTTAAGCGTTGTGGGCGTAAGGGTAAGCGTGGCAAATTTTTTTTTTTGGATCAATCGATAGGTATTGACGATACCAAAGGGGTTTGGGCGGTTTGTGGGCGTTATAGTGGGCGTGGCGTATTCGCGTAACAAAATTGCGCTGCGTACAAGGCTACAAAATCTAAATCTGAGATCCCGATTCTCTATCTTTGATAGTTTCCGAGATATCCACATTCATACTTACGATTTTTTGAAGCTTGTGGGCGGTTTGTGGGCGTTAAAAAGGGCGTGGCAAACTATTTCTTGGGTGAATCGATAGGTATTGATAAGAACAATACATTCCAGCTAAAATTTTTATTCTAGCATCAAAACTGTAGGAGCCACAGTTTTGGGCGGTTTGTGGGCATAAGAGTGGGCGTGGCACTTTGCTGAAACAAACTTGCGCTGCGCAGGAATCTCAGGAAGCTGCATGCCTAATCCCAGTATTGTAGCTTTTATAGTCTCCAAGATCTCAGCGTTCATACGGACAGACGGCCAGACGTACAGACGGACATGGCTAGGTCGACTCGGCTAGTGATCCTGATCAAGAATATATATACTTTATGGGGTCGAAAACGCTTCCTTCTGCCTGTTACATACTTTCCGACGAATCTAGTGTACCCTTTTACTCTACGAGTAACGGATATAATAATAACGATCATTATAAACTCTAAAATATTTAAAGAGATAAAATCTTTATCTGAATAATTCAAAGCACCCCTTAATCATCAAGAAATTCCACTTAGAAAATATCGTCTGCGCTTGCTTACTTACGATCTTATGAAATTAATGGACACAATTACACTCGCCAAAATTTATGTATTTAATACTAAAAATCGGAACAATGATTATATACAAGAAATTTATAAGCACGAAAATAAACATGTAATTATAACAGACCTTTTAGACATATCTGAATTTAAAATCGATTTGCATCAAGATCTTATTATAGTTTACATAAAATTCCCTATTATTACCGATGTTTGTGACGTTTACTAATGAAGGAAAATTATTAATTGATAAAGCATGGTAAACTGTTTTTTTTATCAATCGATAGGTATTGATGAGAACAATACATTTCAGTTTAAATTTTTATTATGGCACTGTAGGAGCCACAGTTTTTGGCGGTTTGTGGGCGTAAAAGTGGGCGTGGCACTCTACTGAAACAAACTTGCGCTGCGTAAGAAGCTCAGAAATCTGCACGCCAATCTCAATAGCCTAGCACTCATAGTTTCCGAGATAAAATTGAAGATGCTGGATACGTTGGGGATAACAGCCCCAGCTTGTTTAGGTAGTTTTATTCTTACTAAGAATACGCGTTGAATGACACCCCATTTGTTGAAATACGATGTCTCGTTCAAAAACAATTTAAAAAAAAATTTTCTTCTTCTTCCCAAAATGAAAATGTTTGTCCCTTTGTTTCTGGGTTTGTATGCATCCCATATTAGTTTAAGGGTTTTGGAAACCCTATGGGTGTATAAAGTAGCTTGAAATAGAAAACGTTTGTTCTACGACTTTTGGAAAAACCCGCTAGTTTAGCGGAAAATCAAAAAAAGCCAGATTTCAAGTGCTCATGGTATCTAAACAACTAATGCTACAGAAACATGCTATATATCTCTGAAAAGATAATTTATTTATTTATTTTCTCAAAATTGAGTGAAACGATTTCTTTTTAAATTTTAAATCAAATAGCCCTTGAGATTCCTCAACTTTTGATGTATAACACTTTTTGCCCTAAAAATTATCCTTTGAAAGATATTAAGCGATGAAAAATGCAACTCGTTATAGCTCCGTATACGAAATATTTCATACTTATTGGAATAAACAAGAAAAAAACCAATTTGATGACAAATATTCTTATTAGACTTTTTCAAACGTAAAATCTGTTATGGTTTTAGCGTCCTTTACTTGCATGAAGCTAATCGAAATAGGAAACTTCATCTATTTGTACTACCACTTTGGAAAACCCGCTATCTCGGCGGGAAATGTAAGAAACGACAGATTTCTCTTGGAATCTGAAACTATACAGCCCTTGAGATTCCAAACTTGTGCTATTAAAATAGGTTATTGAAGCGTTAAAACTTATTGTGCCTAATTTAAGGTGGCGTTCAGCTAGGACTAGGGGTCGAATATGTGTGTTTGGTTTTTCAATAGCCAAGCCATATGTGGACGACTCCTAGTCATGATATTGAGGTACTTAAGTTCTTCAGAAAAAAAAAACTTCTGATATCAAACCAGAACACCTCTTAACGAGGTAAAAAGTAGTGGCGAACGCGCCTTTAACAAAAATATCTGATATTAACAATTGTGACGAAAAATGATATTACATTCGATAAAATAAATAAACTATATTAAATTTATGTATTCGGCACGCTACAACAGAAAATGTACGAGTGGTAAATAAATATTACTGTTGCGGGCCGAAATCATAAATGTTATATAGTTTATTTATTTTATCGAATGTAATACCATTTTTAGTCACAATTGTTGATATCAAAAATTGTTGTTAGAGGCGCGTTCGCCACTACTTTTTACCTCGTTTAGAGGTGTTTTTGTTTGATCTTATTTTATTGGGTATATCATTTTTTGTATTTTTAGGAATTTCGAATTAAATGTAATAATAATATTTGCAAGGGTATACAAACTTCGGCTTGCCAAAGTTAACTTCCATTCTTGTTTTTCTTTAAGATTCTGCTGTTTGACTCCAGCTCGACTTTGAAGAGTGGTTGCGGCTCTTTTGTCCAGTTAATGATGTAAGAGACGTTCTTTGCAGAAGCCCCGTTTTCTTTGAGAACATCGATAACTTCCTTGGGGGTTACGTCGGGCTCGATTACTTTTAGTACCACTTGCAAGCTCTTGCTGCCGTTTAGTTGCTACGTTACTACACGTACACGTTTTTTCCTAGCTTCCTGCAGGTATTTGGATACAGCTCGGAAATGTTCTTCAGATTTGGTCTGAAGCTTGATTTCATTTATATTTTATATATATTTATATTTTGTATATCGCCTTTTGTGACCGGAACAACATGCAACTTTCCATCCCCGGTCAGGGCAACCATTTTGTTTACCAGGGCATTCGAGATTTTCTCCCTAATGTAAATTGGTGAGGGTTAGGTTTCGGTTGGGTCTCTTGAGTCTGTTCTGGATCATTTTCTGCTAGAAGCGCAAATCTGTTACTGTTGGATTTTTCGGGTAATTATACACGTTACTCGTAGAGTAAAAGGGTATACTAGATTCGTCGGAAAGTATGTAACAGGCAGAAGGAAGCGTTTCCGACCCCATAAAATATATATATTCTTGATCAGGATCACTAGCCGAGTCGATCTAGCCATGTCCGTCTGTCCGTATGAACGCTAAGATCGGAAACTATATGAGCTAGGCTATTGGATTTGGCATGCAGATTCCTGATCTTCTTGCGCAGCGCAAGTTTGTTTCAGCGAGGTGACACGCTTACTCTAACGCCCACAAACCGCGCAAAACTGTGGCTCCTACATTTTTGATGCTAGAATAAAAATATTAACTGAAGTCTATTAGTCTCATCAATACCTATCGATTGATCCAAAAAAAAGTTTGCCACGCACACTCTAACGCCCATAACGATTTAATCTGTCTACCGCCCACATAACCATATAATGAGATCGCGGGTAGGTGGCTTCAATCTCAATTTCAATCTTGCTTTGCTGCTAGCATATCTCCATTTCCCTTTGGTCCCTTTAGCTGAGTAACGGGTATCTGATAGTCGAGGTACTCGACTATAGCGTTCTTCCTTGTTTATTGTCTCTTTGGTCACGGTTTAGTTTTGGCTTATTACCTACCGCGGTGTTCTGTGGGCTAAGCTTATGCTTGATATGGATATAGCGATCTAATCCGGTCTGTATGGCCGGGCCCGCTTGCTGAATTTTGTTATACCCGTTACTCGTAGAGTAAAAGGGTATACTAGATTCGTCGGAAAGTATGTAACAGGCAGAAGGAAGCGTTTCCGACCCCATAAAGTATATATATTCTTGATCAGGATCACTAGCCGAGTCGATCTAGCCATGTCCGTCTGTCCGTCTGTCCGTCTGTCCGTCTGTCCGTCTGTCCGTATGAACGCTGAGATCTTGGAAACTATAAGAGCTACAATACTGGGATTAGGCATGCAGATTCCTGAGATTCCTGCGCAGCGCAAGTTTGTTTCAAAAGAGTGCCACGCCCACTCTAACGCCCACAAACCGCCCAAAACTGTCGCTTCTACAGTTTTGATGCTAGAACAAAAATTTTAACTGAAATGTATTGTTCTCATCAATACCTACCGACTAACCTAAAAAAAAGTTTGCCACGCCCACTTTAACGCCCACAAACCGCCCACAAACTTCAAAAAATCGTAAATATGAACGCGGATATCTCGGAAAATATCAAAGATAGAGAAACGAGATTTCAGATTTAGATTCCGTAGGCTTGAGCGCAGCGCAAGTTTGTTACGCGAATATGCCACGCCCACTCCAACGCCCACAAACCGCCCAAGTCTGTGGCGCCCACAATTTTCATGGTAGATACAAAATTTAAACTGAAATGTATTGGTCTCGTCAATACCTATCGATTGATTTAAAAAAAAATTTGCCACGCCCACTCTAACGCCCACAAACCGCCCAAGCCTGTGGCGCCCACAATTTTCGTGCTAGATAAAAAATTTTAACTTAAATGTATTGGTCTCGTCAATACCTATCGATTGATTTAAAAAAAACTTTGCCTCGCCCACTCTAATGCCCACAACGCTTAAATCTGTCTACCGCCGGTAGGTGGCGCATTTGCTGCTTGCATATCTTCATTTTCCTTTGGTCCCTTTAGCTGAGTAACGGGTATCTGATAGTCGAGGTACTCGACTATAGCGTTCTTCCTTGTTTTGGTTTTGATTTGTTGTCGTAGTTTTTGTTGCCGTTGTATTTTGCGCTGCGGTCGACGACATCGCAGTCGATTCCGAAATAATAGCCGTAGCTGTGGTTGTTGTTGATTTTGTTTCCGTTGCTGTACTTGCTGATACATTGAGTGCGATTGCAGAAGTTTTACCGCTGCATGTTGTTGGTGCGTTAGGGGTGGAAACTGATGTTGGGGGGTTTTGCACTGAGAACTCTACGCCGTCGCAGTAGGAGTAACAGTAAGTAGGCATGGTGAGCAAGATCGTGCTCCTTGGCTATCGACCGTCAGTAGGGTTATTTCTTGCACTTCGCTATCCGGCGTTGAGACATACGAGAAGTACCCGTCTCTTCGGCTAACGGAGCTTAGTCTCTCTTTAGTTTGTTCGTTGCTCAGGAAGGTCCACAATCGGAGCAATAGAGGAAGTCGATTTGCTAAACAGACGCTTCCATATCTCAGAATATCTTATGCGGCTAATAGACAACTATCTACGGAATCGAAAACTGACTTATCTGACAAGAGGAGGAGAAAAATTGATGGACATCACCTCGGAAGCAGCTCAAGGATTCATACTAGGACCGGTACTGTGGTATATCAGTTATGACGATATCCTCAGCACAGAAATGCCTGTCGACGCATTTCTCGAAGGATATGCGGATGCCATAGTCGCACTAAACTAAGTCATGATTCGGGTAAACGAATGGATGGACTCTTATGGCTTACAGCTGGCTTTTGAAAGCTATTGCTAGTCACCAGAAATCAGATGCCACTGGAGATAGAATTAAGGCTCACCGAGACAACTATTCGGACACAGAAGTCATAAAAATTACCTTAGGGTCAGGCTGGACTCAAAACTGACCTTTTGATCATAAATTAATAACGCTAGAGCCAAGGCTGCAGCGACAACAAGGTCCCTTAGTAGACTTACAAGTATGCCAAACATCGGTGGACCAATAATTTCTAGACCAAAGTTTTTAATGAATACAAACAACTCCATTCTTCTGTATAGATGCGAAGTGTGGGCTGATTCGCTGAAAACAAATTTCTGACTGAAGACTTTGTTGGCTATACAAAGAACTTCTGCCTAACGAATAATAAACGCATATCGCACGGTGTCGTGTGCTGCAGCAGTCGTCTGAGCATGCGTGATCCCGAAAATCTTGCTAGCCAAAGAACGCAAGAGCCTATATGACCTCCGACAAGCTGGAGATGCATCTAGACACCTAAAAAGAGAGACCCTCAATATCTGGCAAGAAAGATGGGATTGCGAAGGCACTGGAAGATGGACAAGAAGACTTATCCCCGATGTACACAAATACGTTACCCAAGTGCTCTCAGGTCAGGGCTACTTCAGTTTCTTTTTAAACAAGATGGGCAAAACACGGAAGTCAGCCGTATTTACGTTGATTCCGAGGCCGACAACGCAGAACACTCAGTGTTTTATTGTACGAAATTCGCCCAGCAACGAAATATTCTGTTAAGAGCAATCGTACAGATTACGCCGGAAACTATAGTCCTTAATATGTGCGAAATCGAAATGAACTGAAAGGCAGTAGCCGATTTTATCGGAGACATTTTGCGCTCGACGAAAATGGACCTTGATGAAAGGGTAAAAAAGGGCCGACTGGACGCAGACGATCAGACGTGCTCTGGAGATCGCCTCTCCTTGGGTGCCAATGAATATCTACTGTGGTATATTTAAGTAGAAACGAGCCTTAGAGCTTTAAATGAGCAGATGATGGGCGCGTTCTGCGCGCAAGAGACTCCACTTTGAAGTAATGCGGCAGCTTTTCCGAATTGGATAAAGGCCTGATGAGGGGTTTTTTTAGTTGGTGAAAGACCCACATACCACCCCTACGACGGTGAGATGCAGAAAGCATTTCCCCCCCTCAGCCCAGAAAAAAATGATTATTATTATTGTTATTTATTATTATTATTATTATTATTATTATTATTATTATTATTATTATTATTATTATTATTATTATTATTATTATTATTATTATTATTATTATTATTATTATTATTATTATTATTATTATTATTATTATTATTATTATTATTATTATTATTATTATTATTATTATTATTATTATTATTATTATTATTATTATTATTATTATTATTATTATTATTATTATTATTATTATTATTGTTATTATTATTACTATTATTATAATTATTATTATTATTATTATTATTATTATTATTATTATTATTATTATTATTATTATTATTATTATTATTATTTTTATTATTATTATTATTATTATTATTATTATAATTATTATTATTCTTATTATTATTATTATAGTTATTATTATTATTATTACTATTATTATTATACCCGTTACTCGTAGAGTAAAAGGGTATACTAGATTCGTCGGAAAGTATGTAACAGGCAGAAGGAAGCGTTTCCGACCCCATAAAGTATATATATTCTTGATCAGGATGACTAGCCGAGTCGATCTAGCCATGTCCGTCTGTCCGTATGAACGCTGAGATCTCGGAAACTATAATAGCTACAATACTGGAATTATGCATTCAGATTCCTAAGATTCCTGCGAAGCGCAAGTTTGTTTCAGCAGAGTGCCACGCCCACTCTAACGCCCACTCTAACGCCCACTCTAACGCCCACAAAGCGTCCAAAACTGTGGCTCCTACAGTTTTGATGCTAGAATAAAAATTTTAACTGAAACGTATTGTTCTCATCAATACCTATCGATTGAAAAAAATTTGCCACGCCTACTTTAAGCCGCCCACAAACTTCGAAAATTCGTAAATATGAACGTAGATATCTTAGAAACTGTCAAAGATAGAGAATTGGGATCTCAGACTTAGATTCCGTAGCCTTGTACGCAGCGCAAGTTTGTTACGCGAATATGCCACGCCCACTCTAACGCCCACAAGCCGCCCAAGCCTGTGGCGCCCACAATTTTCATGCTAGATACAAAATTTTAACTGAAATGTATTGGTCTCGTCAATACCTATCGCCCATAACGCTTAAATCTGTATACCGCTGGTAGGAGGCGCATTTCAATCTCGCTTTGCTGCTTGCATATCTTCATTTCCCTTTGGTCCCTTAAGCTGAGTAACGGGTATCTGATAGTCGAGGTACTCGACTATAGCGTTCTCCCTTGTTATTGAGGGAGAGAGAGCTAGGCTATTGAGATTTGACGAGCAGATTTCTGAGCCTCTTACGCAGCGCAAGTTTGTTTCAGCAGAGTGCCACGCCCACTCTAACGCCCACAAACCGCCCAAAACTGTGGCTCCTACACTTTTCATGCTGGAATAAAAATTTTAGCTGAAATGTATTGTTCTCATCAATACCTATCGATTGACCTAAAAAAAAGTTTGCCACGCCCACTTGAACGCCCACAAACCGCCCACAAACTTCAAAAAACCGTAAATATGAACGCGGATATCTCGGAAAATATCAAAGATAGAGGAATGGGATTTCAGATTTAGATTCCTTAGGCTTGAGCGCAGCGCAAGTTTGTCACGCGAATATGCCACGCCCACTCTAACGCCCACAAACCGCCCAAGCCTGTGGCGCCCAAAATTTTCATGCTAGATACAAAATTTTAACTGAACTGTATTGGTCTTGTCAATACCTATCGATTGACCCAAAAAAAAATTTGCCACGCCCACTCTAACGCCCACAACGCTTAAATCTGTCTACCGCCGGTAGGTGGCGCATTTCAATATCGCTTTGCTGCTTGCATATCTCCATTTTCCTGATAGTCGAGGTATTCGACTATAGCGTTCTTCCTTGTTTTATTTAGGATAATTTATACAGAGATTAAGTTTTACATATTCGCTGGCGATAGCGGTGCGCAGAAGAAGAAGAAGGAAGACAATCGTTAGAGAAGTTACATTATACGATGACTTTACTATCGATAGTTCGGTATACGATATGTGAGTGTAGATCAATACGGTGCCAATTGCATTTCCAATACTTCCCCTCAATTGGTAAGGCGTCATGCAGGTATTGTGTTTTGAAGCACCGAGTCCCTTTGTCAATATGGCTGCTGGCATCTCGGTCGTTGGAATGTAGTTTACTGAAATAGTTTCTTCTTCAACCAGCTCTCGGTTGAAATGGTGGCGGATGTCAACATGCTTGGTGCGTTTTTGGAACACGGGGTTGCGTGTAAGTTGGCCAGCACCTTGATTGTCGTTGTGGATGATGGTCGTCTTCAGTTGGCCCAAAACTTCTTGTAGAAAGCTTTTAAGATGAACAGCTTCCTTTGAGGAGTCAGACAAAGCCATATACTCTACTTCTGTGCTTGATAATGCAACCGTCCGTTGCTTTCGGCATTCCCAGGATATTGCTGCACTGGCGAACTTAAAAGCAAAACCTCAAAAAGATCTGCGATCATCAATGTTGGCGGCCCAGTCACCATCGGCGTAGCCTACAAGGTCTTTGCCACTTCGTTTGTAAACCAGGCAATAGTTCTGAGTGCCTTATAGGTAATGTAATACCCTTTTCGCAGCAATCAATTGTTGTTTTCCAAAGTTAGTATTGTATTGACTCAGTGCACTCACTGCAAGTGCAATATCAGGGCACTTTGATACTGCCAACCACATTAGGGCTCCTACTAAACTCTGATACTGCACGTTGGAAACATCTTCTTTCTCGTCTTCGGCTTTTGGACACATATCAGTTGAAAATTTCTCATTCGTGTTGATTGGTGCATTTACGGGCTTACAATTCTCCATATTGAACCGTTTGAGAATATCTGCGATATATTTTGGCTGACCCATGGTAAACTCTGTTTTGTCTTTGTTTTGTTTAAACTCGATGCCCAAGCAATACGATAGCTTACCCAAATCTTTCATCTGGAATTTGTTGGACAATTCGCGCTTCATTTCTAAAAGCATTTGGGTATTATTGGTCGCAGGATTCCGTTTTGTTCATTTTTCAGGTACACGCATTTGTCGGCGGTTAGAAGTACCCATTTCGTTTCGATAACCCTATGGTTTTTCTGTCGATCAACAACTTCCCAGGTATTGTTCATATTCACTGACCTGTACTCGTTTATTAACGCCTCCTTCCATTCGATGGCATTTGTACCTTCAAGTGCTGCGCTGGCAGTTAGTTCCTTTGGGTTCGTGAAGTGGCTTCGTGGAACTCATCTTCTGATTCGGACTCAAACTGCTGATTGGGTGTGTCGATCTGGTCTGCAAGTATTTGATTCTAAATTAATCTGGGTCTTCCTGGTTTACCTGTTAGCAGCTTCCTTGGCACTCCACGACCACGTTTTACTGGCTGTCTATCGTCTGGCTCATTGTCCTCTGACTCAGGATCTTCTGGTTGGATGCTTTCGTTGTCATCTTGGTAATTTTCTGGTTGATTGTCTGCTACCGGCTCAATGTTGACATCGATCCGAGGTTCAATGAACTCTTCGATCTTATACTCGTGCCCAAATAGATTTGTGAAAGCGACGTCTCGGCTTTTAATTAACTTTTGGTTTATTACATCATACAGCCTATAAGCTTTGGCATCGGTGCAGTATCCAACGAATTCGCATTTCTTGGATTTTGCGCTGAACTTACTCTTTGATCGTTTGTCCAGTGAATATGCAATTTGACCGAATTTTTGCATATTCCTTACAATTGGGATGCGATTGTTTCACAGCTTAAAAGGCGTTTCTCCACATAGGCTCCTTCAAGGACATCTGTTTCTTAAGTAGTTTGCTGTGTTTACTGCTTCAGCCCAGTAGCTCGCAGGAAGTGCGGCCTGCAACATCAGGCAGCGAGCCATTTCAACAAGGGTCCGGTTTTTATGTTCGGCTGTACCATTTTGTTGAGGAGTATATTCTACGGAATACTCGTGCTTTATTCCCTGGGCTGCAAGATAACTTTTGAACTCATTATTAGTGTATTCTGTTCCGTTATCTGACCTGATTGTTTTTATCTTCTTTCCAGTTTGCCGTTCAACATAGTTTTCCAATTCCTTAAATTTCTGGAACACTTCAGACTTGCTTTTGATAGTGTAGAGCTCGCACCATTTTGAGAAATCCTCGTTGAATGTCAAAAAGTAGAGGGTGCCGCCGTGGCTATTTACACGCATGGGACCGCATACGTCGCTGTGTATTAGTTCTAGTACGTCTCTTGCTCTTGAATTTGATACTGGGAACGGCTTTTGGGACTGCTTCTTCTTGATACATACTTCGCAATTTGGAAGAGTCTCCTTGAGGTTTACTTCGGCTCCTTGTACTTTACCTTTCCTTATTGGTTCTTTTAGGTCCGGCTCATTAAGATGGCCGAAATGTTCATGCCATTCTTTGATGCTGTTTTGCTTACCTGCAGCGATCTGGATGCATTCGTGATTTTCTTCTATCTGGTATAAGTCCAATTTGAGACTAGCGGTGAACACTATTTCTCCTCCTGTAGCTCTAATTATTTCAGCTTTCTCCTTCTAGAAAACAATATTGAAGCCGTGATCACATATTTTTGAGACCGATAAGAGATTGGTCCTTAAATCCGGCACATAGAGCGTGTTCTTCAGGCTGGCGTTGAACTTGTTGTTTGGCGAGAACTGCACGGATCCATATCCTTTTATGTCTGTAGCCTCATCATTTGCCAGTTTTAGCTTCGGACCTTCTGCATGCTCAAGATTCACGAACATACTTTGTTGTGAGCACATGTGTGACGTTGCTCCAGAGTCTAGACACCAGTTACTGCAATCACTGCTTGTATGATAAGCTGCGTTGATGTACATGCTATCATTCTGGCTCTTTATTGGCTTCGACCTGCCCTCAGCTGCACGGTGACCGACTTTTCCGCAGCTTTAACATTTAAACTTAAACTTCTGATTATACCCGTTACTCGTAGAGTAAAAGGGTATACTAGATTCGTCGGAAAGTATGTAACAGGCAGAAGGAAGCGTTTCCGACCCCATAAAGTACATATATTCTTGATCAGGATCACTAGCCGGGTCGATCTAGCCATGTCTGTCTGTCCGTATGAACGCTGAGATCTCGGAAACTATAAAAGCTACAATACTGGGATTAGGCATGCAGATTCCTGATTTTCCTGCGCAGCGCAAGTTTGTTTCAGTAGAGTGCCACGCCCACTCTAACGCCCACAAACCGCCCAAAGCTGTGGCTCCTACAGTTTTGATGCTAGAATATTTTTAACTGAAATGTATTGCTCTCGTCAATACCTATCGATTGACCCAAAAAAAGTTTGCCTGAAATGTATTATTCTCATCAATACCTAGCAATTAAGCCAACAAAAAGTTTGCCACGCCCACTTTACCGCCCACAAGCCGCCCACAAACTTCAAAAAATCGTAAATATGAACGTGGATATCTCGGAAACTACTAAATATAGAGAATTGGGATCTCAGATTTAGATTCCGTAGCCTTGTACGCAGCGCAAGTTTGTTACGCGAATATGCCACGCCCACTCTAACGCACACAAGCCGCCCAAACCTGTGGCGCCCACAATTTTCATGCTGGATAAAAATTTTAACTGAAATGTATTGGTCTCGTCAATACCTATCGATTGATCCGAAAAAAATTTGCCACGCCCGATCTAACGCCCATAACGCTTAAGTCTATCTACCGCCGGTAGGTAGCGCATTTCAATCTCGCTTTGCTGCTTGCATATCTCATTTTCCCTTTGGTCCCTTAGCTGAGTAACGGGTATCTAATAGTCGAGGTACCCGACTATAGCGTTCTTCCATGTAAGTGATTAATTCTTTCGGTTTGCTGTTATTATAGTTCTTGTTTGCCAACAATGCTCCGGGCGTCGACTCGCTTTGATTTCTGTTTATCGCCTCGTATTCGTCTAATAACTTTATTTTAAGTGCCTCCGTTAAGATTAAGTTTACCTGCGTTTAAATCGCGATTCGAAACTGTTCATATTCCTCAGGAATACTGTACAGTAGCAAAATGGTTAACAGATCGTTGATATTCATGAGATCAACTTCGTTTATTTTGTCTACTAAATCGGAAAACATATCTATGAGGCTTCTCAGGTCTCCGCCTGCATTAATTTTTAGTACACCAGATTTCAACAGTGCGGCTTTACGGGCTGGCCCCGTAGACTGGTAAGTGCTATGCAGCTTCTTCCATATATCGTTTGAAGTTTCGCAGTTTTTTGTATGCCTTAGTTCCGATGTTGACATGACCAAAATGAGATCGGACTTAGCCTTTGCATCTTCGTTTATCCACTGCGTGTCGTTTGCTTCGGGTTTTAAATGCGTCCCGTTCACATATTTCCACGAGTCGTTCTTGACTAACAAGGCCTGCACTTGTATTTTCCAGGTGTCGAAATTATCTTTGCCCAAGAGCTCTATGCGTATACTAGCAATACTCATTTTTCTTTATATGTTGCGTTTAGTTTTGCTACACAAGCAACTATTTCACGAAGCTACACAAGCAACGAAAACTCGTATTTTTTCTATTACCAATTTGACGCCTTCTCAAAAACTAGTCCAATCTCAAACGGTGTGCTCAGGGACATGGCGACCCCCTGTTCTAACTATCGCCTTACCCGGGCATCGCGGATCTCTGCCCGGGCGGACTTTTCCCCTTCTCCGCAACTCGTGGGACCAATTATAGAACATAAAAAGCAAATTAACAACACAACACAAAACACAGAGACGGGAACTCTCAAAAAACCCATGGATAAGCTGAACACTGGTTCCACCGTCCATACCAGCACGGTCCCGAAAGGGCCGCATACCAAACTGGGGATGACGGGTGGCAGAAAGCCAGCCGCAAACGCCTCCGCCACGAGCGCATCTGCGCCTAAAGCAGCGGAAGGCACTGCCAAGGCGCTCGGGCCACCCGCTGGAGCAAACAAATACACATACGCAGAAAGGCGGACTGCCGCCCAGACTCTGCGCTCACATACCGTTGCCACACCTTCGCCTGAATGGCTAAAAAAGGTAGAGTGGGCAAGGAAGGTGCTTCCTAACTACGGGCAGGATAAGCCCACTCAAGAAGGGACTCAGGCGAAAAGGCAGCGATCCCTCGAACTACCCAGACCATCGGCGAAGAGATCTGAGGTCCAGCCATCGGTCTCGTTCGCCGAAATCACGAAGAACCGTGTCCTACTCGGCCTAATTGACAGGGGAAATCCGGAGGGCAGGATCCCCAGGAACAAGTGGAAGGCAGTGGAGTGCCACCTTTCCCTCATTTGCCTGCGCATGGTACGGGAGAAGCCAGGCACCTCGCCGTGCTGCATGGACGTGGGCTGGTACCAGGGCAGCGTCAAGGTGGTGGCCTGCAACAGTCAGCGGTCGGCTGACTTGTATAAACATCGTCGCGCTAGACTGGTGCGATGTCCCCAGTAGGCCCCGAGCCAGGATCTGGCTTCCAGCAGCGATCAAGGCGCCGGAGGACATCCTCTTTATGTTGCAATAATGCAACCCGCACTTCCCCACGAAGGACTGGAAAGTCGTCAAGGTGGAGGAGCATGAAGGGGACGTCAACCAGGCAGTGCTGGTCCTGAACAAGGAGTCAGTTGCTCCGATCGAGACTGCTCGAGGAGTGCTGAACTTCGGGTTCAGTGCGATAAACATCAAGGTGTATAAGGGCGACTCCAACGCCGCTAGTAGCTCTGCCGGCAACACAGCCGAGCAGGTCCTTACTGTGGAGTTGGAGGCACTTGGTGGGCCGGAGGACGGCTACTCCACCGATTCGTCGCTAAGCAGAGAGATGCGAGCGCTCGGACCGGCTATCGAGGACGTAGACCTCAGCGATACAGAGGAGGCCGACGTCACTGTGGTGGAGGTTGAAGCTGTAGATGTCACTAAGACTTTTACAAATAAACCTTCACCATAGTAAAGCAGCGTCTGCTGCACTTCTGCTTCGCCTGACCGAAGGCGGAGCCGACCAAGTCCTTGTACAGGAATCTTGGGTAGTAGGAGGCAAGGTTGCTGGACTAGGAACAAAGGAATACAACTTATGCTTGACCCCAAAGAAGGTAAAATTCGAACCTGCATATTGGCCAAAAGGCATCTTATTATATTTATACTTCGCAATTACAGCAACGGAGACAACACCGCAGTAAGCCTGGAGCTGCAAAGTGGCTCTATAAGGGTCCTATCGGAAAACCCCCCAGATGCGCTGGTCAGAGGACTGGCAGAGAAATGCAAAAAGCTCAGGAAAGGTTTGGTAATAGGCTGTGACGCCAACGCCCATCACACCCAGTGGGGTTGCCCAAACAACAACTACAGAGGTGAGTCTCTTTTTGATTTTATTCTAAATTCGAACCTATTCTTATGCAATAGGGGCAATGTCCCTACATTCATAACTAAAGAAGGGATTTTCAATCGACTTTGTTTCTCACTACACCTGACCCCTCCTCCGCGAGTTAGGTCTATTTTTCGAGTCCGACAGCGCCAAAGAAACTCACTTGTTGACCCAATAATAATAATAAAAATGGATCACGTGCGCGAAAAAGCTGTGCTGCTGCGGGCGATTGGAGTGCACCGACAAACAACCAAATCGCAGCTGAGCTTACAGCTGATCGGTTTTGACTCGCCGGCACTTATATACTTAAACGAACAATTAACGAAAACAAATTACGACATTTTTAAGCATGTCATGCGCCTCAAAAAACAAAAGCGCGTAGCGGCCGTCTTTACTCGCCGTGGAGACATATTTGTTAAGCCTATAGACGGAGGAGAGGCTTACTACGTGCAAAGCTCCAATGAGCTTTCTGATCTGAGTAGTGATGTGGGCGAAATCAACTCAAGCAGAGATGCCGCTTTAGAGAATAATTCATTTCGTAATTAAAATTTTTTTTATCTCTATATTAGGATTTCAAATCAGTTTAATATCTTTATCTCTTGTTATTCATATGTTTAGGATCAGTCGCATTGTTAATTTAGTAGTCTGCCTAATTTTTTGTCTGGTGTCTTGTCTTGTTTTTTTATTTTGAAATTTAAAACTATTCACAATGGAAGAAAGCCTTAATAATTCAACAGCAAATAGTCGTGCCCTATTGTGCATCCATGGCAAAGCAGAGACTTGGTCTCAAGATTTGTTATATAAGTGCCCAAAGCCTGCCAAAGTGAAACAGTGAATCTTTCATTTCCAACCCACTTCAGCAGAACACGTAACACATTATTAGATTTGTTTTTTGTGAGTGATGTTAATAAAATATGTTTGTATGATCAGATAATCGTTCCGTCCTTTTCAAAACATGACCTTATATACCTGACCTATAACTTTGACCTAAACTATACCATACAATATTTTATCGTGACTTTAATAATATTAATTACATACTGTTGAACGAAGCATTTGACCTGTGTGTATGGAACAATATTTACAGTCTTCCAACAGTCGATCGTCAACTTAAACTTCTACAACATAATATTAGCCACTTATACGATAGTTTTGTTTCAGTTAAAAGTAAAACAATTCGACCGTCCGAAAAAACATGGTTTACCAATAATATAAAATTGGCAATTATAAAACGAAATGAAGCATACCAGAAGTGGAAAAGATACAAAACACCGCAACACCACAGCATGTTTGTATCTCTGAGAAAAACGGTTACCAAACTAATCGACTCTGCAAAATCAAACTTTTTTAGCCAAAAATTTAAAAACTCAACTTCTTCGAGTCAAACATGGAAACAGATTAAAGCTCTAGGGATAGGTAAACAAAAGACATCACAGGAACTAGATGTTGACATAGATGAACTCAACCTTAAATTAGCAGAATGCCGAGTTCCTGAGGTCACAACCAACACGTACCTGAATTCAGTACCTGAAAACATCTGTGATACAAGGTTTAGATTTATGTGTGTTGACCAATGTGATGTTTTAGATAATATTCTTAAAATTAGGTCTAACGCAATTGGACCTGACGATATTCATCCTAAATTTATAAAAATCCTACTTCCTTAACTTATCCCTTACCTTACGTACACGTTTAGCATGACTCTTACCACGTATACGTTCCCTGTTTGCTGGAAAACCGCCAAAATTATCCCAGTACCAAAATCAAACAAAGAATACCGGCCGATTTCTATTCTTCCGTACCTCTCGAAGGTGTTTGAAAATATTGTCGCATCACAAATAAATAATTTTATATCTGTCAATAGCCTCTTAAATGACCATCAATCTGGATTTAGAAAAAATCGTAGTTGCACTTCAGCCATCTTAAAAATAACCGAAGATATACGTCAACAGACGGACAACTCGTATGTCACCTTCTTACTATTGCTGGACTACAGCAATGCGTTCGACACAGTAAATCATGATATCCTGTGCTCAAAACTCAAAAATTTGTATTTCTTTTCCAATACTGCCGTCAAACTTTTGTGTTCGTATCTTAAAAATCGTCGTCAGTATGTTGTATCGTCAAATACTTGTTCTTCGTTTGCCTGTCTGAAGCGTGGTGTACCCCAGGGTTCGGTTCTTGGACCACTATTATTCACACTTTATATAAATGATCTTCCTTCTGTGCTGTCGAAATGTAATGTCCATTTATATGCTGATGATGTTCAGATGTATGTTAGTCGTCCCTTAAACAGAATTAGTGACTGTTTAGATATTTGTAGAATGGAGCTTGGAAGAGTAAATGAGTGGGCCAAAAACAACGGTCTAGCCATCAATCCATTGAAATCAAAGTGCTTAATCATTTTTAAGAAGAAAATATGCAATATTGAACTGTTCCCCTTGATGATTAACAGAACACCAATTGAGTACGTGGAAACCACCAATAATTTGGGTATCACATTTAATAGAACCTTGAACTGGAATGACCACGTAAACAAAGCTGTAGGCAAAACATACGGACTAATAAGATCATTGTCACTAGTTAAATGTTCCTTACCTGTTAGTGTGCGTCTTCTAATTGCCAAGTCTTGTATAATACCCACACTCTTTTATGGTCTAGAGATCTATGCAAATTGTGATGTAGCAAGTCAACATAAGCTGAAAATAGCATACAACAGTATTACGCGTTTTATTTTTAATTTGCATAACCATGACCATGTAACTCAATTTGCTTACAAGACATTTGATATAAGCTTGGCAGATTATATGAAAAGTAGTACAATAATCTTTTTACACAAAGTTATATACACTAGGAAGCCATCGTACTTATTTGAAAAACTACAATTCTCCAGATCTACGAGAACAAAGAATATTATCTGCATCCGACACAGGTTTCTGCTTTCAAATAGACAATTTTTTATAAATGCGATTAGAACGTGGAACGAGCTTCCCAACTACATAAAGGAAACTAGGAGCACAACACTATTTAAGACAAAACTTCTCTCACACCTAAAAATTAGAAGTTCTAGTCTACTATAAGATATATTATCCTATTTTAACATTGCCACTTATCCCCAAAACCTTTTCCTTAGTTTTTTAATTTCGATTTAACTTCATTTCTATTTATCTAAATGTTCAACAATAAATGTAACAATGTATTTCATTAAATTTAAGAACCAATTTTGTCCAAATTTAAATATGTTTACCAGTTGTGACTAGCGCTGTAATTTATAAGTTTTAGAACTTGTAGCGTTAGGAAGCCTTAAACAATAAATAATAATAATAATAATAATAAATAATAATAATAATAAAGCTTGCCAAACGATAATAGATCTAACTTTGGTATCGGACTCACTCGTAGGCGCAGTCAAAAACTGGGCAGTCTCTGACGAGAACTCCTTTTCGGACCATAGATTCATAGAAACTGTATTGTCCCTTGATTCGCCCTTGCCGGTCAGCTTCGCTAACCCCAGACGAGCCGACTGGCACAGGTACAAAGAAGTTCTGACAAATATCCTCCCCATGGAACCGCCAGAAAGCATCACAAACCCACAGGAGCTGGACGGACCAGTATATAAATTCACAGAGGCATGCAACACTGCCTTCAAAGTGGCATGCCCCACAGAGAAACCAAGGGGAAGGAAAAAACCCCTCTGGTGGACCCAACAACTATCAATCCTCAGAACCAACTGCAGATGTCTGTTTAACAGAGCAAGTATGAACTAGCCTCTTACAAAAAGGCCATTAGAAGAGCAAAACGAACGGCATGGCAGACCTTCTGCTCTGACATAGAAAAAACAACTGATGCCGCAAGGCTCAGGAAAATACTCTCTAAGACAGCCGCGCCTTTGGGCTATCTTCAAAAAGCAAATGGATCATGGTCAGACTCCAGTAAAGAGTCCTTGGACCTGCTCCTAGACGCTCACTTCCCGGGGAGCCAACAAAAAGGTCATCCTCCTGAAAGAGGAGCAGGAGAGGGAATCGAATTAAATCCACTCCTATCAGACCGCAACATGAAATGGTCCATTCATAGTTTCAAACCATACAAATCGCCGGGATCGGACGGGATAACACCGGCTCACACCCAACAAGCAGGACAAATAGCCATAAACTGGTTGAAAAAAATCTTCCAATCCATCCTGGCGGTAGGAGAACTAACAACAGCATGGCAAGAAACAAAGGTGGTTTTCATTCCCAAGGCCAACACATAAGGGCCACCGTAGACCCGACACAAATATCAGAAGCACAGCACGCTTACACCAAAGGTAAGTCAACCGAATCGGCGCTACACTTGGTGGTAATCAGCATCGAGAAATCACTCAGCATCAAGGAATACACACTGATCGCCTTCCTGGATAACGTGCCTTCAATAACGTGCCCCCACTGCTATAACAGTATCTCTCACAGAACTAGGGGTTGAGCCGCCAATGGTGAGGCTAATCCATAAATTGCTGATAAGCAGAATGGTCACAGCCACACTAGGGACCTCAACCCAGACTAGACTAGTGAACAGAGGCACCCCGCAAGGAGGTGTACTATCACCCCTCTTGTGGAATATCGCAGTAATAAGCTAATATGGATTCTGGAAGGAGGAGGTTGTAAGGTTGTGTGCGATCTTATGACCGCTAAACTAAAAGTACTATCGGACGATAGCGAACGGACTTTAGGTAAATCCCTCGAAAACGGAACTTGTTCTATTTACAATTAGATGCAAGACCCCACAACTCAACCCACACATTCTAAACAATTGTAATCTCTCTTTTAGCGATCACGCCAGGTACTTGGGGTTAGTACTAGGTAAGCGCCTCAAATGGGGCTTAATCAACCAAGAGAGAACCAATACAGCGACCATTGTGCTTTACTCCTGTAAAAAAGCAATTGGGCTAAGATGGGGCATGTCCCGTAGAATAGTCAACTGGATACACACAGCGGTAGTCAAGCCAATCCTACTGTACGGAGTGGCTCTGTGGTGGACCGCCTTGCACAAACAATGCATACTGACTCCTCTAAACAAAGTACAGCGAATGGCGGCTTTGTGTATTAGTGGAGCCCTTCGAACCACCCCGAATGAAGCGCTGAATGCGATTTTGAACCTCCCTAGCCTAAGCTAACTTGCGCTTAAGTTAAGTTAGGCTTAATGAGTTCTTATGTCCAAGTGAACCAATAAACACCTATGCACGTCGCGCAAAAAACCCCAAAGTACCCCCGTGTTCTTTTGCGTACCCTTCGTTCTTGGGACTTCATCTATTTTAGCGCTCAAGCCACCCCGCCCCAACATTTTGGCCCAGTCCGGATTTAAAAATCTTTGGATTTTCATCTCCTGGAGTTTTCTTTGATTTTTCCCAGCAGGCTTGAACCGCTCCAGATAAGTTCCACTTACTATATTTTGCCGGTCATACAGTCAGTTTTTCGAACCCTATTTCGACTAACTTTCTGTTTGATATATTGTCTAAATCCAACAGTGATTAATCCGACGCAACAGCAATAAATATATGTATTTCAATTCCGTTACTTGTGCCCGACAATATTCCAGTTTTCTTTGCCCACAATTGTACACTTTAAACAATTTCAGTAAATATTTCAGTGCTACTATTTAACTAAAATAATTCTCAAATATATTTTCAATTCCAATTGTGATTTAAATATAACTCAGTCACAGTAAAAAATTCCCGATCATAAAATTGTTCCTTAAGATTTGCACTCATTATATTTTACTGTGTTCCAGCTGCGTGTGTATATTTACATAAATATTCTAGTACAGTCCACTCTAACTACTCTTTCTAATACAGTCCACTCCGGCTACCTTTCTCGACCTACAAATACGGCTAAATTTTTTTGCTAAACTCAGTTCCATTCCTAAACTTTTTGAAAAAATTATTACCTGTCAGTTGCAGCATCATTGCAGGTCTATTATTTCACCTTGTCAGCATGGCTTCACTAGATGTCGCTCTACTTCTACAAACCTACTTGAATTTACGTCTTTAATTACTAGAGGATTTCTGACACATCATCAAACTGATGTGATGTGATTAACATGTTGAATTTGAACTATTCTAAATGTAACTTTATGACCTTTTATCGTTGTAATCTATCTCTGTATTCTTATTCTATCGGAAATAACGCCCTTGAACGTATTTTTTCTGTTCAGGATCTTGGCATTCTATTTGATCATAAACTTAGTTTTAAGGACCATATATCTACTATATCTAACAAAGCCAGAAGGCTCCAGGCGTTTATGAAGCGTTGGTCAAGGGAGTTTGATGATCCATACACAACAAAGCTTTTGTATGTTTCTCTTGTTCGTCCGTCAATGGAATATTGCTCGTGTATATGGTCACCTCAAATTAGCTGTTACCAAAATATGTTAGAGTCCGTTCAAAAATAATTTCTTTTATTTGCTTTGAGAGGTTTAAACTGGGACACAGGAGGTCGATTGCCCTCTTACCATGCGAGGTTGCGCCTGCTGGACTTACCAACCCTGGACAATCGTAGAAAGTGTCATGGAGCTATGTTTTTGCATAAATTAATTAATGGTGATGTCGACTCTCCCTTCTTTCTTAGTTCCCACACCTTGAATTTACCCTGTAGAACACTTCGTCGTTTTCGTCCGTTGTCCCTGCCAATTTGTAGATCCAATTATGCCCTTCATGATCCTTTTTGGGTTCTTTGTGACGACTATAATGCACTGTGTCGCGTCTTACTGTTTGATAGCCCTAATGCAACTAATAATGATAAACTTATGTATTTTCTATCTTCCAATAATTTGTAAATTTCTATGTTACTAGCCATTCTATGTGAGCATGTATTTTAAACTGTCTATTGTTATGTCGTCTTTTTCCATGTCCGCGATTTCGTTTACTTGCCCAAATCGGTTTAGGGCTCGCGCGTAACAAGCGTTGCTTGGTGTCGTAAGGGCCACTTGTTTGTACTGACCATAGTGCATCAACGTCGAAGAATATAAACTATTTCTAAAATTAAAAACAAGGTTACAATATCCACAAATTTACTCCAGCAAATCGTCTGCAATTTAGTTGTGACAAACAAACGCACCGACTAACAAACATAAGTGAAGTCTTTACAATTCCCGCAGCGTTATTCCGCTATTCGCACCCCACATATGTACATGTGTGCAGTGTATATACATACGTATATCAATATTTTTGCCAGTGCACAGTGGGTCCAGGGGTCACAATAAATGTTCCTTTCAAACAAACAAAATTAAAATCCGTAATTCTTTACATAAGTCGGACCATCCGATATAATAAATATTTATTGACTTTACCGTATATATTTACAATCTTGATTGGTTCCTAAATTCCAATTGGATTCTTGCCCGTTTCCTTACTTCTGAATTACAAATTTTAAATTTTTTTACGTCATGGCAACATCAGTCAAATCCACTTTAACCAAATTTATGGCCACAGCTGACTGTCTGATCCACTTTGAGGCCACTGTGATTGCTCCAGGTGCTCCTACCCCAACGTTATCCGCCTGTAAAATCCGACGCGATCACTTAAATTCCTTGTGGCAAACGGTAAAGGCAGCATACGACATATGCTCCGACTGCATTATAGCTGCAGGCGAGGGCTCCGCAGACACGAAATCCACACTAAAATCCAAGTATTACCAAACGTACTCCACCTATGAAATGTTTGCCGCGCAGCTCATGGAACAAATCCAAAAAGGCTTCTCCCAAATACCTCAAGCTCCAGTAAATCCATCCCAAAATTCCACGTCGTATGACTGTCGACTCCCTCCTATCGACACAGAGGTTTTCTCTGGCGATTATCTTCGCTGGCCAACTTTCCGGGACCTTTTCACGGCAATATACATAGACAATCCGAGTCTAACGCCCGTTGAAAAATTATTCCAATTAAATTCAAAAACAAGTGGCGAAGCTCATTCCATAGTTTGGAGATCCCCACTCACCAATGATGGCTTTCGCTCAGCCTGGAAAAACCTAACTAAGCGTTTCGAAAATAAGCGATTGCAGGTGAACAGTCACCTGAAAACACTTTTAAATGTGCCTTAAAGGAACTTCAACGCACTTTTCAAGGTTGCTTAACTTTCTTAAAACTTTCCGGTGTTAATATTGAGAATTGGGATCCTATCCTGGTATATATGTGCTCGACAAAACTTCCAAAGCTCACTCTCGCATTATGGGAGCAATCCATCCAAAATAAAGCCGAAATTTCTACGTGGCTTGAGCTTGATTCCTATTTGACGGAGCGCCATCGAACTCTTGAGGCCGTCGATAGTTTCCGATCTGCCAATTTCCTCCACGTCCAGTCCAAAGGCACAAATCGAGTGGCAGAATTTCCAAAAATAAATTCCTTTAACACAAGGTTAGTTTCGATACCCAAAGGCTGCGATCTGTGTTCGAAGAAGAACCATCCCGTGCGTATATGTCCACGCTTCCTACAAATGACGGTAAACGATCGCCTAGCCTATATCCAAAGGAAGCAGTTGTGCTCCAATTGCTTTACAAGTAGCCATCAATTCCGGGATTGAACAAGCGCTCACAACTGTCTCACTTGCCAAGATCGGCATCACACAATGCTGCATCGAAACAGCGGTCCTACTACTCTGCCGATTCCATCCGACCCTCCAAGGCCAGTTCCACACACCATTTCGTCCTATTCAACGCAAGTTTCCGTACAAATAGTCCCTCCTAAAAATACTTCATCCGAATATTGGATTCCATACCCCGCCTTGGATGGCAGACGTACTCGAGGTATTAAATCCTACCAATGCCGTCTGCCAAAATATCCATCCTCTACGGAAGTGCCACCACTTTCTACGGCTAAGCCCCCAGAATCGGCTCCAGGAAGTACATATCCAGAAGTACTGCTCCAATTGCTTGGCTCACAATCATTCCAAGGACTCCTGCCGCAGCGGCCATCACTGCCACAAGTGTGGAAAGGACCACCACACTCTATTATTATTATTATTATTATAATTATAATTATTATTATTATTATTATTATTATTATTATTATTATTATTATTATTATTATTATTATTATTATTATTATATTTTATTATTATTATAATTATCATTATTATTATTATTATTATTATTATTACCCGACAAGGGCGGCGGCTACACAATTGCATTTTTTTAGATCGGCAACGGCATTAATTGAAACCCTGGTAAAATGGCTGCTGGGATAATGCCAAAGCTACCTCCGCCCTTTTTAAACGAGTATTTAAGAGAACTCCTGCTTAATACCCGTCCTAGCTCTGAACGTACCCATAAGGACCAATTCAAGGGGGCATCATGAAGGACTGTACATATGTGAGCAGATAGCGATTTAAAGTTTGTGCATGTAGCAAGCAGAACAATAATAAAACCCAAGAAGAATAGAGAGAAGCGACCCAGAAGTGTAGAAATTTGACGAGGTCGCCAGATCAAGGCGTTCCAAAAGAAGGAAAGACTTCGCAAGTGGTTCATCTCGAGGAACAACCAAACCCATCTACGGGAATACTGCACGAGGATCAGCAAGCCCCTTCTTCAGCCCAAGATGTCAGACCTATGGGGTAGGCTCCCCAAGACAAGAGCTTATATATTAGATGAGAGCCCTAGAAGAGGAAACGATCGATAAATGCAGAGCAGTGCTTCGAAAAATTAAACATTAAACATTTTGTCGGGAATTACAGGAAAAGCTGGCTGAATGCCGAAACAACAAAAGGCTAGAGGAAACTTACACACCAGTTTCGTCCCGAAAAAAGCGGACTACCTCTAGCTCGACCAAGCAAGAGGCATCTAAAAAGCTTAAAAATAAAGAAACGAAGGAAAACCAACAAAGAAAGATAAAAACCCCAAAGTACGTACCAGATCCCGCCCAGAAGCTGTATTGGTCAAGCCCGCAGAAGACAGGAGTTACGCCGAGGCGTTGAGGGAGCTTAGGGAAAACTTGAAGCCTGGCGAAATATAGATACCCTTCAGTTCCACTTGTTCACTTGTGTTTCACTTGTGATTCACCTTGTGAATCCCGTGGGACATGTCCTCTTGCACAAGTGAAGAACAAGTGACACTCCATATAGACAATTGTATGGGATGTCCGCTTTTTCACAAGTGAAAATGAAAATGAAAATTTTTGGAAGTCCCACGGGATATCACTTCTTCCTTATACTCATTTGTCGTATGGCCTGTCACGTGCCGGTGACACGTCCAACGTGAAATCACTTGTGAAATTCAGAATATTTCCAATGACTTTTCACTTATGAAATCACTTGCAAGTGACACGGCCCAAGTGAAATCACAATTCAATTATGAAAATATTGAATTTAAAATACATACATTTTTAAATACATTGTCACGTAGTTCTCTGGCCGGGGTAAAACCTCACTCGGGGCCAAGGAACCTATACAAGAAATTTATGTAGAAGGGTGGAACCTGTAGTAGGAATTTGTATGGAGGGTGATAGCACGAGGTACTGAGGGGTGCGATCGCACTGCTTGGTGGTGAACTTGGATGACTCCGACTGGGAGGTGGCAGCACGAGGTACTGAGAGGGCGATCGCACTGCTTGGTGGGGAACTTGGGGGGTCCCGCTGAGAACGCTCTCTGGTGGCAGAGCGAGGTACTGAGAGGGCGATCGCACCTCTTGGTGGTTAACTTGGATGACTCCGACTGGACTTGGCTACGGGGATTCCGCCGGGCGTGAACGGCGGGGTTTATCTACCCCGGGTGAACTGGGAGTCTACGGGGGTCCTACACTCCGGATATTCTCGGAGTCTACTCGGTTTTTACACTCCGGATGTTCTAGGAGTCTACGGGGCTTCTACACTCCGGATATTCTCGGAGACTACGAGGATTCTGCACTCCGGATGTTCTCGGAGTCTACGAGGATTCTACACTCCGGATGTTCTCGGAGACTACGGGGACTCTATACTTCGGATGTTCTCGGAGTCTACGAGGATTCTACACTCCGGATGTTCTCGGAGACTACGGGGATTCTATGGTGGGAGCTCTCGGCCAGATGCGCCGCGTGGATGCGAAACCAAACACGCGCCGTTGATCTGGGTCGATAAAGGGTATGAGAAGAAGGAGGGGGGTGTAGGGGTAGAAATAACACACGGGGTTTTTTAAGTTTCAGGTTTGTATTCGCAATTGATAAGAATGGGGGGCCCTGGCTGCTGCCCTCACAAGGGGTATGCTTGCTGACGTGTATTTTGGTGCGCTGGTCGGTGTTGCGCAGATCGACAAGAGCCTAAAACACTTAACACAAAGGTGCGGCGTCGGGCGCGGGTTCGGATCAGCGCGTATCTTGTCGCGTGTGTGTCGGTTGTGGCGTGCCGGAGGGATGTTCTGTAGTATGCATGCAACTTATGGGAAGTGCTAGTGTCAGCATATTCCCATGGCCCGAGTGCAGACACATACAAAGCATGCATGTACAACTCCTCTCGCGCTCTCAGTGCTACCAGCACAAATACAATTGAGAGCATATACTTCAATATATATGACGGCCGCTGCCAATGTTTGCAGGCAGCGCAGCCGCAAATAGCTAGCTGTAATTCATTCATATTTTGACCATTGCTAAAAAAAGATCTGTTCATGGCAATCGTAACAAATGACAATTCTTTTAATGAAAATATAATGGCTAATGCAAGAGTTCGGACCACACGTCCACTCTCGGCGAAAAGTCAAAACGGAAGAGGCCAAGCTTAGGAATCAGAGATCGCACATCAGTCGAGCGTCGCGCTCGCTGAATCAGTTCCCCACTATCGGTGGTGCTATCGATCGCGGGCCTCACGAGTGCGATAACGCGTTAGGGGGCTTTGTCTAGGGTGCGTGTCTTGGCTCGAAATGAATACTAGTTTAATTAGTTTCCTTAGTTCCTATTTAATTCATAACGTTGAACTTCATGTCCGATCTTAAAGCTAATAGCAAAACTATGAGTATGACTACAATAAACTAAATATGAATGAATAGGACTTGTGCGCCCTTGATTTAGGGCGTTACAGCATTTTAATTCATTTTAATTAGATGCTATTATTCAAATTTTCAACTAGTGGACAATTATTGCTTCTGTTTTTTTGTAAGCTTATTTTTAACATTTGTCATCGCCTTTCTTAAACCTTTGTCCGGGTCCTCCGAATCCTTGGCCAACGCTCCTGGGCACGTGTTTAAAAATGCGTTTTATTTGTTAATTTGTATATTTACCTTTTATAGCTGTGATTAACCCTTTGCAGAATTTTTATTGGCACAAAACATTTCATCATCCACTTTCGGCTAACGGAACCCATTGAATACCTTCAAAATTTTCGTACTTTAAACTAAGATCAATGCAGAACATCTTAAACTTAATGTAGCACTTACCTGACTTTATTATATTAACTAAACGATTAAAGTTACTCTGCTGCGCACAATTAAAATGGATGCTTTCAATCACTCAAACAGAATGCACCAAGTCTTCTTCTCACCCCTTTACTCGATTTCTTTTGTTTTCTCTTCGCTGTTGGCGCCTGCCACTGCACTTATACCCTTTCTAAGGCGAAATATATCCGACTATATAATTTGTACTTCTTAAGTAAAAAAACAATACGAATTTTTAAAAAAATGTTAATATTAAAATGTTTTAAATATTGAAATCAATTTTAACGGACTAATTTTCTATAACGACACAAAAAAACAAGGAAGAACGCTATAGTCGAGTACCTCGATTATCAGATACCCGTTACTCAGCTAAAGGGACCAAAGGAAAATGGAGATATGCAAGCAGCAGAGCGAGATTGAAATGCGCCACCTACCGGCGGTAGACAGATTTAAGCGTTGCGGGCGTTAGAGTGGGCGTGGCAAAGTTTTTCTTGGATCAATCGATAGGTATTGACAAGACCAATACATTTCAGTTAAAATTTTTTATCTTGCATGAAAATTGTGGGCGCCACAGGCTTGGGCGGTTTGTGGGCGTTAGAGTGGGCGTGGCATATTCGAGTGACAAACTTGCGCTGCGCTCAAGCCTACGGAATCTAAATCTGAAATCCCATTTCTCTATCTTTGTTATTTTCCGAGATATCCGCGATCATATTTACGATTTTTTGAAGTTTGTGGGCGGTTTGTGGGCGTTCAAGTGGGCGTGGCAAACTTTTTTTTGGGTCAATCGATAGGTATTGATGAGAACAATACATTTCAGTTAAAATTTGTATTCTAGCATGAAAACTGTAGGAGCCACAGTTTTGGGCGGTTTGTGGGCGTTAGAGTGGGCGTGGCACTCTGCTGAAACAAACTTGCGCTGCGTAAGAAGCTCAGGAATCTGCACGCCTAATCTCAATAGCCTAGCTCCTATAGTTTCCAAGATCTCAGCGTTCATCCGGACGGACAGACAGACGGACAGACGGACAGACGGACAGACGGACATGGCTAGATCGACTCGGCTAGTGATCCTGATCAAGAATATATATACTTTATGGGGTCGGAAACGCTTCCTTCTGCCTGTTACATACTTTCCGACGAATCTAGTATACCCTTTTACTCTACGAGTAACGGGTATAATTATATTGTAATAAAAATGTATAGTAAGTAAACATAACATTATAAGTAAGTCCAAATTACTTAATTTTATTATAATCAAATAATTTACTTTTATAAAACAATATAAGTCGTTTGTTTTCGATATACAATAATGCTCCTAAAATATTAGGGCATTCACATGTCGCTGCTCCACGAAAATTTTTCCGCCGAAATATTGGCCGCTAGCCGAACATAACGGAGAGACGCAAAAAAAACAAAGGACCGGCTGAAATTTGTTTCTGCGAGCGCGGAGTGCAGGCAGATTATAAGACAATAAAGAGAGGGAAATCTCCGAATATCTGCCTCTCTTTATTGCATGACCGTTTTCGTAGGCAGTCTTCTACGCTGCGCCGACTGCTCTGCTGACGTCAACAGCGGCACAGCGTTTTATGCACAAAAAAAAACAAAAAAGCTTTTTGCCTTGAGCCATGTCACCGCGTCCCTACTGCAGAACTGAAGGGTATAGACATCCGCTTAGTCACGAAAACAAAGTCAGGGGACTTGCTTCTCGAGTTATCAAAAGGAAGTAAGTCTGCGAATCTTTGCGAAACCATTAAGCACACAGGCTCAAAGAAAACGCCACAGTGAGGATTATAAGGCCGTTGTGCAAGTTGGAGATACGAGACCTAAACAGTCTGATAAACGAAGAGGAAGTCATCTTTGCAATCAAGTCCATAATAGGCGAGCAGAGTCAGGATGTCAATGTGAAACTGACTGGCGCAAACAATTCTGAGCCAAAACGTGCGTTCGTTATATTGCCTACAGAAGAAGCAGCTACAATTCTCAAGGAGCCAAGGATGAAGATCGGATGAACACGATGCCGAGTGAAACGGTGGCTCGAAATTACACTCTGCTTTAGATGCTTTGGGGTAGGCCACCTCCAAAGAGATTGGTCGGGACCAGACAGGAGAGATCTGTGTATTAGGCGTGGAGAGCCGGGGCACAAGATGAGGAGTTGCACCAAGTCACCGAAAACCATAAAATGTATTAATTTAAGCAATAAAGGACATATCATTTGGTGTCAGAAGTGAGTCAACGTGGCTGAGGGAAACCTAGATCTTAACAGCTTAATTGCTTCTATAAATGCTGCAATAACACAAGCAGCCGCAAGTACTGGCCAGGTTAGCAGCTCCTCAAAGACGCCGCCTTTTTAATGAAAAGCATGAAAATTGTGGGCGCCACAGGCTTGGGCGGTTTGTGGGCGTAAGAATGGGCGTGGCACATTCGCGTGACAAACTTGCGTCTAAATCTGAAATACCAATTCTCTATCTTTTATAGTTTCCGAGATATCCGCGTTCATACAAACGATTTTTTAAGTTTGTGGGCGGTTTGTCGGCGTTAAAGTGGGAGTGGCAAATTTTTTTTTGGGTCAATAGATAGGAATTGATAAGAACAATACATTTCAGTTAAAATTTTAATTTTATCATCAAAACTGTAGGAGCCACAGTTTTGGGCGGTTTGTGGGCGTTAGAGTGGGCGGTGCACCTTGCTGAAAAAAACTTGAAAAAAAAGCTCAGGAATCTGCATGCCTAATCCCAGTATTGTAGCTTTTATAGTTTCCGAGATCTCAGCGTTCATACGGACAGACAGGCAGACGGACATGGCTAGATCGACTCGGCTTGTGATCCTGATTAAGATTATATATACTTTATGGGGTCGGAAACGCTTCCTTCTACCTGCTGTACCTGTACTTTCCGACGAATCTAGTATACCCTTTTACTCTACGGGTAACGGGTATAATTACTAGGCGGGCGAGGACGTTTCGGTACGAGAGTACTTCACACGAATCGAATGCGCACTGCTAATTAGCAAAATTCCCGCTGCTGACTATCAAAACTCCATACCAGTTCACATGGGTCCAGAGCTTAATTCCGCGCTGCGAATTTTAATAAGTCCACGAAATCCGAAAGAGCTTCAGTTCAACGAGTTTAAGGAAGTGTTAATTAACCACTTCGATGGAAAAAGAAACACGTTCGCTGCGAGCTTTAAAGTCAGGCAGATTCGTCATGAAGCAGGAGAGTCAATTGCGACGTATGCTCTGCGTCTTCGACAAGCAGCAACATGTTATGATTTTAGATCTTTTCTAGATAGAATGCTAACGGAGCAAATGCTTTTTGGAATGGAGTCTCGCAGTATATGTGACGAGATTATTTCGCGAACTCTCACAGATGCTTACGAAATTGCTTGTTCCAGAAAATTTTCGCATCGATCTACGGGGATAGAAAGTGCATCAGAGTCTGTATTCAGCGATGTAACAATAAAGCCAAATCCTACTTACAAATTGGGATATTCATCAGTAAGAAAGAAACCAGGAAATACATTGGGACACACGCAGATGAATTCTGTGGTGGCCAACATCTTCGGAAGAACGGCAAGTCTAAGAATGAGAATTGGTTTTTTATGGCAAATTGGGGCACATAAGAAAGATGTGCAAATCTACTACAAACCAAATCATTGACTCCGAAGCAGATGAAAATGAACAGGTACAAGTATTGGGCCAATGTAATAAGTTGAGCACGTCAGGGAAACACGGATAGAAAATTGTTCAACTGCAGATCAATGGGAAGGAAATAGTAATGGAACTAGATACAGGGGCTCCATGTAGCATCATAAATCATATAGAATTTCGATAGAATTTACCTGCCACACCCCTAATAAGTACAAACTATATATTTGCGAGCTACACTGGTCAGGTCGTCAACTGTATAGCTCGTGCAGTGGTCAGCGTGAAATATAAAAACACCAACCAGAAGCTAAGTCTGTATGTAGTTGATGAAAACTTAGATACATTATGTGTACGAGAGTGGATTTCACCATTCGTGCGAGAAATAAATATTTCAAGCCTATTTGCGCCCGATCACACACCGCAGTCGTCCTATCAGGGAAATGCGAGTAAAGCGTTGGTCAACGCAATAGAAATACAAGCAACAGATTTGCGCACAGATGAGATGTTGCGCCTTCAACAATTACTCCAGCAATTTACAGATGTTTTCAGTACAACAGCGAGCAAGCAGATGCCAAGCCGATATTCGCACGACCAAGAGAGGTACCCTTTGGACTTTACAAACATGTCGAATTTTCGGAGTGGGTATGGAGGCATTCGCATTACAGGCAACTACAATCCAACAGTAAGCCCGCAAATGATTATCGACAAACATCCGATCCCAAGCAGAAGAAATCTTTAATAAAATGAGAGGAGCGACGATATTTGCTCACTTAGATGTAACTGATGCCTATTCACACTTACCTATCGACGAAAAATTTGGTCACGCATTGACATTAAGCACTCTTACACATGGTCTAATTCGCCCAACACGTACAATCTATAAGGCCGCAAATATACCTGCAATTTGGCAGCGTACAACAGAATCTGTGCTTCAAGGCATTTCAAACATATTACATTTTTTTGACGATATCTTGACCTACGCTAAAAATGTAGAAGATCTTCTAAAAACCTTAGAAAAAACGTACGTTCACTTAAGACACTGGGATTCAAACTGAATAAGAACAAGTGCGTGTTTGCCGCCCGATCGATCGAATTTCTAGGTCATAAGATCAATCTTCAGGGCATTAAAAACTCGAACAAACACGTTAAGCTATCCTTCAGGCACCAATGCCGAATAAATTAAGGAAAAGCAGCGTACTACACCAACTTCATTCCAAACCTGGCCAGTCTAGAAAGACCGCTTAGGAATATCCTTAAGAAAGGCAAGTTTTATTGGACCTCAGATCACAATTCGGCATACAATAGCATTAAGAAATTGTTAGTATCACCACAAGTCTTAATGCTATAATATATATAAGATAACTGACTGGAACAGAACAGCGATATCCGCAGATTGATAAAGAGGCGCTTGCTATCGTATGGGCTGTGAACAGATTCTTTAAGTATCTGTACGTAAGGCGTTGGACCCTTATAACAGAAAACAAGGAAGAACGCTATAGTCGAGTACCTCGACTATCAGATACCCGTTACTCAGCTAAAGGGACCAAAGGGAAATGGAAATATGCAAGCAGCAAAGCGAGATTTAAATGCGCCACCTACCGGCGGAAGACAGATTTAAGCATTGTGGGCGTTAGGGTAGGCGTGGCAAATTTTTTTTTTGATCAATCGATAGGCATTGACGAGACCAATACATTTCAGTTAAAATTTTTAATCTAGCATAAAAATTGTGGGCGCCACAGGCTTGGGCGGCTTGTGGGCGTTAGAGTGGGCGTGGCATATTCGCATAACAAACTTGCGCTGCGTACAAGGCTACGGAATCCAAATCTGAAATCCCAATACTCTATCTTTGATAGTTTCCGAGATATCCGCGTTCATATTTACGATTTTTTGAAGTTTGTGGGCGGTTTGTGGGCGTTAAAGTGGGCGTGGCACTCTACTGAAACAAACTTGCGCTGCGTAAGAAGCTCAGGAATCGGCTCGCCAAATCTCAATAGCCTAGCTCTCATAGTTTCCAAGATCTCAGCGTTCATCCGGACAGACGGACAGACGGACAGACGGACAGACGGACATGGCTAGATCGACTCGGCTAGTGATCCTGATCAAGAATATATATACTTTATGGGGTCGGAAACGCTTCCTTCTGCCTGTTACATACTTTCCGACGAATCTAGTATACCCTTTTACTCTACGAGTAACGGGTATAGTAAGCCACTTTCCCAGATACTCCACCCAGCGAAATCTTTACCAACGCTATGCGATTCGCGTATGGCAAACTACGCCGACTTTTTGTATAATCTTAACTTTGGCGTGATACGACTACGCCGACTATTTATCCCGTTTGCCTATCATGGAAAAAATGAACTGCGATGTAGAACCCGATGCATTTGACGTCTTCGTAATACACCAAAACAAGCAACTACCATTAACATCTACTCAAGTAGCACAGGAGACAAGAAAATATGAGCATTTGGGAAAAATAAAGGCAGCCAGTGCCTTAAGCGAGCAAGATATAAGGCTCCAGAACATCACTACCAAATCTCATCTGGCTGCCTAATTTTCGAGCAAAAAGTGGTAGTCCCGACCAAACTGAGGAAATTGGTACTAGAAGAACTTCATGGTGCACATTGGGTATCGTAAAAACGAAGAGCATTGCTTTATATACTGGATATGGAAAACATAGCCAAATTATGTAAGGGTTGCGCAAAAAATGCTCATTTTCGGCCAAAATACTCTCACCATCACTGGTAATATCCGAAAATACCCTGGGAACGCGTGCATAACGAATTCAATCGCAGCATCAGCTACCTGCGCTTTACTGGATGATCTTTTTGCGAAGTTTGGAATATAGGGTATAGAGATGGTAGTTTCCGATAAGGGAACCAATTTTAAATCCGAGGAGTTCAACGATTTTTTGACCAAGAGTGGAGTTAAGCACCATAAGTACACGTTCCATATCACCCCGCAACGAACGGACAAGCAGAGCGCAATGTACAATCTGTCAAAATTGCCCTTAATGCTATGGGTACTTCATCTAGTTCCTTAAAGGCAAATCTCAACGAATTTTCCCGTCAGTCAACACTCCACAACAGGCGAGACACCAGCGAAACTATTTATGGGCCTGGATCTAATTCGCCCTGACGGACCCCAGATCAGAGTAAACAATCAATACTATGCAAACATTCCGACGATTTGTTCCAGGTCAGAGAGTCTACTACACTCCGCGAATGGATAAGTGGGTACCTGGCAAAATTGTCTAGAATTTGGGTGACCTTCATTATGAAATCGAGCACAACAACAAAATCTATAAGCGACACATTGACCAAATAAAGAGCGCGCTGAATGGTGAAATTCGGGAACGCCAAGATGAAGTGAATATTTCGAACACCACCTCTACCACCTACGGGAAGAATGAAGAAATTAACAACGATATTCTCCCAATTAGCGTCGAAGCGGTCCTAAGCATCAATACTCCATGCAAAAACCACCTGGGCGAAGAAGCAGACGATGACCATTTTGGCACTCCACTCCACTCTAGGATGAAGAACAAAGGAAGGAGTTCGGGAGACAGGATACTCCTCAGTCGGCACCACCACCACAACAGATCCTTCGGCGTTCCGCCAGAGTTCGTAAGCCGAGAGTGATATTTTCATTATCACCCTGAGAGGGGAAGAAATGTTATGTTTAAAAGAATGGAAGCCCTATTCGTTGGACAATCTCACCTTGTGCATTAAGTGTGGCGATGTCTTTATCTTGTTGACTGTCGTACTCTTATCCCCACCTCTAACTTTGCTTTGACTCTTCGGTTTTGTGCACAATGCGAAAACCATAAAATGTATTAACTTAAACAATAAGAGACATATCAAGAACATTGCGTGAATTTGGTTATAATTCGCGAACTATATAGAGTGAAACAACCCGGTAGCTTGCTGGACAACAAGGATATGACTGCAGCTATCCCACAAAAGAGCCACCTGGGTCGCTATTTTTTACTTTATTTATAAATGACCTTCCCTCAGTTAGAACTCATTTTCGTGTACTAGTGTACGCAGATGATGTTAAATTTTGCCTGCAGGTGCAAGGATACTTCTTGCAAGTTCAACTTACAAACATGGTGCTCTGACAATTTACTGGATTTAAATGGCTCTAAGTGTAAGGTAATAATTATACCCGTTAGTCGTAGAGTAAAAGGGTATACTAGATTCGTCGGAAAGTATGTAACAGGCAGAAGGAAGCGTTTCCGACCCCAAAAAGTATATATATTCTTGATCAGGATCACTAGCCGAGTCGATCTAGCCATGTCTGTCTGTCCGTCTGTCCGTCTGTCCGTCTGTCCGGATGAACGCTGAGATCTTGGAAACTATGAGAGCTAGGCTATTGAGATTTGGCGTGCAGATTCCTGAGCTTGTTACGCAGCGCAAGTTTGTTTCAGTAGAGTGCCACGCCCACTATAACGCCCACAAACCGCCCAAAACTGTGGCTCCTACAGTTTTGATGGTAGATAACAAATTTTAACTGAAATGTATTAGTCTTGTCAATACCTATTGATTGATTGACCCAAAAACAATGTTGCTACGCCCACTCTAACGCCCACAAACCTCCCAAGAAAAAAAGCTATGACGTCAGAGCCAGACAATGCGAAATGTTTTTACGCGTGTATGTGTGTGTATGTAAATAGTTGCCGGCCGAGCTTAGCGGCAAAGAAAAAAGCCCTGCCGGCGCTCAGAGAGAGCAAAGTGCGCGGCTAACTTATTTTATTGAATAATGAACCCTTTATCCATTTGTTCCAATGACGGGCAAGAACCTTTTAAGATCTGTACATCTTTATTTATCTCTTTTAATGAATATGTATTAGCTTAATAAATACCTATAGATTGTCCCAAAACACTTTTCCGTTTTCAGTCCAATGCTCTCAAACCAAAGTAGTTAAGACAAGCCTTGAAACTAGAGCCAGAAAACGACATACATACATACATATGTATTTATGCATGTGTGTGGGTGTAAAAATTGCAAACTAATATCCGCGGCAAATGGAATTCTTTCAAACACAGCTATTCAACCAAATATTTTGAAATACAGAATGTGCCTTAAAATTGTGTATGTTTAGCAAGCATACATAAATATAAATGTTTTTTGTCTATTTTATGTGTTGCTTTCTCATTCTTGGCGCTGGCTGAAACAAAAGCAGAGCCGAAAAATGAGAGCAAGGGAGAGAGAACAAAGTGCGCAGCTAACTTATTCAATTAAATAATGAACAAAAAAATAAACTATTTGTCCTTTTTTTCCCCTGTCCTCTAACCACTTTACTTATTGCTGTAATTTTGTTGATTGCTTATGTTCAACAAACATATATTAATACAAATGTTTTTATTCTATTTTATGTTTTGCTATCTCTTTCTTGGCGCAGGCTGTAACAAATGCTGGTAAAAAAAACAATGACAGTTACAGCGCTGCCAACGCTAAGAGAGAGCAGGTCAAAAAAAAAGAGAACAAAAAGCGCTGCCAACGATAAGAGCGTACAGTGCGCGGCTAACTTATTCTATTTGTTCACGCTTGCCTCTTTATTTTAGTTGAAATTGTATGCTAAAAGATTACTCTCTATTGTAAAGCATTATGATCCACAATGAAAACGGTAAATCATAAGCTTTCTTGTTATGCACAGCCCAACCAAATGTATAACCAAAAGCAGAATACAGTCTCACACAGTACTTCGTGAAGTAAATATCATTGACTCCGTCGTTTTAATTTTTGGATCAAGCTACGCCATCTGCACAGGGGCAGAGGCGGTGCAATAACAACAACCACTGGCGTTTGCACGAGGGCAAATTTCACCTTTGGCTGCCTCCCATTAGGCAGCGGATTAAACATTGGCGACCGTGACAGGACAGCTGTCCTAAACCTTAACAACTCGGCTGTGAGGGATCACAAGGGATTGAGTAGCAGCTACAATTTCAAGCGGATCAGTTGGAATGTTATCTCAACTTGGACTTTACGGCATCACACCATTACGTCACCAGTACACCTGAGACACTTACTGGAGCACGTAAGCTTTTAAATCGGCAGATTTAACCCAGTTCATTTGTGATTTGATCTTTCGGACGCTAATAATACAAATAAAAGAAAAGGAAAAGTCTGGGTTTATCTATATATATAGGTGTGATTTATTTAACCTATGTCGTAAAAGCTTCTTAGAACACGCAGGCTTGCTGTACCCCAGTTTTACATCAAAAGGTTTCGCAGTTACTCTAAAACTGTTGTATTGTTTCAAAACTTGTCAAAGCTTCTCAAACGCATTTTTCTTACAGTTTGGCTGATCGTTCATCTCTTTGCAAACATGACCAAACCATCTGTAGAAGAACAGCTAGCTGCACTTAGGCGCAAAAGAACTCTGCTGCAACGAAACATGCAACGATCTTCGAATCGAGCGGTTGCAGACACAGCAATGGATGCTGCATCGGCAGAGTGTCACTTGGCCCTTTTGGAATCGCACTTTAGGCAATTGTGTCAAGTTCAACAGCAAATTGAAGAAATAGACTTCGAAGAAGATTCTCGCGATCAGTTTGAGGCAGATTTTATAGCAACAAAATCTACGCTTTTAAAACGTACAAATGTTAGCAAGCGCAATGGCCCTGAGGACTCCGTCTTGATAAATTCCGCATGCTTAGGGGCCAGTTCCCATAATCGATTACCTTCTCTAAAACTACCAAAATTTGACGGAAAATATGGGGAGTACAACCGTTTTATTGCAGCCTTCAATCATATGGTTCATGATGATGTCTTACTTTCTGATATTGACAAGTTTACGTATCTACTCGGATGTCTTTCTGGTCCTGCATTGAGTGTAGTGGCTGCATTTCAACTATCAGAAGAAAATTACAAAAAGGCATTGGAGCGCTGTGTTGTATATATCTGCGCTCAATTCAAAATGGATCAGTAGAATCGCATTTACTCATAGCAAAGTCAAAGGTTGCATCAATTAAAGTCCTTTCTCTTCCACGATTAGAGCTCTGTGCTGCATCAATTCTTTGTGATACGTGGAACAAAATAAAATATAAGTTCAGCAACATACAAAAGGTTGTTTTCTGGACAGACTCCAAAATCGTATTACATTGGCTCACTATGCACTCTTCCCAATGAAATTGCTTTGTAGCCAATCGGATCTCAGGAATTCAATCTTAATCATCGAACATTTCTTGGCGTCATGTGCCAGGAAAAGAAAACCCGGCTGACATCATATCACGTGGATGCAAGGTCAGCGAACTTCAAAATACAAGTTGGTTTAAGGGGCCAACCTTTCTTAAGTTGGAAGAACATCTTTGGCCGCAGTCGTTGGACAAAATCGAAACCATAGATGCGGATTTGGAAATAAGAAAAATTTCATCATTGAAATGCACCGAATCTAAAGAAAACATCCTTGATCAAATTCTCAATCGAATCTCTTCGTATCATCGTGTTTTTCGAGTCACAGCTTACGTTTTGCGGGCGTTTAACAAGATCCCTGCAAGCAAAAACCTCTGCGTGTCGCAAGCGGTTGAAATGCCAGCAACTGAGTTACAGCACTCGTTCCTGTTTATTGTAGGACTTATTCAGCATCAAACGTATTGGAAGGAAATAGATTTTTTACAGAAGGGTAAAGTCCTCAGCGCAGATCTTCAAAGGCTGACACCTTTTCTGTCGGAATCAGCTATAGGAACTCGCACGGTGACACTGATTCGTGTTGGCGGGCGTCTAGAAAATGCGCAAATCCCGGTTGAAGCCAAGTACCCACTTTTACTGCCAAAAGGTCACAAATTCACATATAAACTCGTCGAATTTCTTCACCAAACTAACATGCACGCAGGTCCCAAGGCTCTAATCGGAATCCTGCGTCTCCAAGTATAGATCGTTAATTCTCGTCGACTAGTTAGCAAAGTGGTGCGCAACTGTGTCCACTGCTATTATTACAAGCCTCATTTGCTGGACCAGATCATGGGGTCACTTCCTGCGGAACGGTTGTCACTGACAAATCCCTTTGCTATATCTGGAGTCAACCTGTGTGGTCCATTTCTGGCGTCCTATCGCATTCGCGGAAGGGCTCCATACAAAACATATATGGCCGTCTTCGTTTGCTTTGCCAGCAAAGCACTAAATGTAGAACTTGTATCTGATCTGTCAACTAATACCTTTATTCTCTGTTTAAAGCGCTTCATCGGGCGGAGAAGTTTGCCAAATCGGATGTTCTGCGACAACGCAACCAACTTCGTTGGAACCCGCACTCAATTAGAGGAATTTAAATTGAAACTCTTCAGCCAGCAAGCGTTGAAGGACCTACAAATGTTCACCTCATCCAATGGCGTAGAATTTAGCTTCATTCCACCCCGCGCACCACATTTTGGCGGCTTGTGGGAGGCGGCGGTAAAGTCCATGAAGCTTTTATTGGTAAAAAACACTGGTCACTCACATCTGACGTACGAGGAACTCCAAACTGTCGCAGTTGATGCTGAAGCGGTTGTCAACTCACGATCCCTCGCGCCTCTTTCAGAAGATCCAAACGATGGAGAAGCCCTCACTCCATCGCATTTTTTGGTCGGAACAGCAAGTGGCTCTCTCCAAAGGCGAACATAGTCCCGGGGCAGCTGGTCATGATCCATGAAGACAACGCTTCACCTTAGCAATGGCCCTTGGGACGCATTACCAATACTTGCTCTGGAGCGGACGGAAGAGTCCGAGTCGTCGATATTAAGACAGCAAAAGGAGTCATTCGTCGTCCAATTCGTAAGGTTGCGCCCCTGCCTATCTCACATGTATCTTGAAAGAACGACCGTCCTTCCAACGGGCGGAGTATATTCACGCTTACCTCTTTATTTTAGTTGAAATTGTATGCTAAAAGATTACGCTCTACTGTAAAGCATTATGATCCACAATGAAAATGGTAAGTCATAAGCTTTCTTATTATGCACAGCCCAACCAAATGTATAACCAAAAGCAAAATACAGTCTCACACAGTACTTCGTGAAGAAAATATCATTGACTCCGTCGTTTTAATTTTTGGATCAAGCTCCGCCATCTGCACAGGGGCAGAGGCGGTGCAATAACAACAACCACTGGCGTTTGCACGAGGGCAAATTTCACCTTTGGCTGCCTCCCATTAGGCAGCGGATTAAACACTATTGAATATTTAACAATTTACTCCTGTTCTCTACCCTAACACCAATTCATTGGTCTATTAATTTCAATTACCTAATTCTGATTATTGTTAGATTTAAATTGCTGAAAAGCAACAGCATGGGCGCGGGACGGAGGGCTTTTGCTCTTTGCATTTTTTCTCTTCTTAGTGCATTTTTATGCGCCAAAAGAGTAGTATATTTGGGGGAAAAGGACCGAAATCCGTGCACTTTAAATTGGCGGGCTAAAACTTTACAGCGCTGCAAATATTTATGTTGTCTTTTAAAAGATATGTATGTTTATTTATGTTGCTTGTATGTTTAATCAATGCCTTTGATTGTCAAAAAAAATAGCCAGTTCACTCCAACGCCCACAAACCGCCCAAGGAGTTGAGAAAAGCAATGACGTCAGACGTCAGTCAGACAATGTACATATGTATACATCATTATACCCGTTACTCGTAGAGTAAAAGGGTATACTAGATATGTCGGAGAGTATGTAACAGGCAGAAGAAGCGTTTCCGACCCCGTAAAGTATATATATTCTTGATCAGGATCACTAGTCGAGTCGATCTAGCTATGTCCGTCTGTCCGTCTAGGCTATTAAGATTTGGCGTGCAGATTCCTGAGCTTCTTACGCAGCGCAAGTTTGCTTCAGTAGAGTGCCACGCCCAATCTAACGCCCACAAACCGCCCAAGACTATGGCTCCTACAGTTTTGATGCTAGAATAAAAATTTTAACTGAAATGTATTGTTCTCATCAATACCTATCGATTGAACCAAAAAAGTTTGCCACGCCCACTTTAACTTTAAATATCAAAGATAGAGAAATGGAATTTCAGATTTAGATTCCGTAGACTTGAGCGCAGCGCATGTTTGTTACGCGAATATGCCACGCCCACTCTAACGCCCACAAACCGCCCAAGCCTGTGGCGCCCACAATTTTCATGCTAGATAAAAAATTTTAACTGAAATGTATTGGTCTCGTCAATACCTATCGATTGATCCAAAAAAACTTTGCCACGCCCACTCTAACGCCCACATCGCTTAAATCTGTCTACCGCCGGTAGGTGGCGCATTTCAATCTCGCATTGCTGCTTGCATATCTCTACTTTCCTTTGGTCCCTTTAGCTGAATAACGGGTATCTGATAGTCGAGGTACTCGACTATAGCGTTCTTCCTTGTTTTTTGTCGAGTCACTCCTCAATATGCGACATACACGCTGAGTGATGGCTCATTGAATAGCTCTTTTGGACCCAAGACTAAAATTTGGTGATCATATTTCGTCCATGTTTAATAAAGCGAGGAGTGCGCATCGCTTTTTTAAAAGGTGGTTAAGGGAATTTGATGTTCCTTATATTACGAAGACCTTATTTATTTCCCTTGTCCGCCCGATACTTTAGTCCCCAATACGGAAATCATGTTGATCGTATCGAATCTGTACAGAAGAACTTTTTGCTATTTGCTTTAAGGCGCCTAAACTGGGATGCAAGCCTGATTCTATCTTTTTATTCTAGTAGATTACTCCTAATTAACTTAGCCTCCCTAGCCAACCGCAGAACGATGCTTGGAACAGTCTTTATTTATAACCTTATTCGAGGCGAAATTGATAGCCCCTACTTGGTTAGCCAGCTAAGCTTTTCTGTTCCATGCAGATTAACAAGAAATTAGATTCCCCTTATTTTAAATCATTGTAGATCTATCTATGACTTGCATGAACCTTTCAGAGTATTATGTTCTGACTATGATAGACTTTACCATTATATAAAAATCTGACTCTCTGCCTCTATTAAAACTATTAATATTAAATTTTCTTGCATAGATTTAGATCCTACTTTTTTTCTACGCGACAATCATCTCGCGAATTCGTGCCATACGACACATGGCAGCGCCCCTCTGCCGGTTGGTCGGGAGGTGTAGATGTAGGATCACGCGAAAAAAAAACAAGAAAGGAAGTTAACTTCGGCAAGCCGAAGTTTGTATACACTTGCAGTTATAATTATTAAATTAAAAACAAGGAAGAACGCTATAGTCGAGTACCTCGACTATCAGATACCCGTTACTCAGCTAAAGGGACCAAAGGAAAATGGAGATATGCAAGCAGCAAAGCGAGATTGAAATGCGCCACCTACCGGCGGTAGACAGATTTAAGCGTTGTGGGCGTTAGAGTGGGCGTGGCAAAATTTTTTTTGGATTAATCGATAGGTATTGACAAGACCAATACATTTCAGTTAAAATTTTTGATCTAGCGTGAAAATTGTGGGCGCCACAGGTTTGGGCGGTTTGTAGGCGTTCTAGTGGGCGTGGCATATTCGCGTGACAAAATTGCGCTGCGCTTAAGCCTAAGGAATCTAAATCTGAAATCCCATTTCTCAATCTTTGATATTTTCCAAGATATCCGCGTTCATATTTACGATTTTTTGAAGTTTGTGGGCGGTTTGTGGGCGTTCAAGTGGGCGTGGCAAACTTTTTTTGGGTCAATCGATAGGTATTGATGAGAACAAGACATTTCAGTTAAAATTTTTATTTTAGCATGAAAACTGTAGGAGCCACAGTTTTGGGCGGTTTGTGGGCGTTAGAGTGGGCGTGGCACTCTGCTGAAACAAACTTGCGCTGCGTAAGAAGCTCAGGAATCTGCACGCCTAATCTCAACAGCCTAGCTCTTATAGTTTCCGAGATCTCAGCGTTCATCCGGACGGACAGACAGACGGACAGACGGACAGACGGACAGACGGACAGACGGACATGGCTAGATCGACTCGGCTAGTGATCCTGATCAAGAATATATATACTTTATGGGGTCGGAAACGCTTCCTTCTGCCTGTTACATACTTTCCGACGAATCTAGTATACCCTTTTACTCTACGAGTAACGGGTATAAATACAAAAAATGATATTCCCAATAGTCCCAATAGATAATATGTCAAAAAACATCGAAGCTATAATTTGTTTCATATTATTATCCCACCAATTTTTCGATAGTTCCTATGGCAGCTATATGATATAGTCATCCGATTTTGATAAAATTTATTTTGAAATTCAGAACTAATTAAAAAATGTTATTTCCAAGCGTAGGAGGTTATATGTTAAAAGGCACCGAAGCTATAATTTGTTTTATATTATTTTCCCACCAATTTTAAGATCATTCCTATGGCAGCTATATGATATAGTCGTCCAATATTGATCAAATTAAGTTCGAAACTCAGAACTAATTAAAAAATGTTATTTCCAAGCGTAGGAGGTTACATGTTAAAGAACACCGAAGCTATAATTTGTTTCATATTATTTTTCCACCAATTTTCCGATCGTTCCTATGGCAGCTATATGATATAGTCGTCCAATTTCGATAAAATGTAATTCGAAATTCAAAACTAATTAAAAAATGTTATTTCCAAGCTAAGGAGGTTATAAGCTAAAAAACACCAAAGATATTCTTTTTTAAAAATTTTTTTCCGATTATTCCTATGGGAGCTATAAGGTATAGTTGTCCGATCCGTCTGGCTCCGACTTATATACTACCTGTAAAAAAAAGAAGACTTTTGGGAAAGTTTCAGCCCGATAGCTTTAAAACTGAGAGAGACAGACAGTCGGACATGGCTAGATCGACTCGTCTAGTCATGCTAATCAAGAATGTACTTGTATATACTTTATGGGGTCGGAAACGTCTCCTTCACTGCGTTGCAAACTCTCTGCAAGGGTATAAAAATATTTAAAAAGGATCCCAGCTGCGGGTAACATACGATGTTTCGGTGATGGTAGAGGTAGCTGCAACGTACATATATGTAGAACATAAGGAATTCACCATCTTGAGTTCTAATCTAACCCCTACCGATAAAATATAAGCCTTCCAACATAAAATCGGCAAATTGGCCAATGCATGGAAGCCCTTTAGTTACTGGTGACTTCAACTCTAGAGCAGAAGAATGGGACATGCCAACGACAAACACCAGAGGCCGAAGAATTCTTAATATGTGAGTACATTATAAATTTATTGAGTAATATATCGGGGTGCGCCGGAAATGAGTAATATAGTATTTGCTAATGCATATGAAATTAATTTAATTGACAATTAATTTTATCAGCGGAGAGTATCGAATTTACCACATATTAAGGTGCACACATCAGCAAATCGCGGACTATTCACGACTACACAAGTCGCTCAGATGAATATTGCAATTGCACATACAACTACAAGACTGATGCTCGCTGCTGAAATATTTATAGTAATCTATAAAATTGTAGGATACTGAATGAATATTTATATATGTATGTTTATAAGAAAGGAACCGTGTTCCGTCAAACTTACCCTCTTTTAAAGTCCTGGGCGATGAGATCTCGACAACCGGATCCTGGGCCTTGGAAAATATTATATTGGATATGTAAAATACTAGGGGGGTGTTAGCCGCTTCTACACAACTGGGTTCCGCTTAGGTAACATGCTCTTTCTTTCCCTTTCTAGTCAGCTTAAATGTTCCAAACGTAAACTGGCAATGTTTAGACAAGGAATCTGTCCAAAAAACCCCTTCCGCCAGTCATCAGAAATCAGGTTGCTTGACCGATCATTCTCGGGCTCCAAAACCGATTTCTATTTCTCTGGACTCGGACCAATCAAACGACCTGACAAACTAGCCTAGTACGTCAGTCCTGGATCGACAAACGAACAATAGACGTGCACCGCAATGGCTGAATGTGCAACCGTAATGCTTGCCCTCCTGCTCTTTCTGGACTCGAACCTCTCAAACGACCTAGGCTAAGCCTAGCACGTCGGCAGCGTCGGCCAGAAAGCACATCTCAATTGTATTTACGTTAATTTGAACAAATAGTGGGTCGGCACGTAGTGGAAACCTCATAGTTCTTGATTAAAGGAAATTCAGGTAAATTTTGTCTATGAACATAACAGGGAATCTCTACAATTGTAAAAGACAAAAATTAAAACATCTTAAAGTTTATCCTCTATTCAAAGACAAAGTTCTGATTGAGCTGCCACTCAACACTGACAGTCACAGAAGTTGGGGATATATATTTTCCGATCGTTCCTATGGCAGCTATATGATATAGTCATCCGATTTTGATAAAATTAAATTTAAAATTCAGAACTAATTAAAAAATGTTATTTCCAAGCGTAGGAGGTTATATGTTAAGAAACACCAAAGCTATAATTTGTTTCATATAATTTTCCCACCAATTTAACGATCGTTGCTATGGCAGCTATAAGATATAGTCGCCCGATTGTGATAAAATTATATTCGAAGCTCAGAACTAATTAAAAAATGTTATTTCGAAGCGTAGGAGCTTATATGTTAAAAAACACCAAAGAAAAATTTTTAAAAAATTTTTTTCCGATTATTCCTATGGGAGCTATAAGATATAGTTGTCCTGCGAAAGAAAGAAGACTTTTCAGAAAGTTTCAGCCCGATAGCTTTAAAACTGAGAGACTAGTTTGATAGAAACAGACGGAAAGACGGACAGACGGACAGACGGACATGGCTTCATCGACTTGTCTAGTGATGCTGATCAAGAATGTATATACTTTATGATTGAAATCAAAATACCCTCTGCAAGGGTATAAAAAGGTTAAGAAAAATTACGTGCCTGTAGTAATCAGCACAAAGTGACAAAGCTATTAAAACAGCGAAAGCCGACAAGGAGGCCTGGTCCTACTCCAACATAGCACCGGAAGAGTCACCCGAGCAACATTGCGCGTAGAAAATCACCAACCCAGCAATGCGAACACTCCAAGGCTTGGCGATTCACATGAAAGAGAGCCGTGAGAGCTAGCACAAAACCAGACAGGACAGGTAGATACCCTGTCCAAAGAAAACAATCTGGACCAACTAAACGGTTTGTAAGAAACCGCCGGTGGGGAGAATCTACCCCTCGGAACGCCAATTGGAAGATCAAGTATGCTTTCCCAATACCAGAGGCACAAGGAAGACAACTTAGAGGCGAACGAGCGGCGTGATCAGAGGTTGATGGAGCTCTTAGGACAGAGCAATAAAATGCAGCGAGGCATGAGCGCCCAGATAGAAGCTCTAAAGACGCAAGTGGCAGAGTTGTAGTCTCCGTCGTCTAGGAGGCTCGAGCAGAGGGACTGCCCCCATCGCCCCGATCCATTCCGAGTCGCACCGATAGTTTTTTGAGGTATCAAGAGACGCCGCCTCTAGAACCGGTAACACAAAACATGCTCAATAGCTAGATGCACCGGTTAAGAACACCCAGACGGATGAACACCCCGTCCCACAGCCAGTCCCGAACCAACGGGATGGAGGCGAGCCACGAGCTTCACATGGCGGTAGATCGGAACCCATCGTTACTGGGACCGAGGCCAAAAGATGTCAGGCTGGACAAATGGAACCTAAAGTTCGATGGAAGCGGCATGACAGTTGAAAGTTTCTTGTTTCGCGTCGACCGGTTTCTAGAAGGGAATTCTATATTCTACTGGTAGGTGTGGCCACTAAATGGTATTGGCAGCTGATGGAGGCTGAAGACTATAATTTTGATCACTAATCATTGACCCAGGAAATGAGATGGGCGTTTTCCACTACCGGGAGTGACCTTTTGAACGTCAAGGAGTTAATGGAACGCAAGTAAGGGACGCACGAGACCTTTAGAGATTATGTCTCGGATATGCATAACATGCATTTTAAGCTGAAGCATAAAATCGCTGAAGATGAATTAGTCGAGCTTTTGAAAGACAAGACGAACTCCCAAATAAGCGGCTTGCTGCTAACATCCCCATTAACTTCGTTAGCGGGATTCGAAAGGGAGGGTCTCCGAGTGGACCGCTGGCTAAAAAATACTGCGAGAAACATTTCCAGCACTACAACGCTTTAATAATAATACAAAAGTTCTTACACCTTATAAGCATGTAAGTCAAACATTTGTAATAAATATGATTTTATCGATCGCCTGTGAGATCATCAAAGCCCAGAGTCCACGCGCCAAGTTAAAAAAAAACCGTACTACAGAATATACCTTTAACATAAAGCAACAGCATTGAAGGTATCAGCCTGGACAGCTCAGCCGATAAAACATGAGACTCTTTATTACAGGAGTGGGTCGAAATCACACCGTAATGGGCGCCTGAGAAGGAGGAGAAAAAAACACGGAACGATGGTAGTACGCAAATTACTTTTGCAAAATCATTTCATGCGGTCCGCATCGATCACTTCGAGTCTGTTACGTTCGCCCTCCACATAGAGAGATTAGCATAGAAAAACAATGACGAATATTGAGTAGGCGGGGGGAGGGGTGCATTTGACTAACCAGACGCAGACTACTAAAGGCAGAAGGAAATGCAATTCGCCAATTCACGGGTGTCGCGTGGCCAGAACAGCGGCCACGATCGACCTAATGGTAACCCTACTCCGGTAGCTGGCAAAGTGCAACAGCCGGCCGGATATCGAGAAACAGTAATCCTAGGTGGGAACACCTAGTTAATCCGATCCATACCGGCAGCCAAGTAAAAGCTCTAGTCTGGTGTAAAAGGCCATAGACAATTAGTGAAAAGGGGAGAATCCATTGGGGTGTCTTGCTGACGAAAGCCAGCAGCTCCTAGGGAAGGCGACTTTTCCAGAGGAAGTCGTCCGCGGAGTCTTTTGCCACCAGGGCCAGTCACCATACCCAACAATCCTTAAGGAGGTCACAAATAGCAGCTCGAAAGAATCGTATGTGTCGAACCACCGCCGCCATTGTCAACAAGGAACGTGGAGAGGATCAACAATTAGGACGACAACCGACATACTGTGATGTTTGTTCCCGTAGTACCCGTGATCCCCATGTTCCTGAAAATTCTTCAACTGTAGAAGCCGTTCAGAGGCGTAGTGACCAATAGCATACTTCGGAGAAAGTAGAGCTGCAATATATATTTGTTAGTCGAGCCAATCAAAGCTAAAGTAAACTTTTGCATTACCAAAGACCAATAGCCTAAAAATAATACAATTGGAGAGCAAGTGAGAATAAAAAAACATCGGAAGCATAGGCAAAGTCCGAATCATGCTGAGCAATTAGAGAAGACGAGTCTCTCCACCACCCGTTGAAGAAGTCGCATGCCTCTGGCATAATACATCTATATATTTTGTGTTTAAGTGAATTGGTACGCAGCCGTATTTTGGTGCACGTATATTTATATACATAAATATATGTAATATTTTCCAAAACCCAAGATCAGGATCGTCGAAATCTCATCGCCCAGGAAAAGGGGGCAACTTTGTCGGAACACGGTTCCTTTCTTATAAGCATACATATATAATTTCGTGCAGTATCCTACAATTTTATATACTTATATTTATTTTTCAGCCTTGTGGTTTTGTACTATTTGCTTGTAGTTGTATGTGCAATTGCAAGAGCCCTCTGAGCTATGTTTGTAGTCATGAATTGTCAGCGTTCGAAACTCTCCGCTAAAAATTATAATATGCAATTAAGTTAATTGCATATGCTTCAGCCAATACAATATTACTCATCCACGGCGCGTGCCGATTTATTTCTCAATAGATTTATAATTGCGATCAAGTGACAGCTAAGCTTGTGAAGCAGTGTGAAAAGACAACATTGAGTCAGCAAGCGGCCCTCAAATGGCATCTCGGCGAATTTAGAACAACGACTAAAAGCCAGGTATCAAAACGGCTAAATCTTCGAGTATATGTTCATTAAAGGGTTTGAACAACAGCTTCGAGCACTACACGATGCAGTGCGAAAGTCTCAATAAGTACCCTTAAAGCCTCGATATCAGCACAAGATCCTGGGATCCAATCCTGTGTTTTATTATCAGAAGAAAACTAGACCAGCAGACTCTAGAGGCACTTAAAAATTCAGCGGATGCACTTACGGATTCACTAGCGGATACCCTACGGACCCCCCAACCAAACCACCTCGTGTTACTCTGGACGGCGGCCAATGATCGGTCAGTGGCCGCCCATTCCAACCAGAAAGTGCAGTGTCAACAAGAAGCAGGATGTAGCTCTGTCGCAACATCGGTTGTCGACACCAAAGACCTACACACATACTTACACATATACTTACACTTAGAATTACGAACATTGTATTTAGCTGAATAAGACATTTTCAAGACTTGCAGCGAGGGTATACATAAGCCCAAGCTGAGTAATAAGCTTCACTCTTGATTTTAAACTCAAACGGAGTAGCAGCATTCTTTATTTTTACTGGAACCAACCAAATACTTAACATTACCGCTCACCACAAACATAGCTCGTTTGCATGTTGGAGACGATAAGCGCACAACCTACACCAACGCTCCTAGGACCACATCACCTTTGAGCGCGTACCCGTTTTCATGAAATGGACCCCAAAACGCGGTCCCAAGCTATTATTTAAGTAGGAGCATGCACAAATTGTTTGTCCACAGCTCATAAGGTTGAAAACTGTGGATCACTGGCCACTGGTCGAGTCAGCCAACAACGGCAGAATTCACTGCTACACAAAGGACCAACGAGCAGTAACCATTGGCCTATTACAAGGGCCAAACGGTCAGCTACACACTTGTCGCGCTGTAATAGATTCTGGATCACAGGTAAAACTTACCTAAAGGAAGATGGCAGATCTACAATCTCTCAAGGAAATGTCTTCACCGATTAAAATATCTGCAAACAAAGGAAAAATAACATCAGTAATTAGATCAATATTAAAGCTCTCGTCATGTACATCAGGTTTTAACAAAAGTAGAGGTATTTATTATTTCCACTGTCACTACAAGCCAACCGTCATTATCGATTGCTAACGATCGTAACATTCCCGAGGGATAGCAGATCCTGACTTTCGGAACCTGGACCCATTGACCTAAGCTTAGGGGCTGGTTATATCCTAGTTTAATGATCGGTGAACTTCTTAGACTAGGACTTAATAAGCCTCTGGCACAAGGCACAAGGCTTGGGTATCTAGTCAAAGGTTTTCTCAATAAAGAAACCTCATCTGATACGGAAATCAACCCTATTTTGGTAAAAGACGTACACGATCTGGCAGGACCGAACTCTGCTTATAAGCAAACGAAAGACGAAAATTTGGTGAATGATAACAAATTCGATATAGACGACAGCAAACAGCAGAATGAGATATCTTGCGTTGAAAAAAGAGTTAAATTAACGAACTTAACATTGATGGATTATTTAATAATAGGGCCTGAAGACATATGTTGCCAATCAAGAACTAACGACACTGACTCGTCCGAACGAGAATCAATCTCTACATATAATGGTTCCTTGCAGCTGACTGAATATCATACTGCAAGAGAAAATCCAATCTATATGGAACCGACTTCCCATCAACTTAAAAACTAGAAAAAGTCTGACTTTTGTTCAAAATTTAAAAATTTAAAATCATATGACCAATTTCTACGAGAGCACAATTTCACGGTAATGTCAGTTTTATCACAAAGGGGAGTGTTAAGCAGCATCAAGAAGATATGAAGGACCTTAATCACAAACATGAACATCCATAGCTGAAGGAAATATCCTCCAAGGTCAATGATTTGTTAGGTGCTTTCTATATAATTCGGCCAAGGCCTGACCGACATCACACCTTAATTAAGGATACCCCTCAATGGGCGGGAGAATGTTCGTACCCAAGGGTGCTTAATATGGCCAGCACCCAACAAATCAAGCAGTGGACAAGTTGGGAACAGTACCAGGCGCTCAGAAGCACCCACTGCAGATCAGAATTGCTGATCAACATAATATATATGTCCCAATAATTCACCGTCTCACCGGCTCAACGGCACACTAACCCGTCAATGCAGTCAGCACATTTTGCAGTGTCGGCCGAGCCAACTTCGCATGCTGCTACCATAATCAAAATTCCCTGACCTACTTCATATACATATATAGTCTGAGTTGTGATTCTTGGGGTTGTTTTTTCGAGTGTTGATCTTAAATTATCAAACTCGGCATATAACTTTTGGGCTGTTGCCCACGCGGGACGTGATTTGTTTGTGTATAGTAGCCACCTTATGTATGCTATTCATTTTTTTATTTTGTGGCTTACACCTCCTGCTGTTTGTTTTGATTTATTTAATTTCGGAGTGTGGCATCAGTCCTTGATAAATTGTGAGGGGCTCGACCGCCCTGATCTTTATCCAATGTTATTCGGATCCTTATCTGATGTCAAGGTCGCCATGTAAAGTGTTCAGCGATACCCTTTTGTTTGTCTATTCAGCAACTACTTTGTAAAAGATCTTGGAGCCAAGCTTTTTCTCAGTCCGTCTGCCGCTCCGAATAAACGCTTTACATTAAATATAACCTATTCGGGCGTTATTAATTATAAATATAAGGGTGGCATATTTTTTGTCTTCCCCACAAACATTGTGTGACCCCGACGTGATAGCAGTTTTTATCGGAGTCTGCAACTCGGTCACACGATTGTTTAATATAGCTTAAACAAACGCTTTGTTTCGCTGTCGTTATCGTGCATTCGGTCAAAAACACACGAACATACATAAATATGTGCATATTAAAGTGCACAGCCGGTCGTTTAATTTTTTGTACATTATGCGCTGTGAAAAAACACCAAAACTGTGTTGTGCAAATAGTTCTTAACAAAGTGAATAGCATTTAATCTTTGTTAATGGCGCATATTACATATAAATATATGTACATATAACCATACATACATTCGTTTGGCAGTTACATAAATCCGCTGTTGCTAGGCAGGCAATTTATCGGCAAGAACAACAACAACCAAGTCTTGGCTGCTCATCGCAAGTCACAATTGCCGGCTTCAACCGCTGCAAATTCAACATCTATTGACATCACTAATAATGCAGATCTATCTTTTCGATCTAGGAAGCCTTGGTTGCCAAATATGGAAATTGCTCGTTTCATGGATCCAACTCTGAGTGGCCGGATTTCCTTGCGACTTTCACGGAAATGATTATGAATCTTCGATATAAGGAATGTGCCGAAAAGAAACTGCACACTTTCAATTGTCAAAAGCTCTCAGTGGGAGCTTTCGATCATGCCATGCGATGCACCGTTAGAAAGCTGTATTAATTCTGCGTTGTTTGCATGTTCTCTTTTCACTATTCGTTTTGCACATTTCGCAATGCCTCGAATTGAAGAGCATGTTCGCCAAAAAATTGTGAACAATTACTGTACAGAAAACGGTGTTTCGTACCGAAATTTGGCAAAACGCTACAAAGTTAGTGTTAATAGTGTTAAAAATATTATAATCAAGTTTGGGGAGACATGCTCTCTAAAAGATTTGCCAAAGACTGGTAAAAAAAAAGGTACAAGGGATGCCAGCGTCGATAAGAAGGTGCTGGCCTTAATTCACAAAAATCCCACGATGTCAGTTCGAGATTTGGCCAAAAAAACGCGTACGAGTACAAGTATGGTTCAACGCATAAAACAACGGCATGGACTAAAGACGTATAAAGAACAAAAAGTTCCAAAAAAAAGTCTGCGTCAACAAAACGTCGGCAAAACGAGAGTGCGCAGACTTTATGATCGCTTGCTCACTGATGCAGTGGAATGCGTTGTAATGGACGATGAAACATATGTAAAATTGGACTCCAAAACTTTACCAGGCCCCCAATTTTACACAAAAGCCAAAGGTGAAACAGTTGACGACTCGGTCACCAAAATAGAAGTGGACAAATTTGGGGAGCAATTTGCACCTGTGGCTTAAAAACCAGCCCATTTTTTACAAAAGGCACAATTAACGCTGACGTTTATCAAAGAGAGTGCATTAAAAAACGTTTAATACCATTCTATCGAAAGCACAACGTGTCGACAATATTTTGGCCAGACTTAGCGCCAGCGCACTATGCCCGGTCAACATTGGCGCTCCTTGAGGCGGAAAACATCAAGTTTGTTTCAAAAGAAGAGAACCCACCAAATTGCACAGAGCTGCGTCCCATTGAGAGATATTGGGCCATCGTTAAGCGAAATTTATTAAAAAATGGTAGTCTCTCCCAAAACAACATAGACATGAAAAAAAACTGGATGCGTGCAGCCGGCAAGGTCACCAAGGAGGGTGTGCAGAACCTGATGAGAGGAGTTAAACAAAAAATTCGCTCAAAAATAAGATGTTATTTTTTTTTAAATTCTGTTTATAAAAATTGAACGTTTAAGTTTTGCTTTAAAAAAACAAAAAGAAAAATTGAAATCGAATAAAAAACATGAAAGTTATAGTAGAAAGAAAGTGTGCAGTTTCTTTTCGGCACATTCCTTAGAGAAGCAAAGAAGGTGCACCTTTGCAATGCAAGTCGACTCACTGCAAATATTGTCGCATGAAGCACCATTCATTATTACACATGAACCATGACCCATCCGCAACATCCACCTCATTTTCATCTCCATCATGCGATCCATCCTCGAGCTCTCAGGCATTACCATCTACTTCATCAGCATTAGTATCATGTTCGCATACATCATTGCATCCTGATCATCATTTACTAAGCCCTCAACCCAAAAAAAAACTCAAATATTTTGCCGATCGACTACGTGTTGCTTCCAACTGGTATTATCTATGTTAGAAATAGAATTGGAGCATTTATGCCTTGCCGAGCAATTTTAGATTCGGCCTCCCAGCTAAACTTCATACCCTCTCGCTGAGCTAGCCAACTAAATTTTAATCATAGAAGATCGCAAACCTCAATTTCTGGGATAGGGGAATCTTCCATGATCTCTGATAAGACTGTCGATATTCTTGTGCAATCACGCGATGCCAACTATCGTACAGCATTCACAGCGGTTGTGACTCACAGTATTACTGATTATCAGCCCCATTTCAATATAAATGCAACATTATGGAGGATACCGCAAAGCATTTCGCTCGTTGATCCTCATTTCAATCAATCACAACAAATTGACTGTTTACTCGGCGCTGGGTTGTTTTTCGAAAAAATTTCTATGGGACAAATTCATTTGGATAGGGCTTTGCCAACTCTTGAGAACACCAAGCTTGGTTGGATAGTCTGTGGAGGGTTATCATCGAACATGCCAACTCATAAATCGGTTTTACAAGCCAGCATCAAGGACCCAGCTGATCATTCCGATGACACACTTTCCGCCATAGTAAAGCGATTTTCGGAAATCGAGGACTTCACTTCGTCTAAGCCATCTTTATTGCCGGAAGACTTGCGATGTGAGCAACTTTTCACTGAAAATTGCATTAGACTCGATCTAGGTCACATGTCTCTTGTAACTAAGGAACCGTCAGAAACACAATTCTTTTTGCCCCACCATTGCGTACATAAGCAGGAGAGCACGACTACGAAGCTTCGTGTCGTTTTTAATGAATCTGCTAAATCAACTTCTGGTGGCTCTCTAAACGACTTACTTCTGGCAGGACCAACAATTCAACAAAAAATCTTCGATTTTTTTAAGTTGCCCTTTGTGGAGATATCTGCAAGATGTACCGTTGCGTGCGTGTTTCGTACCCGGATGATTTCTTGCAGTGCGTTGTTGGAGAGAGAGCTCCACGGAAGAGTTGAGTGTTTTTAAATTGAACACGGTGACTTATGGAACCAAGCCAGCTGCCTTCTTGGTTATAAGAGCCATGCATCAACTCGCTTACGATGAGGAGGAATCATTTCCTATTGGAGCAAAAATTGTTCGTAGAGATTTCTGTGGATGATTTAATATCTGGTGGGGACTCATTTGAGGAGGTGAGAGAAATTCGTCGTCAGGTGAAGGAACTACTGTCGCGAGGCCACTTTCCAATCCGCAAATGGTGGTGAATGCGACAAGGAGCAGTTTATCAAATTTCACGATGGATCGGATGTCGCCAAGGCATTGGGAATAATCTGGGATCCATCTTCTGATCAACTCCTATTTATTTTTTCTCAACTGCCAACCAAGCAACGACCCACTAAGCGGGTTGCATTGTCAACGATTGCAAAATTCTATGGTCCACTCGGCTTAATAACTCCAATTATCACAAAATCTAAGATTTTTCTGCAATCTCTATGGAGGGCGAACGTGGATTAGGATGACGCACTGCCAGAGCCCATTCTTTCGTCATGGGGGGAGTTGACCTCACAGTTATCGGTCGTACAGAACTTAAAGTTTTCACGCCAAAAAAGCCATAGATTTCGATTGCACCTTTCATTGCTGGTCGGACTCGTCTATTGTGTTGGCGTGGATTCGGCAACCTTCGTGGCAGTTTAACATTTTCGTATCAAACAGAATCGCGAAAATTCAGGAGATGACGAAAGACATGACTTGGCATCACGTTCCTACAAACGTGAATCCGGTAGTATGACGTCTGGAAGATGTACCCCAGGAGAATTGTTGGAACATTCCCTTTGGGCTAACGGGCCTCCATTCCTTCTGCAAAGCTCGTCGAGTAAAGTAAAGGATCTTCCAGAGCGCCGTTCTGTGACTCTAATTGGGGCCGTTTGCATAGACAGTTCATCAAACTGCAAATTCCTCAACTCTTTCGATAAGTTGCAGCGCGTATTTGCAGTTTGATGAACTGTCAATTGTTGGAACATTCCCTTTGGGCTTACGGGTCTCCATTCATTCTGCAAAGCTCGTCGAATTGGCCGTCATTGCTAGACTCAGTAGAGGATCTTCCAGACCGTTTAGACAGTTCAAACTGCAAATTCTTCAACTCTTTCGGTAAGTTGCAGCGCGTATTTGCATACATTTATCGGTTCTGTAAGGATGCTTTCTCGGCCGGGATAGAGATCTCAGTCGGATCCAGAGTCCTTTACAAGAAAATTTGTAAATCACCGAAACGCCGGACTAGAGGGTTCCACTCCACAGGGGAACGGGTAACTTTGAGGGGAGTCTTCACCAGAGGTCCTTATTTATGTCGAAGAAAAAGCAGATGACGTTGGTTATGCAGAGTCCGATTCCTGGGCTGCGACCTAACGGGCTGGCCGGAGTCTTGCACTTCGCGTCAGAGGCGAAAAATCCACCGGGCTGGACCTTCGGGCGAGGCCAAGCCGGCAGATTACTCGGCGGGCGTAAGTCTTGGGCTTCGCGTCGGAGGCGAAAACTCCACCAGGCTGGACCTTCGGGCGAGGCCAAGCCGGGAGATTTTTTGGCGGGCGTAAGTCAGCACGAGGGCGGGGCCGCGCACGGGCCCCAGGATGGCGAAGGAGGCGGTGGGAAAGCTAGAATTGCGTATACGGCGGGAAGGGTGTCCACGCACGAATCCAAAAACTACGGGGGAGGCAGGAAAACTAGGCTTGTGGATACGGCGGGAAGGGTGTCCACGCACGAATCCCAAAAACTACGGAGGCGACGGGAAAACTAGGATTGCGGATACGGCGAGAAGGGTGTCCACGCACGAACCCCAAAACTGCGGAGGAGACAGGAAGACTAGGCTTGTGGATACGGCGGGAAGGGTGTCCACGCACGAACCCCAAAACTGCGGAGGAGACAGGAAGACTTGGCTTGCGGATAGGGCGGGAAGGGTGTCCACGCGCAAATCCCAAAGACTTCTGAGGCGGTGGGAAAGCTACTGGACCGGACGGGAAGGGGGTCCACATCCAGGTCCGAAGCAGCGGTGTGAGCGGGGTAAAGTTAGGTTAGCTTTGGTACCTGACTACGAGAAAGAAACACACGATCGAGAGATGCAATAAGATATTCTTCACCGTTTATTCATTTTATCCTCACTCGGGTCCGCTACGCTGTTTTGAACACATGAGAACCTGATCGTACTAACCTTAGCTGACTTGCTTATATATATATATGTGTCTTGTAATCGCCCGCGTGGCCACTCCGTAGAACTTGATCGCCTCCGGTTGGCGATCTCGAGAAGCACGCGTGACTTTCGAAATCCTCGCTAAGCCGTGTCCCAATCACACGTCTTTTCCGTTCCGCGATCCCGAGAGAAGAGAGCCGCCACGATCGCCGCGTGACCCTCCCTCATTTTCTGGCCTTTTACTCTATTCGGGATTTCTAGAATTTTCCTACTTCTGGTATTTTAGCTCCTTTGCTTTTCTAGTATTTAACATGTCTTGATGAACTATCGGTTGGCGTTGCCACCCAGGGTTCTGAACGTAGCTATGACTTATTTATTCTTAATTCGACTTAATATTTATTGTAATTCACTGTATTTCTCTTAAAGCTATAATAAAGAAAGTAGTACTTATTGTGGCGCACGTGCCTTCTAGGCGGGTTCGTCACAGTTCATTTCAAATTGCAGAGCCAAATATGCACCGTTAAAAGGTCGTCTTTCGGTGGAGGAGATCAACTCTGGAACTGTACTTCTTTTGAGGAGCATCCAACAGGTTAACTTGGCGAAGGAGTATGGATATCTTAGCCAGGGCAAGCCGTTTCCATAGAAAAGCAAGCTGGTTTCGCTTAGGCCTATACTCGGCTCCGATGGGTTACTTCGCGTGGGTGGAAGGATTCAGAACGCAAACTTGGACTACGATACGAGGCATCCGATACTGTTGCTCAAGGATCATCCAGTCACCAAGGCGATCATCGTTTATTATCATGCGAAATATTTGCATGCAGGATCGCAGGCGCTGCTTGGAGGCTGCAAGTTCGTGGGCAGCGTTATCAACAAATGCATCCGATGTTTCCGAATGAAGCCTGTTACTTGGGAGCACGTCATGGGTAGCCTGCTTTTGTCTGCTTTTCCACGAAGGCTGCTCATCTGGAAGTGGTCCAGGATCTCACGACGGATTCTTTCATCGCAGCGCTGAGGAGATTTATCAGCCTTAGAGGCAGTCCGCGTACCATTTGGAGCGACAATGCTACAAACTTTGTCGGTGCAAAGAGCGAGCTTGCCGAGCTGAAAGAGCTTTTTTTGAGCGAGCAGCAGACAGCATCGATATCTTCCGTCTGTTAAGCTGATGGGATCGATTGGAAGTTCATCCCTCTGCGTGCCCCGCACTTCGGTGGTTTATGGGAGGCTGCTGTGAAGTCAGCTAAATTTCACTTCTGCAGAGTCGTCGGTGCATCCATCTTAGCCATCGATGAATTAAGAACTCTTGCATATGAGATTTCTGCCATCCTTAACTCCCGTCCCCTCTGTCCAATTTCAGAAAATGCTGAAAGATTTTTTTTCTGAAGGGTTCCAGATCTGCCGCTCCAAATAAACGATATACATTTAATATAACCTATTCGTGCGTTATTAATTATAACAAGAAAGGAAGTTAGCTTCGGCAAGCCGAAGCTTATATACCCTTGCAGCTATAATTATTAAATTTAAAAACACAAAAAATGATATTCCCAATAGTATAAGATAATATGTCAAAAAACACCGAAGCTATAATTTGGTTCATATTATTTTCGTAGCAATTTTCCGATCGTTCCTATGGCAGCTATATGATATAGTCGTCCGATTTTGATAAAATTAAATTCGAAATTCAGAACTAATTAAAAAATGTTATTTCCAAGCGTAGGAGGTTATATGTTAAAAAACACCGAAGCTATAATTTGTTTCATATTATTTTTCTACCAATTTTGCGATCGTTCCTATGGCAGCTATATGACATAGTCGTCCGATTTTGATAAAATTTAATTCGAAATTCAGAACTAATTAAAAAATGTTATTTCCAAGCGTTGGAGGTTATATGTTGAAAAACACCGAAGCTATAATTTTTTTCATATTATTTTTCCACAAATTTTCCGATCGTTCCTATGGCAGCTATATGATATAGTCGTCCGATTTCGATAATATTTAATTCAAAATTCAAAATTATTTAAAAATTGTTATTTCCAAGCTTAGGAGTTTTTATGCTAAAAAACACCAAAGATATAATTTTTTTTCATTTTTTTGTCCGATTATTCCTATGGGAGCTATAAGATATAGTTGTCCGATCCGGCTGGTTCCGACTTATATACTACCTGCAAAAGATATAAGACTTTTGGGAAAGTTTCAGCCCGATAGCTTTAAAACTGAGAGACTAGTTTGCGTAGAAACGGACGGACAGACGGACAGACGGACAGACGGACAGACGGACAGACGGACAGACGGACAGACGGACAGACGGACATGGCTAGATCGACTCGTCTAGTCATGCTGATCAAGAATATATATACTTTATGGGGTCGGAAACGTCTCCTTCACTGCGTTGCAAACTTCTGACTGAAATCAATATACCCTCTGCAAGGGTATAAAAATAAGGGTGGCATATTCGTTGTCTTCCCCACAATCAGGTATTATGTATTTTTTGACTTGACCAACGGGTCAATATGTAATATTTATTGTTGAATGTTCTAATTGAGAGTGTCTTAAACTCCAGCGGATCGCGGCTGTGTTGCCCGCTGATGCCGGCAGCGTTCAAGTATATTGGAATATCTATGCGCGAAAGAGGTTGTACATGCATACATCGGCAGCGGGCAGGTCATGGGAATATGCTGACACTTGCACTTTCCATATGTCTGTCTCTGAGGCAAGTTTGGGTAATCGCATTTCAATTGGCCATTTGAGTTTTACGGCCGGGACTTTGTGTTTACTTAAGTACACTATAAGAATATATTGCCATTAATGCAGTGGGTACTCCGTATATGCATACTACTCTTTTCTCGTAGGAATTTATTCTCCGAGACGCAGAATTTGATGTAGATGCCTTGGGCTGAGACTGACTAGACGGTCGCACATCATCTATGGCTTGTTGTGTCCAATGACGCTCTGTAAGGAAGACGTGTAAAAAGTTTTATTTATCTAGTGTTCAAGGCTTCGGCTCGATTGATCAAAAGCAACCTCGACACCGGCTCCTACGCTCGCTTTCCTCATCAAACGGCACAGTGTCAACATCCTGCCGACGGCCTTGGTCACCCCGAGACCGGCCCTAAGACCTTCGACCCATCCACCCTTATAGACCTGTGTACCCCGACGAGCTGCATCGATGCAGGTTTGTACGGTGACGATTCGGTCAAAGGTGTAGGAAGGGACTAAGTTGGAGGTGGTTCTGAAGATTGAGCCAAACGATCCGAGCGCTCTCCGAAACGATCGTCGACAAGTTTAAGGATTTCCAGCTGGCCGATAAGCAGTTCTACCTGTCGACAACGATCTCCTTGAACCTGGGTGCGGATGTGTACAAAAGGGCATCCAATCGTAATTCCATCTGGTCGACGATGGACTGCCTGTGGTACAGAATACGGAGTTTGGCTGGATCCAATCCGGTGCCTGCAACCAGGGAAAATAATGTTGCAACGCCAGTGGTTGCACGGGGGTGGAATGTTTAGGCCGCAAAAGGGGGCCTAGACTCCACTCCCCCGCTCTCCCACTCTCGCGACTCAAGCAGCTTCCAGCGTACCAACGGGGCTCTCGCATAGCTTAAGCTAGTTTCTAAATTTTAGTTCTTTTTGTCAACGACTTGAATAAAGTGCCCGCCCGGTCCGGACTTTCAACAGAAAAGACTTCCTCTGTGTTCTCCCACTTCTTTTCGCATTCAACGATCGGGCCCGCCGAGTGCATTTTTTTCCCCACGGCTTGCCACCAAGAGCCTAGAGCTGCACCCTGAAGCTGGCTATCGAAGACGTTGACAACTACCCGCCCAAAACAGGTATAACAAGAAAGTACGCTATAGTCGAGTGCCTCGACTATCAGATACCCGTTACTCAGCTAAAGGGACCAAAGGGAAGTGGAGATAAGCAAGCAGCAAACCAAGACTGAAATGCGCCACCTACCGGCGGTAGACAGATTTAAGCGTTATGGGCGTTAGGGTGGGCGTGGCAAATTTTTTAGGTCAATCGATAGGTATTGACGAGACCAATACAGTTCAGTTAAAATTTTGTATCTAGCATGAAAATTGTGGGCGCCACAGGCTTGGGCGGTTTGTGGGCGTTAGAGTGGGCGTGGCATATTCGCGTAACAAAATTGCACTGCGTACAAAGCTACGGAATCTAAATCTGAAACCCCGATTCTCTATCTTTGATAGTTTCCGAGATATCCACGTTCATATTTACGATTTTTTGAAGCTTGGGGCGGTTTGTGGGCGACAAAGTAGGCGTGGCAAACATTTTTTTAGCTCAATCGATAGGTATTGATGAGAACAATACATTTCAGCTAACATTTTTATTCTACCATCAATGCTGTAGGAGCCACAGTTTTTGGCGGTTTGTGGGCGTAAAAGTGGGCGTGGCACTCTACTGAAACAAACTTGCGCTGCGTAAGAAGCTCAGAAATCTGCACGCCAAATCTCAATAGCCTAGCTCTCATAGTTTCCAAGATCTCAGCGTTCATCCGGACAGACGGACAGACGGACAGACGGACATGGCTAGATCGACTCGGCTAGTGATCCTGATCAAGAATATATATACTTTATGGGGTCGGAAACGCTTCCTTCTGCCTGTTACATACTTTCCGACGAATCTAGTATACCCTTTTACTCTACGAGTAACGGGTATAAAAATTCATAAATATTATCCGAAATATTTGTTTTTTCCCTTTTTTTGTTCTCTAAAAATTCATATTTTATTTATTCTAATTATTTGTTCAAGCAGTACATTTTGAGATACACTAACGTACAACATTTACATTATACATTTTCAATGATACTTAGTCAAAGTATCAATGTTAAATGGTCTCAGTAAAAGAGTTTACGGTATAATTAAAATGTTGTTTTTATGTAACATATCAAATAAGCTTAAGATATTATTTTAAATTGTTTAAATAAGATCATGAAAAAATGCTTGATTTTATGTCGAAAGACATTCTTATCATTTTTTCTTCGAAATCACAGTATCACGTGCCTCTCAAGTACTCATTTTGAAGTTCCTAGCCCTGCATGAATCAACAGTGGTAGGATCATTCTGTCACAGTAGGTTTCATATGTATCGGTGTTTCGTATGACTCGAAGTCTAAATGTTTTAATGTTTCAAAACATTATATTCGAAACATCTTGAAACAGTTACACAAAATGTAAAAACAATTAATTACAAAATATATTTACAGCAGGGACCGTTAATTACACTTGCTTACAGCCAAAATGCACCAAGAAGGATGCTGGTAGTTCCTGGTAGATCATATGTTCCAGCTTAAATCTATAGTTCAGAATCTATATTCAGAAACATTTGAAAGGATGGATGAATGTTTCTGAATAAATGAATAAGCAACATTGAGTATATTGTGAACCTCGTAAGTAGGCTGTTTGTCTTTAAATTCGCTTATGTCGCTGCTATCTAGGATAGCCGAGCTAATTGTTTTACTATTTATCAATTTATTATTTTCCAAGTGAGAAGGGTAGCTTTTCGAGTGGTGTAGGTTTATTTTAGGATAGTTGTGTTGGATATAAGGTTACATATAGAAATTATAACTATAAGTGTTCTGCGCACGTTCTGCTCTTGAGTACGACTCTGTCTCGACTACCTTACATTTGTAGAGTCTGGTAACATTATAAAAAAGGACTTATTCTACACTAATATTGAAGGTTTGGTATATACTATATTAGGCGCTGTTCACAGTCGGCCTCTCCTGACAAATCTCTGCGTCCTCGCAGGATTCATGGGGTGGATCATCTTCAAAGTCGTCATCTTCATCGGGCTCCTCCGGTGGCAGCTCACACCAGCGCTTCATCTTGTCGGACGAAAACACCGACTTGTAGTGTCTCTGCTTTCTTTGTGCGTGAGGGATATCTTCTACAAGATATCTGTCGTTCGGCAGGACCTTGTTGATTATAAAAGGACCTTTGTAGCGCGGCTCCAATTTGCGTGATGTGCCCGTGCTGAATGGCTCATTCTCGACCAGCACAAGGTCTCCAAGGCTGTAAACAGTTGGCTTAGCATGTTTGGCATCGTAGCGTTTCTTGGCAGCAGCTCGGTGATCGTTGACAGTTGTCGCAGCATCTGCTCTAAGTTGATCCAATTCCGCATCGGTTAGCATCTGTTGGTTATCGCGTTCTTCAGGATATCTCGAGGTTCATACCCGTACAGGAGCTGAAAGGGAGAGCATTTAGTAGTACTATTTACCATGGTATTAATGCTCCACTGGATTGATCGGATATTGTCATCCCAACGCTTATCGATGTCATTGGAAGGCAACAACATTGACAAAATGATGCGATGGGTGCGCTCTGCGTGACCATTGGCTCTGGGTGTTCTTACAGCATTTAAAATGTGCTTAACATTGTTTGATTTGCAGTACTTATCGAAATCTTTTGATGTAAATGCTGTACCACGATCTGTTACAATTCGATCTGGCATTCCCAGGTAGCTGGATACATCTTGCAGGACATCCAGGACGTGTTTAGTGGCTGTACTTTTCACCGCTCGTACAATGGTGAACTTGGTGAATGCATCGACTATTACCAAAATATGCTCGTTTCTCTTGGAACTCTTTGGAAATGGCCCCAGGTGGTCCATGTGTATCGTGGAAAAGGGAATCGGCTTGATGTCATCGTAGTGGTACTGACCTTCCTGACGTCCACCTGGTGTTTTATAAAACGCACAGCCCACACAGGATTTGATGTAGCTTTTGACATAGTTTCGCATTCGGGGAAACCAAAATAAATTTAGAATTCTTGCCATAGTCTTATCCGTGCTCATATGTCCGGCCTTATCGTGACATTCATGTAAAATGTGGAATCTCAACTGCTTCGGCACAACCCATAATAAATTGTTGCCATGTTTTCGAAACAAGCGATCTTGCTCGATCACATACTCGTCGCTCTCAAATTTCTTTTCCAATGTCATGTTTGCGACAATTTTCTGTATTTTCTCGTCCTGTAGTTGTATGGAAAATAGCCAGTCCTCTTCGTCGATTATCGTTTTTGCTATTTTCAGACTTGCGGTATCCATCTCTCGAGCATCTTTGAACGGAGCTCGACTGAGTGCGTCTACGTGGTTCATCTGTGTTCCTGCTCGATGAACGATATCTATGTCGAATTCTTGAATGCGTAACCACCATCTTGCAATCCGCGGTATCAGTTCTCGTTTCTCCATCGACGTCTTTAGGGCATTGCAGTCTGTGATAACCTTTATCTTCTTGCCATAGATGTAATATTTGAATCGCTCCAACGATTCCACGACGGCTAGAGCCTCAAGTTCGTAGCTGTGGTAATTTTTCTCCGGCTTAGAACTAGCTCGGCTATAATAAGCGATTGGTTTCAGCTGGTCCTCCTCACGTTGTAGCAAAACTCCGGCTAAACCAACGGCGCTGGCATCGGTATGTAGTTCATGTTCTGCGTCTAGACGATAGCTGGTGACAACTGGATTTGTTATAAGACATTTTTTTAATTCGTCGAAGGCTTCTTCTTGTGGCGCTTTCCACGAAAACGGCTGATCCTTGCGCAATAGGATTCTTAATGGCGCTGAAATGATGGCATATCCAGCAACGAATTTTCGGAAATAACCAGTGAGACCCAAAAACTTTCTCACATCGGTAATATTGGCTGGTTTCGGGAACATTCTGATGGCGTTCGTCTTAATTTCTCCAGGACTGATTCCTTCTGCGTGTATCTGGTGACCAAGGAATGTTATTGACTGCTTATATAACTCACATTTGTCCAGGTTTAGCGTTAATCCGCACTCCTTTAAAACTTTTAGGATCCTCTCAAGCTTCTCGTACATCTCATCAAATGTTTGCCTGCCAATAAGGATGTCGTCCATGTAGTGTATCATGTCGCCTTTCTGCACTCTCTTTTGTAACTCTGCCATGAGTCGATTAAAAACCGCAGGTGCGTTCTTCAATCCGAACGGAAGTCGCTTGAATTCGTATAATCCATCTGTGGTGATGAAGGCAGTAAACTTTCGGCTCTCTGGGACTATCTCTATCTGATAGTATCCACTGTTGAGGTCTAGGGATGAGAAGTACTTAAACCTTTTCGCCTGCTGCAGACGTTCTTCGATGTTCGGCACTGGAAAATTCTCCTTCTTGATCAGCTTGTTTAGGCGGCGGTAATCGACGCACATTCGATCGCTACCATTCGGCTTCTTGATGAGCACCACCGGGCTGGCGTACTCTGATGTTGACAACGTGATGATGTCCTGCTTTAGCAGCTCGTCGACCATGCTGCTTACGATTTCTTTCTTTGGCTCGGATACTCGGTATGGGGCTTGTGCTACTACCTGATTGCTTTCGACGGTGATGTGTGCTTTGACCACGCTTGTCTTTCCTATGCCTTCCAATCCTGTCGAGAAAACATCGGCGAAGTTCTCCAGTAGGCTGCGCATCTGCTTACTTTCTTTGTCGTTCTGAAAATTTTCTAGCAGCTTCCCGATATTGGTGCTTACAGGGGTTGTCGGCTGATGGACTGCTCGTTTGATTTTAGAATCGCCTGACTCAAAGTTCAGCTCGAGATGAGCGGAGATGATGATGTCCTGTCCCAACAGAAAGTCCTCCTGCAATATATCGTTGTCTGCTATATACACTTTCGCTGTAATCGTCTTCCCATCGATATCCATATCCACAGTCATCGCTTCTGTGAGGATACATGAACCTCCGCAAATGCCTCTAATCTTCATAGAGCACTTGTGGCGCTTGGCGTTTATTTGCTCGGCAACCGATTGTCGGATGAGACTGGCTTGACTACCCGTGTCGATGAAGGCGCCGTGCGAGTGTACGCAGATTATCCTCGTGAAAAGTTTGTCCTGATTTGCGGCTCCTAAACGCATGACATTGGTGGCTTGGCAACTTCCATTTGGCTCGTGGAACTTGTTGCATTTGGTACAACGTGACTTTTTCTTCTCCTTTGGACACGAATTGGCAAAGTGTCCTTTTTCTCCGCAGTTGTAGCATATAACGGATTCCTTTGTCCTTGGTGGTTTAACATCGCTGTCTGGTTTCTGCTCGAAGTTGCTGGCTTTCGGTGAATACTCTTTCTTGCTCGTATTTGGCCGACATCGATTAACGAAATACGATTCGGCTGCATCACGAAGCTGTTTCATTGTGGCGAAATGAATAGCTGCAATACTGTTTTGCAATTCACGATGCTGTAGACCTGCGCGAACATATCTGATGATCGCTGCCTCGCTGAGCTTGTAGCGCACCCCAAGGGCTGACATCCGGAAACAGTACTCCTTTACCGTCTCCTTTGATCGCCTGGTTGCATTGGCCATGTTGAAATGCACTTCTGCTTCGTCTGGATTAGCGCCGAACTCCTCCTTTATAGCTTCGGCGAAGTTTTTCCACGTAGTGTGTAGAATGGGTGATGAATCAAGCCACATCTTAGCTGGAACTTTAAGCTTTGTATAAATGGCGAGTAACAGGAACTTCTCGTCCCACTGGTAGGCATCAACCACTTTGTTGACACGATCGATGAACTGATTGACTGAAATGGCGTTGTCGTCGTTGGGATCAAATTCTGGCAAGGTGTTGGCAATTTCCTTGACTGAAGCTAGCCTCACGTTGTTCGTAGCCTGTACAGGAATGCTCTCGTTGTTAATCTCGTTGATATCCAAATCGATTATTTGGTGCTGTTGCTGACTTCCTGCATGTGCTGGTGCTGCGTTTCCCATTTGAACGGTAACTAATTGAGCTAACATGTCCTTTAGTTCCTTCATCTCGTTTTGCAATTGTGAAATTGCCGCTGACTGTGCTGACATCGCTTCTTCTTGCTGCATGTTGATACCCACTGCTGCTGGCAGTTCTACGTCCCCCGATTGTTCAAACGCTATTAATCTTTGAACCAATTCGGCTCTGGTGCCCGAAACTGACACGTTTCTAGATCTCAGCAGGAATCTTAACACGTCGCCTTTAAGATCTGCTATCTTTGGCATATTAATGTTGTTTTTAGCGACTAGGTTGGCAGTCCTCTTTGCGAGCGAGACAACTATATGTACCTCAAAAAGTTCTGCATCTGCTTTCTCCCTTGACCAATACACACAAACTCCTTGTATGCATGTATGTGCTCCGGCTTCTAGAAAATTCTGACTTGCATCGACTTGTAAAATTCACCAATACTCACAGCCGCTTTGTGTGTATGTGCTTTGGCTTCTCTTGAGACTTCTGCTGCTCTTGAGACTTCTGCGGCCACAGGCTCACTAAGAATCCTGATCTAACTGATGTGCTTAACTCCACGGGTTCACTAAGATTCCCGATCTGCTTTCCTTGAATCCGCCTGCCACGTAGAACTGGAAAACATCCGTAATTTGCAATTTTAGCTGTCACATTGACCTGTGAACACATCCCATTGCAAACTTTCCACGCCGACGATTCTTGCTGCTTTCCTTAGAGTTCTTGGCACAACTCCTCCGCTTCACACATATCCAACCACACTGATCCCACTTCTGAACTGAGAAGGGTAGCTTTTCGAGTGGTGTAGGTTTATTTTAGGATAGTTGTGTGATAGAAATTATAACTATAAGTGTTCTGCGCACGTTCTGCTCTTGAGTACGACTCTGTCTCGACTACCTTACATTTGTAGAGTCTGGTAACATTATAAAAAAGGACTTATTCTACACTAATATTGAAGGTTTGGTATATACTATATTAGGCGCTGTTCACACAAGTCTTTAATAGTAATTATATTTTTCGCTAAAATAATTTCTAAGGGGTGTGTCTTCTAATCTTTGTCTACTTTTTGAATTTAGTTCGTAGAATTTTCACGTGCATATAAACGTTTTTAAAATTTGGTATTTAACTCACATTGTCATTCATCAGCTTCAAATATTGCGGTTGAACAGCTTGTAGGTCGCAACAACACTGATCGCTGTTGTCTGTTTCTCTCTTGTCAAGAAAGTGATTGAGTGGATAATAGAGATCATAGGTTGGCGCAGCACCCGTTACCGTTGTTTAGAGGCCAGAAGAGGATTCAACAGATTGCGTACTGTACGTAATGACAGTGTTTTTTTTTTGTTGGTAAAGATTTAAGAAAATGATCAATTTAATAAGGGGATTATAAGTTAAAATCAGCACTGCTAACAAAGATAGCCAACTCTCTAAGATGGAGGTGCTCTTTTTTTGCTAGTAATTCTATTAGACTTTTATATCTGAAAATTTTAAACTTAGATCTCAAATTGACATGTTTCGGCAGTCGAAGGTCGAATGTTCGACATATTCGCATAGATTCGACTCGGCAGCCTTAGTCCGGTGAAGAAAAACGTTGTCATACCTATTTTCGGTCATAAGTATATTTATTACTTTAATGTTTTTAGCTTTCCACCGGAGGTCATGGTGCCATCATATCTGGAATGTTCTAAAAAATGTGGATCAGATTGGAACCTTTGATTTGACATTGGTTATTGTATTCTTCATTTCATTTAATATTTACAATGGTTTTAATTCTCCTTAAAGTCTTCCTGATGTAAATTTATATAAATGTGACCGTCCAGAAGCTTAGTGAGAAAGCACAGAACTCACGGGTTCGTAGTGGGCTTATTGCGGGTATAATATTACAGCGGCTTGGCAGCTCAGCTGGCCTTGATATCGGCACTCGTGGCATTCGGTATCTCCGAAGGCTCCTGGTCGCCTCGGTGATTTCTCGCCTCGTCGACTCGGTGCTCCGGTTCTGTAGCTCCCTGAAGACTCTTGAAGCTCCCTTAAGACCCTCGGCGCTGCTCGTCTCTGATGCGTTGACTCGACGACTGCTTATGAAGTCTTTGACTCGCGATGGGGTCAGCCGTGCGGGCTTAGGGAAAATTCACCGTTCCCAGAGTAGGGTGAACAGGTGCTGCGCTCTCCAGGATCACTCCTTTCGACACACAGCCGCCTGTCCCTTGCTCTGTCCCGGATGGTCCCACTGGGGTTTCTGCTCAGCCCGCGCGGACAGTCGAGGCTACACGCCAGGAAGCTGCCTCGCGCTTCACTTCGCTTCTACGCCTAGTGTAAACGTACGTTCCACCCTAGCCTCACCCTTTTGTTTATTGTCCGGGACGTTTCCGCGTGGCTCGATCTAACTTGCGTGGCTGTCGTGACGTGGTGGCTGCCTTGCTGCTGACAATATCCTGCGCACTGTTCCTGGCTGTGCTGGCTGCGCTGCTGGACGTAGCGTGGATTCTGGTACTCGTGGTTTCGGGCATACGCCGATCCGGAATTTCACGAGTCGAATCCGTAGGGCTCTCCTGGACGACTCCACTCGAGACCGCACCGATCGACCGATCCAAAGTTCACGGCAGGGTCCAAAGACCGGTGGAGTTCCGTTATTCCCTTTTGCACACGGCACTCTCGCTCTGCCCGCCAAGTCTCCACTCTCGCATTCTCCGCACCTTGGTCTCCAAACTCTCTCATTCTCCATCGTTGGTCTCCAAACTCTCTCATTATCCATCCTTGGTCTCCAAGCTCTCATATTCTCCCATCGCTCCTCGCCGGGCCATTAATACGCGAATTCGCCACGTATCTGGTAAGCAGCCGGCCATCTGTTGTTGCTGCTGCTGGGATTTGTGGGGAGTTATTCAACTCACCACATCCCCCCCCCTTACTTCAGGAAACATTTAAAAGCTCGTTTCTAATCTCCAGCGTTTCCTTGCATATCCTAGCCTTCGAGGCCTTGCGATGCTCCTGCCGATTCCCCCGGCGCTCTCTCGTTGCTCCCTCGTTGCTCCCTCGTTGCTCCCCCGATGCTCCCTCGACGCGTTTAACTCCATTGAGTTTCTACAGCGCTGGTCGTCCTTCTCGTAGCAACTTCAAATCTCCCGCGCCGATCCTCCATCTGTTCTCACTGGGCACCGATACCCATCAGCTATCGATAATCCAGCGGGACTCCCCATTATATCGATACCCATCACCCGATATCGCTGGGGCGGTTGCTTGCTGCTATATTCACCATGAACGATGTTTCCACTTTGCTTGTGCCCATCGATCGCACTATCGTCCAGTGCCAATCGACCGCCTATCGAGGCGCCCCCTTCCCTGGTTCATGGATTTTGCAAGTTTCATGGGTAAGTTTCCGAATTTCTTCACTCCTTTCTCTCTCCTTTCTTTCTCTTTCGCCCTTCATTCGTCGACCAACTTGGCCTGATCATCGCGCATGAGTCGCAGGAAGGCGCTATTGACGCCATCGCTGAGCTCCGGAACAAGAAAGACCTGCGTTCTCCTCCTCCATCAGGGCTCAACAGGCCAGCACAGCATTGGTGGCCTTCAACGCCGCTATTAGCAGTTCATCGGACTGCTGCAGAATCCTGCCCAGATTCTGGGCGGAGTTTTCGAAGGCGGCAAAGCAGACTTACCAGTACACAGCGTCCTCCAGCTGCTGTTCGAGTGGCGATTCCGGCTGCAGCTTCACCAATTTCAACACCGTCTGCAGGATGAACTGACTGCTGAACATCGTTTTGCAGGCTGGGGCAGAGGCGTCGCTCTACTTGTGGGTCGCATTTTCCACGGGAGGCACATCGCTTTCCTTGGCGACCTCAGCTCTCTGATCTGTGCCGTCTTCCCCCTTTCTTCGGCAGACTGCTGATGCGTGTTCTCCGATCAGTACCAATCGAGTCTTTGGACGCTCTGGTCTGCTGCCTTTTGTGTTCTTGTCGTTCTCCTGTTGTCCCTTACGTATTTGCTTGCACCTTTGTAGATGCCCTGTAGTATCCTTGGAGACTCCTTGGATTTATCTTATCGTGTCCTTGTAGCTATTTCGTAGTATCCTTGGAGCGTCTCTAAAGTTATCCTTGGAGTCACTTCGTAGAATCCCTTTAGAATCCTTGGAGTTATCCTTGGACTCTTTCGTAGTATCCCTTAAGAATCGTTGGAGTTATCCTTGGACTTTATCCGCAGTATCTTTGACAATCCTTGGACCCTTTCCGTATTATCCTTTGAAAATCCTTGGGCTTATCCTTGGATTCTTTTCGTAGTATCCTTTGAGAATCCTTGAAGTCTCTTCGTAGCATCCCTTGAGAATCCTTGGAGTTATCCTTGGACTCTTATCGCCCAGGTTGGGCGCCAGATGTAACGAACTAATTTTTATGGTCTGTTCGCTACGAGATTCGTGCGGCTAGCTCAGTAGATTGTATGTTCGTCCCACCAAATATATATAAACGTTACCGCCCAATAGCTCAGTGAGAAATCACATAATTTACGGGTTCGTAGTGGGTTTGTTGCGGGTATATTACTACAAATGACTTGGTAGCTTGGTTGGCTTGATATCGCAACTTGTGACCTCTCGTCTCGTTGACTCGATGCTCCAGTCCTGTAGCTCCCTGAAGATGCTCGCTCGCTGCTCGTCCCTGACGCGTTGACCAGTGACTGCTTGTGACGACTCGGACTCGGAAAGGGGGACTAGCCGTGCGGGCTTAGGGAAGCGTCAGCGTTCTTAGACTACGGTGAACAGAAGCTGCGCTCTCCAGGATCACTCCTTTCGACACACCGCCGCCTGTCCCTTGCTCTGTCCCGGATGGTCCCACTGGGGTTTCAGCTTAGCCCGCGCGGACAATCAAGGCTACACGCCAGGAAGCTGCCTCGCGTTTTACTTCGCTTCTAGGCCGTGTGTAAACGAACGTTCCTCCCTAGCCTCACCCTTCTGCTTATTGTCCGGGACGTTTCCGCGCTCGATCGCTCTGTGTTGCGTGGCTGTCGTGATGTGGCGGCTGGCTTGCTGCTGACAATGTCTGGCTAGTAATACTCGGGATTCGGACACGCCGCTCCGGGACTTCACGAGGCGAAACCGTAGGGCTCTCCTGGACAACTCCACTCGAGACCGTATAGATCGATCGCTCTCCTTTCTGGCTTGTTATACTCGGGGTTCTCCAGGCGTAACGCCAGGACTTAGTTGATATGGATAAACAGGCCGCCTTGACCTAGCCGTGTGATGCCCTCTGGACCTCAGCTACCTGCGTCTCAATTAGGAGTTTCCTGGTATCCCAATCCCGAATGTCTCGACGTAGCGATCTTGCTCCCTGTAGGCTCCCATGGCGCTGCTTTTCCGACGACTCTACTTGTTGTAACTCCCTTGTAGTTAATTTGGTTGACTGACTGTTCACTTTGGTATATGGACTGATCTTGATGGTTTGACTCCTCGTGATCGACTGATCCTGCTTCCAGCGCTGGGCCTACTTATATAGGGCTCCTGGTACCGTTAATTCTTGGCATCTGCGCACGGCACCACTTCAGGGTCCAAAGTCCGCGGTTAAACCGTTCGACCTTTCGCCCTCTGCCCACGGCCCCACGCTAGGGTGCTAAGCGCGGCGATCTACCGTTAACCCTTCGCTCTTTCTCTCCAAGCTCTCTTTCCTCGTACTCTCCAAACTCTCTTGAGCCGAATTCTCCAAGCTCTCTCGTTCTAAATTCTTCAAACTCTCTTGAACTAAATTCTTCAAACTCTCTTGAACTGATTTCTCCAAACTCTCTTGAACTGAATTCTCCAAACTCTCTCTTCCCGCAGTGCCGTTACTAAGCGTATTCGCCGCGTATCTGGTAAGTGGGCGGCCATCTGTTACTGCTGCTTCTGAGATTTGTGAGAAGTTATTCAACTCCTCACAGCTCATCCTTGGGAAACAGTTCGGAATTTTGACAAACGGTAAACTCCGGTTCCCACAGAGTACACCCACCACCCTCCTGCGGATACCGGGTAACGTGAAGAGCAGCTGCTTATCGAAACATTAAAGTTATCTTATTATGTTATGAAATTTTCAGAGCTCGAAAAATATTAAAAGTAAGTACACTACGTGTTAACCTGAGTTACTCCCTTTGGAGGAGATGTAACGAACTGATTTTTATTGGTTTGCTCAGTAGATTGTGTGTTCGTCCCACCAAATTTATATGACGTGACTGCCCCGTAGATCATTGAGAAAGCACAAAATTCAAGAGATAACAGTCAGCTTATTTTCATTTTACTTATTACTGCGGGTGGGTCGCTCGGTTAGTCTCGGTGTCGCCTAACGCTGATTCCAATGGATGCTAATGATGCTCGAATTGGCTCACCAATGCGTTGACTCGGTGATCGCTGACTCCTTGTAGTATCTCGACACGCTCGTAGTTTCCTTCGACTATGCTCGCTCGCCGACGCCTTGACTCGAGACCGCTTGTCGCGCCTTGGACTCGCAGAAAGATCGGCCTTGCGGGCTTAGGGAAGCGTAACCGTTCCCAGACTAGGGTGAACAGGTGCCTCGCTCTCCTTTCGAGACAATGACCGCATGTCCCGTGCTCTGTACCGGACGGTCCCACTAGGGCCTTGCACAGTTCGCGATGACAGTCACGTTTAACGCCAGGAAGCTGCCTAGCAGTTCACTTTGCACTTCACCCTATTGCTTGACGTCCGTGACGTTCCTGCGCTCCTCAAAGAGTTCGCCGCGGCAATCGTGACGTGGCTGTCGGCGATGTTTACTGATGTCGCTGCCGATGTCCTCTGCTCTGCACCTTATCTTGCTTGCTACGGCACTCGATTTATCGTGGTCTCTGCCCCTTGAGGTCTTGGACGATTGCCGTTCCGGGACTTGCTGAACCGTTGTGCCTCTCCAGAACAACGCCTCTTAAATGCTTCAACCGGTCGACTGCTTGCCCTTTCTGGCTGGTAGTGTGGTTCTCTGGCACTCAGGGTTTTGATCGGTTACTGTTCCGGGACTTCGCCGGTAATTGCTGGGCTTCCCAGGACAACGCCTCTTAAAACCGCAAATCAACCGCTCGTCCTTCGCGCCAGGTCTTGCTCAGTCTGGCAAAGCACACTGGGGCTACGAGATTCGTTCGGCTTGCTCAGTAGATTGTGTGTTCGTCCCACCAAATTTATATAAACGTGACCGCCCAGTAGCTCAGTGAAAAAGCACATAATTCTCGTGTTCGTAGTGGGTTTATTGCGGCTATATTATTACAAACGACTTGGTAACTCGGCTGGCCTTGATATCGCCACTTGTGGCCTTCGGTATCTCCGACGGTCCAGGTAGTCTCGATGACCTCTCGCCTCGTTGACTCGGTGCTCCAGTCCTGTAGCTCCCTGAAGATGCTCGCTCTCTGCTCGTCCCTGACGCGTTGACTCGTCGACTGCTTATAACGAATCGGACATGGGAAACCGTAGGGCTCTCCTGGACAACTCCACTCGAGACCGTACCGATCGACCGCTCTCCCTTCTGGCTTGTTATACTCGGGATTCTCCAGGCGTAATGCCGGTTAGTTGACAGGGATAAACAGATCGCCCTGAACTAGCCGTTTGGTGCCCTCTGGACCTCAGCTACCTGTGTCTCAATTCGGAGATTCGTGGTATCCCAATCCCGAATGTCTCGATGTAGCGATCTTTCTCCTTGGAGGCTCCCACGGCGCTGCTTCGACGACTCTACTTGTTGTGGCTCCCTTGTAGTTTACTTGGATTCACTTTGGTATCTTGACTGATTTTGATGGTTTGTCTTCTCGTGATCGACTGATGATTTGGTGCCAGCGCCCTGCGGCTTTATATAGGGCCTCCGGGAACCATTATATCTTTATCTACGCTAAACCGTAGGGCTCTCCTGGACAACTCCACTCGAGACCGTACCGATCGACCGCTCTCCCTTCTGGCTTGCTATACTCGGGATTCTGCAGGCGTAATGCGGGTGAGTTGACAGGGATAAACAGATCGCCCTGAACTAGCCGTTTGGTGCCCTCTGGACCTCAACTACCTGTGTCTCAATTCGGAGATTCGTGGTATCCCAATCCCGAATGTCTCGACGTAGCGATCTTGCTCCTTGGAGGCTCCCACGGCGCTGCTTCGACGACTCTACTTGTTGTGGCTCCCTTGTAGCTTACTTGGATGACTGACTGTTCACTTTGGTATCTTGACTGATTTTGATGGTTTGTCTCCTCGTGATCGACTGATGATTTGTTGCCAGCGCCCTGCGGCTTTATATAGGGCCTCCGGGAACCATTATATCTCTTTTGCGCACGGCCCGCTGAATCTCTCCACTCCGGGTCCAAAGTCCGTGGCTCCTATTTGACCCACTTACCCTTTACGCACCGCTTCCAACCGAAGTTCTGCCTAATGCTGCCGACACGCTGGTTCCCATGATGCATGTGGCACGCCTGTGTGCAGCTCCGCCGCCGAGATGTGGGACTTCTTTCCCCGGTCCAAAGCTCTCGGCAGAGTTCAAAGTCCAGTGGAGTTCCGTTGTTCCCTCTTGCACACGGCACTCTCGCTCTGTCCGCTAAGTCTCCAGTCTCTCATTCTCCGCATCTTGGTCTCCAAACACTCTCATTCTCCATCCCTGGTCTCCAAACTCTCTCATTCTCCATCCAAACTCTCATATTCCCCCACCGCTCCTCGCCTGACCGTTAATTCGCGAATTCGCCGCGTATCTGGTAAACGGCCGGCCATTTGTTGTTGCTGCTGCTGGGACTTGTGGGGAGTTATTCAACCCAAGAGCGGGAACAAAACACTGGAAAAGCTACTGGATCTACACATCAGGAACGATGTAGGAAGACTTATGTCATCCAACCAGCACGCCTACACTAAAGGGAAATCTGTGGTAAGGGCCCTACACTCGATAGTAGTAACCGTTGAGAAAGCCCTACACATTAAGGAATATACGCTTGGAGTATTCGTAGACATATCCGGAACATCCGTTTTGACATTGTTTAATGCTCCGGATATATCTACGAATGTGTACTATCTATGTGTACCCCGCAATAAGCCTCTGGGTAAGAAACCTGCTTGGCTGTAGGCGGGTACATTCAGAGTGGGGCACTGCTTCCATGGTAAATGGGGCACACAGAGGCACACCACAAGGCGGGGTCCTCTCGCCTCTCCTATGGAATAACAGCCTATCCGGACGGCATAGGCATAATTATTACGGGAGTCTGTCCATCGACCCTCAGCTCCATAATGGAATCAACACTCAGGGAGGTATGTGAGTGGGCGGAAAAGGTGGGACATAGTATCAACGCGGACAAGACGGACCTCATTCTCTTTACTAAGAGATACAAGGTACCGAAATGGACCCCGCCCAAAATTGGCGCAACCAGGTTGACCCCGAAAACACAGGTCAAATACCTCGGCACAGTACTGGACTGCAAGCTGGCATGGAGACCCAATGTAGTGGAAATGGTGAAAAAGGCCACAGTGTCGCTATATGCATCCAAGAAGATGCTTAGCAGCACATGGGGCCTGTAACCTGCCCTGATGCACTGGATCTACATCTCGGTGGTGCGTCCGACTCTGCTGTATGGAGTCTTAGTGTGGTGGCAAGCCTCTAAAAAGTCGACCCATAGATATCGACGCTCAACTGAATGCAGGAAAGGCAGCACAACGTCTAGTTGCATCAGATAACATGACGACGCAAAGTTTTATTTTAATCGGCCGAAACAAGATCAACAAAACGGTCTACATGATCCCCAGAACGTGCCCGGTGGCTAAAACAACCTCGGTTATGGAGCCAGACGACTGGAAAACGTGTCGGGACCAGACTCAACACCTCAACATAGACACAGACGGCTCCAAGATGGAAGGGAGAGTAGGAGCGGGCTTATACTGTACAGACCCTTAAATAAGGCTATCCTATAAGCTACCCAGCGATGGCAGTATATTTCAGGCAGAAGTCAGAAGCCATTAGAAAAGCGGCAGAAGTGACTTCAAATATAAACCAACCACATGATGTGGTCAACTTGTTCGTGGACAGCCAAGCGGCCATAAGATCCATGCAGTCGTCAACGGTCAGTTCCAAAAAAAAAATGGCGAGCAGGGAGGCACTAGACAGCCTCAGCCCGGCAAAGTCAGTACGGATCTATTGGGTTCCCAGCCACCAGGGCATCGATGGCAACGAAACAGCTGATGTTCTTGCAAAGGAGGGCGTAGAGCTGACGAGCGACAGAATGGAGAACGTTCATATCTCCCTCCGAACGCTACAAAGCGCCCTGGAGATACAGGCGGACACGCGAGTAAAAAGCACGTGGAGAAATACCAAGACTTGCCGAATCTCAAGAATTATGTGCAAAGGGCGCAACGATAAACTCAGCCACTATGTACTGCATATACCACGGAAAGACTGCAGACTGTTAGTGGGAGTCCTCACAGGCCACTGTCTGGAAGCATCATACGCAACCACACTCGGATTACTCAACAGCCGCACCTGCAGAAAATGCGACAAATCGGGGGCTATTGAAACCCTGGTACATTTCATCTGCAATTTCCCGGCACTCTCACGAGCAAGAAGAAGTAACCTCAGTGCCCCAGTACTGGCATCCCTAGGAGACGCCTCCAGCAGGAAACCAGGCGAACTTCTTGCCTTTGCCAAAAGCACCTCGACCCTTGCGTACATAAAAACCTCTTAACTCATCTCAAGGTCCAAAAAAATCAACTGGACAACTAAGGGCCATATTGGCCTATGCGTGGCCCCGTGAGGGCCGTCCGGGTAAACCTAACCTAACCTAATTCTGCGGATTTAAGACTAAATAAGCTAATACTATTTTATTTTTTATCTTTTCCCCGTTATCACTTCTCCCCTTTTCTCCGTACCCCGTTGCATTTTATACCATTTCACCAACTGGCTTTGTCGTTAAATTAAATTTTTATTGATGAAGACAGGTTCGAGGATTTCCTCGTAGAGTAAAAGGGTATACTAGATTCGTCGGAAAGTATGTAACAGGCAGAAGGAAGCGTTTCCGACCCCATAAAGTATATATATTCTTGATCAGGATCACTAGCCGAGTCGATCTAGCCATGTCCGTCTGCCCGTATGAACGCTGAGATCTCGGAAACTATAAAAGCTACAATACTGGGATTAGGCATTTCTGAGATTCCTGCGCAGCGCAAGTTTTTTTCAGTAGAGTGCCACGCCCACTCTAACGCCCAAAAACCGCAAAAACTGTGACTCCTAAAGTTTTGATGCTAGAATAAAAATTTTAACAGAAATGTATTGATCTCGTCAATACCTATCGATTGACCCAAAAAAAGTTTGCCACGCCCACTTTAACGCCCACAAGCCGCGCACAAACTTCAAAAAATCGTAAATATGAACGTGGATATCTCGGAAAATACTAAAGATAGAGAATTGGGATCTCAGATTTAGATTCCGTAACCTTGTACGCAGCGCAAGTTTGTTACGCGAATATGCCACGCCCACTCTAACGCCCACAAACCCCCAAAACTGTGGCTCCTACAGTTTTAATGCTAGAATAAAAATTTTAACTGAAATGTATTGTTCATATCAATACCTATCGATTGACCCAAAAAAAAGTTTGCCACGCCCACTTTAACGCCACAAACCGCTCACAAACTTCAAAAATTGTAAGTATGAACGTGGATATCTCGGAAACTATCAAAGATAAAGAATTGGGATCTCAGATTTAGATTCCGTAAATTTGTGCGCAGCGCAAGTTTGTTACGCGAATATGCCACGCCCACTCTAACGCCCACAAGCCGCCCAAGCCTGTGGCGCCTACAATTTTCATGCTAGATATAAAAACTTTAACTGAAATGTATTGGTCTCATCAATACCTATCGATTGACCCAAAAAAAATGTTGCTACGCCCACTCTAACGCCCACAAACCTCCCAAGAAAAAAAGCTATGACGTCAGAGCCAGACAATGCGAAAGGTTTTTACGCATGTATGTGTGTGTATGTAAATAGTTGCCGGCCGAACTTAGCGGAAGCGAAAGAAAAAAGCCCTGCCGGCGCTCAGAGAGAGCAAAGTGCGCGGCTGACTTATGTATTCTATTAAATAATGAACCCTTTATCCATTTGTCCCATTGACGGGCAAAAACCTTTAAAGATCTGTACATCTTTATTTATCTCTTTCAATGAATATGTATTAGCTTAATAAATACCTATAGATTGTCCCAAAAACACTTTTCCGTTTTCAGTCCAATGCTCTCAAACCAAAGTAGTTAGGACAAGCCTTGAAACTAGAGCCAGAAAACGACATACATACATACATATGTATTTATGCATGTGTGTGGGTGTAAAAAATTGCAAACTAATATCCGCGGCAAATAGAATTCTTTCAAACAAAGCTATTCAACCAAATATTTTGAAATACAGAATGTGCCTTAAAATTGTGTATGTTTAGCAAGCATACATAAATATAAATGTTTTTTGTCTATTTAATGAGTTGCTTTCTCATTCTTGGCGCTGGCTGAAACAAAAGCAGAGCCGAAAAATGAGAGCAAGGGAGAGAGAACAAAGTGCGCGGCTAACTTATTCAATTAGGTAATGAACAAAAAAATAAACAATTTGTCCTTTTTTTCCCTTGTCCTCTAACCACTTTACTTATTGCTGTAATTTTGTTGATTGCTTATGTTCAACAAACATATATTAATACAAATGTTTTTATTCTATTTTATGTTTTGCTCTCTCTTTCTTGGCGCAGGCTGTAACAAATGCTGTTCAAAAAAAAACAATGACAGTTACAGCGCTGCCAACGCTAAGAGAGAGCAGGTCAAAAAAAAAAGAGAACGAAAAGCGCTGCCAACGATAAGAGCGTACAGCGCGCGGCTAACTTATTCTATTGAATATTTAACAATTTACTCCTGCTCTCTACCCTAACACCAATTCATTGGTCTATCAATTTCAATTACCTAATTCTGATTATTGTTAGATTTAAATTGCTGAAAAGCAACAGCATGGGCGCGGGACGGAGGGCTTTTGCTCTTTGCATTTTTTCCCTTCTTAGTGCATTTTTATGCGCCAAAAGAGAAGTATTTTTGGGGGAAAAGGACCGAAATCCGTGCACTTTAAATTGGCGGACTAAATATTTACAGCGTTGCAAATATTTCTGTTGTCTTTTAAAAGATATGTATGTTTATTTATGTTGCTTGTATGTTTAATTAATGCCTTTGATTGTCAAAAAAAATAGCCAGTTCACTCCAACGCCCACAAACCGCCCAAGGAGTTGAGAAAAGCATTGACGTCAGACGTCAGTCAGACAATGTACATATGTATACATCATTATACCCGTTACTCGTAGAGTACAAGGGTATACTAGATTCGTCGGAGAGTATGTAACAGGCAGAAGGAAGCGTTTCCGACCCCATAAAGTATATATATTCTTGATCAGGATCACTAGCCGAGTCGATCTAGCCATGTCCGTCTGTCCGTCTGTCCGTCTGTCTGGATGAACGCTGAGATCTCGGAAACTATGAGAGCTAGGCTATTAAGATTTCTGAGTTTCTTACGCAGCGCAAGTTTGCTTCAGTAGAGTGCCACGCCCACTCTAACGCCCACAAACCGCCCAAAACTGTAGCTCCTACAGTTTTGATGCTAGAATAAAAATCTTAACTGAAATGTATTGTTCTCATCAATACCTATCGATTGAACCAAAAAAAGTTTGCCACGCCCACTTTAACGCCCACAAACCGACCACATACTTCAAAAAATCGTAAATATGAACGCGGATATCTCGGAAAATATCAAGGATAGAGAAATGGAATTTCAGATTTAGATTCCGTAGACTTGAGCGCAGCGCATGTTTGTTACGCGAATATGCCACGCCCACTCTAACGCCCACAAGCCGCCCAAGCCTGTGGCGCCCACAATTTTCATGCTAGATAAAAAATTTGAACTGAAATGTATTGGTCTCGTCAATACCTATCGATTGATCCAAAAACTTTGCCACGCCCACTCTAACGCCCACATCGCTTAAATCTGTCTACCGCCGGTAGGTGGCGCATTTCAATCTCGCTTTGCTGCTTGCATATCTCTATTTTTCTTTGGTCCCTTTAGCTGAGTAACGGGTATCTGATAGTCGAGGTACTCGACTATAGCGTTCTTCCTTGTTTTTTATTGCTAACGTTAATTCGGGCACTATTTTTGTTCTTAATCCTAAAAAAAAAACTTTAAAATGAAGCACATCAAGGTTTTCAACATGAAGTGCCCCTCTCATTCGTTTTACGACTTACCTGACTTAAGAGGGTAAGTATTCCTGTGTTTTGTTAAAATTGCTCTCGCTCTCTTTGCTCTCGCCCTCTTGGACCTTCAGCATTACAATGCGATCCAATAATGTAAAAAATCTAAAAAAAAAATCTTTTAATATTCCTTAAAGCATGTTCGCTAAAAAAAACTTGGGCATGTGGTCTTGATCTAAAAATAATCTTAATCGGACAAACGGGGTAATTTTTACACCCGTTTTTCGTAGAGTAAAAAGGTGTACTGTATTCGGGTATGAGTATGAGTAAGTATGTAACAGGTAGAAGAAAGCGTCTCCGACCCCATGATGAATATCTATTCTTGATCAGCATCACTATCTGAGTCGACCTAGCCATGCCCGTCTGTCCATTTCACGATTTCATTTCAGGAAAAGGGCTGATTCGAGTGTACATAAACACCGTTTCATGAATTCTACAACTTATAAAATTGTGACAATTTAACTTTGGTAAATCTATATAATTATCGGAGTTGCCAGATCGATAGAAATACATAAATACGCCTAAATCTAAACAAGTTGTTTCTCCATTCTATTAGTTAGCATGTTTTATTTTAATGGTAAAGAAAAGATATTATGGTTTTCACACACTACTTCTTTAATATATCAAGTTTATTACATGCGAATGGATCACACGTTTTCCCACCGGTCCCAGCTTAGTTATCGCTCTTTCAAGATTAGTATCTTTGCTGATTAGAGCAGGTACCATATTAAATGTTTCATCTATAATTGTAACGCTCCCACGCCACTATCTTTTTACTTTAAAGAACTTTTTCTGCGTTGCAATAGCTTTGAATTTTCGGGAAAGCCAGCCACGATTTGGTAATCAGAGGGTTCAACGTTGTTTAAAGATCAGTGATAAGCTGACTAGAATATCATTGTTTCTAAAATACTTTTTCTTGTGGGTATTCTCATTGACTTAAAATGTACCTTTCAAACTTTTAAAAACAGAGAGAACATATCAAACCTTAACCACAAACCTAGGACATATTCGCAAATTGGGTGCTAATCTTAAGGTCGACCACAAGGATACTAGGTGTATTTTCTTAATCGAAACAGCACTTATGGTCATTGCAGGAACTACCGACTGCAAAAACATTTATTTGATGCTGAAAATAGGGACAATTTGAGTTAAGAACTTAGTTTCCAAAACGTTTATATGCACTTAAAAATTCTATGAACCAAATTCAAAACGTAGATGGAGATGAGAAGACATACTTTAGAAACTATTTTAGCGAAAAAAAGAAATCTTATTAAAGAACTCCAAAATATTAAATAAAAATGGGTCTAGCCCTAGCGAACCTTCTTAAGCCCGGCTATCCTAAATAGCAGCGACATAAGCGAAACTAAAGTCAAGCAGCCAACTTACAAAGCTCGGTTTTTAAAATTTGTCGACTTGAAGCTCACAATTGGAAAGGATGATATTATAGTTGTAAACTGAAACATATGATCTACCAGGCACTATCATCATTCTTTTAGGAGCATTTTGGCTGTAAGTTAGTTTTATTTACGGTCACTGCAATAATTATATTTGGTATCTAACTGTTTGAAACCTTGAAACATTTGAGACATTGAGACCGATACATATGAAATCTACTGTAACAGAATGATCCTAACACTGTTAATTCATGCAGGGCTAGGAACTTCCTATATATCAAGATGTACGTACAGCTGTGAAGTCCACTTCATAAAAAATATGTTCTAAAATTGTTCAAAAACACTTGATAGTACATTGCAATATCCATTTTCATAAGAAATCTCGAGTCAAAAACAAGGAAGAATGCTATAGTCGAGTACCTCGACTTTCAGATACCCGTTACTCAGCTAAAGGGACCAAAGGAAGATGGAGATATGCAAGCAGCAAAGCGAGATATAAATGCGCCCCCTACACGCGATCTCAATATATGGATATGTGGGCGGAAGACATATTTAAGCGTTATGGGCGTTAGAGTGGGCGTGGCAAACTTTTTGGGTCAGTCGATAGGTATTGACGAGACTAGTTCATTTCAGTTAAAATTTTTGTTCGAGCATGAAAATTGTGCGCTCCACAGGCTTTTGCGGTTTGTGGGCGTGGCAATCTTTTTTTGGGTAAAAAGTTTTCTTGACTCTCAAAGTGAACGGTCCTGTTTTTCTGCGCTCCGAATGTTTTTGTTTTTGTGTTTGCCTAGGACGGCTCAACTAAAAAATTTTAAAATTTGGTCCTTAAATTGATTAGGATCACTATTTCGTTCGCTTTGCGAGTGAATTTATTCTATTCTGTGTAAATTCTGAGTAAATCCATTTACAATTTGAATTTTATGTTTTCTTTTTTGATATTGTGATTTATATTGCCTTGTGTGTTGTCCGTAGAAGCTGCAGTAATATTTTGTGCTGTTGTTTTCTGCATGCACATTAACTGCAGTACGCTCCCGCTCTCCCACGTACTCTCTGTCTAAATTTTGTTTCTGTAATTTCCATTGTTACCTTTTGTGCGTTGTCCGTCGTAGCTACTGTGCTGCTTGGATGCTAGGATCGGGAGCTGAAAAAAAAAAACAAACTGCAATCTAAATCGTATGCAATTGACTCACCAGTTCGTCCTACACTAAATGACACCGTCAGTTAATACAGATCCTATTCTACCGGCACAAGTTGGCTCTGCAGAAACACAATCTGGCGCACCAAAACTCCAATCAGTGGTTCTGCCAAAAAACAAATATTTTATTCTCGGCTTTCCTCTGACCAAACGTCCTCCGAGGTGTTGGACTGCATACAACATAAAACAAAGGCCAAAAATATTTCCGTGAAAAATTTTATTTTACCTATGACAGGAACACCTCGTCTTTTAAGGTCTCTGTTCCAAACGAGCTCGTTTCAACCATATGTTCTGCAGATTTCTGGCCTGCACTTATGGCGGTAATGGAATTTAAAACTAATAATAGGAATTCAAGTAAAAGAAAAAGACCCGTAGAAACAAAACTCAAAAAACTAAAGACTAGCTTAAATTATTTCTATCAGAATACCAGAGGCTTGCCTAGCAAGCTAACTAAATTGTATTCGGATAGTCTTTCTTTTGCATCTTACATTATTGTGTTCACTGAGACCTGGTTAAAACCGGATATCCTAAACTCCGAGATCCAGGCGAGGAGGTGAAGTCTTAATTGCCGTGTACTCCACCCTGAAGTCGGAAGAGATACGTGTTGAGAAATTCAATAATACTGAATTCGATGAAAAAACGAATGTCTCACTTCCTTTAGCTCATAATGAAATCACTGAAGGTGCCTGACATATCTTTATCTCAAGTTAACTACATTTTAAATTCCTTAGGCCATTTACTGGATCCCTGCTTTATAACTAATCCGGACTGCGTGTTTCTGTCCAAAGTAGGACCTCTTACACAACACGAAGATCCATGTCATTCTGCTTTCGAGGTCTCAATCGACAATGGCGCTGTGTTAGAAGAAAAATCAGACAAATCAACTAACTTTCAGCGGCTAAATCTTTATATATGAGGCTTTGTTTGGTCCGATATCTGTTCATCCCAAAATATGGATGATGCTATAAATATTTTTTATAGTACAGTAAATTCAATTTTCAATTCTTGTGTTCCGTTATACTACTCATCAGTCTCCAGCACGCCACCTATGTTCAGTAAAGAGTTTGCAGAAATAAGAAGTCCTGATTTTAAAGGAAATTCATAGAAACCGGTTCTTTCTAGATACTTAAGTGCTCGGTCTAGTTTTACCGTATCAAGAAATAATTTGTAATTCCTCACCAAAAGAAGGGTGGCAAAGCGGAAGCATGCAATTATAGAGGTATCTTTAAATTGTCAGCGATCCAAAAGCTCTTTGAAATTATTATTACTCCCTACTTGCGGCACCCCCGTAGGTCAGTTACATCTCCGTGTCAACACCGGATTATTGAACGTAGATCAACAACCACTAACATTTTGGAACTTACATCGTTTGTGATAAAGGGACTTACAAAACATATTCAAGCAGACACCATCTACATTGACTTTAGTAAAGCATTTGACTCTCTTAATTACGTTCTTCTGGTTGGAAAACTGGATTAATTAGCGTTCCCTATTGATCTTTTAATACGGATCTTAAGTTATCTGAACTGCAGAACACAAAATATTAAAAATTCTCTCTCTTGTATACTTCACGTTACCTCCGGTGACCCACAAGGGAGCCACCTGGGGTCGCTACTTTTTACTTTATTTATAAATGAACTTCCCTCAGTTACAACTCGTTCTCCTGTTCTAATGTACCCAGATGATGTTAAATTATGCATGCAGTACAAGAATACTTCTTGCCAGTCCAACTTACAATCTGATTTGAAAAATTTTAAAACATGGTGCTCTGACAATTTACTGGATTTAAATGACTCTAAGTGTAAGGTTATTACTTTTTGTCTAGTCAATCCTCAATATGCGGCATATACGCTGAGTGAGGGCTTATTGGATAGAATAACTCTAGTAAACGATTTAAGCGTTCTTTTGGACCCAAGACTAAAATTTGCTTATCATATTTCGTCCATGGTAAATAAAGCTAGGGGTGCGCTTAGCTTTATTAAAAGGTGGTTAAAAGAATTTGATGATCCTTGTATTACAGAGACCTTATTTATTTCCATTATCCGCCCGATACTTGAGTATGGATTTCCCGTCTGGAGTCCCCAGTACGGAATTCATGTTGATCGTATCGAATCTGTACAGAAGAACTTTTTGTTATTTGCTTTAAGGCTCTTTAACTGGGATCCAAGCCTCATTTCTTATTCTAATAGATTACTCCTAATTAACTTACTCTCCTTAGCCAACCACAGAACGATGCTTGCAACAGTCTTTATTTATAACCTTATTTGAGGGGAAATTGATAACTCCGACTTGGTTCGCCAGCTTATCTCTTCTGTTCCGTGCAGATTAACATGAATTTTCATTCCCCTAATTTAAATTGCATGAACCTTCCAGAGTATTATGTTCTGACTATATTCCTGATCAATAATATATAATCTTTATGGGGTCGGAAACGCTTTCTTCTCCCTGTTACATACTTTTCGACGATTCTAGTATACCCTTTTACTCTACGAGTAACTTGTGTATCTTTCGAAGAAAGAATGATAAGAATGTCAAAAAAAAAATTTTTTAAATATTAAATAGGCGCATAAATTCGTATATTTATTTGAAAAAATTGGTACATTGTTACGTGGACATTTTAGTGCCCGAGTCCTGAACGGGACTTGGCCCGAGGAGAGGCGTCCGAGCTTAGCTGCCGCTTGATCATAATACAATCGGGCGGTGTTTCGATCATATTCCCTCCCCTTCAAAGATTCGTGTGCCAAATGGATTGTCGCGGGCCGTTCAATACGATCCCCTATTGTCAAGATTGTTCGTCGAAAGTTATGTCGTTGACCTAGTCCACTTCCCGCGTCAGCATATCACCCTTTTTGTTAAGGCTTAGCAAATCATGGTTTTGAATTCTTTTCCACATTATAAGTTTATTGAATAGTATATCGGCGTGCTCCGTATATAAGTAATATGGTATCGGCTTATCAAATGGAATTAATTTAATTGATAATTATTTTATTAGCGGAAAGTATCAATTTTATCACCTGAAAAGGTGCACATATTAGCAAATCGCTGACTTTTCACGACTGCAATCCTCGCTCTGAGGGCTCTTGCAATTGCACATTCAACTATGATAAAAGGCTGACACTCGCCGCTGAAAAGTTGTTTATCTAATTAATACATAAAAATAGTAAGCTTATAAAAAATATGGTAAGTATATCCAAATGATTATGTATTTTCGCTTATTTACTAGAAATTAATTCTTCAATTTAACTATGAATTATAGTAATATTACCCAATAATATGTTTTTATCCAAAAGAAAAAGGACAATGACTTTCGGTACGGTAGAGATGACAATAGCTTTTTTTATCCTGTGACATTGTATAAACGGTTAGAAATATAGAAAGAAGGTCTCAAAATATATATGCTGTTTATTTGGACACTTTGAAAATATAACTACTTAAGCCTAGCTTAACTTATGCGCTCCAGAGAGGGATAGCGAAGGGCAGTGCGAGCGCGTGAGATTTAGACATCTGGATTAAACTGCCGCTCGACACTGCCTGAACATTCCCTTGCGAGGACACCCGTACCAAGATCCTCAGGATAGTAGGCTCAGAAGTATGATGGAAGTGAATATCGGTCGTCTGGTGGCCCTTTCCACAATTGTGGCAGTCATGATCACTGCGGCAGGAGTCCTTGGAATGATTGGGAGCTGTGGGAGCCTGTACCTCCGATGATCTCTGAGAGCGAGAGAGCGGGTCATTATGACTCTCAATAGGGCTATACTTTGACTCTCGACTATTCTTGTTTTCTAGTCTAATTCTTTGAGCCGCAGTGAACAGACCACCGCGCATAAATATTTATATAAAGTCAATTAACAATTTTTGGTATTATTGGTACGGTTACCGGGTTAATACATTGGCGACGAGGTAAATAAAAAAAAGTAGTGAAAGTAAAAGAAAATAAAATGTATACAAATGAAAATAAACGCAGAATAAGGAAAAACAAGAAAGGAAGTTAGTTTCGGCAAGCCGAAGCTTGGATACCCTTGCAGCTATAATTATTAAATTTAAAAACACAAAAAATGATATTCCCAATAATAGTATAAGATAATATGTCAAAAAACACCGAAGCTATAACTTGTTTCATATTATTTTTTTTTTACCAATTTTCCGATCGTTCCTATGGCAGCTATATGATATAGTCGTCCGATTTTGTTAAAATTAAATTCGAAATTCAGAACTAATTAAAAAAATGTTATTTCCAAGCGTAGGAGGTTATATGTTAAAAAACACCGAAGCTATAATTTGTTTCATATTATTTTCCCACCAATTTTTCGATCGTTCCCATGGCAGCTATATGATATAGTCGACCGATCTTGATAAAATTAAATTCGAAACTCAGAACTAATTAAAAAATGTTATTTCCAAGAGTAGGAGGTTATATGTTGAAAAACACCGAACCTATATTTTGTTTCATATTATTTTTAGTAGGGTGGATTTGTATGTTCTGGACCGCTGTGGGGTTTGTATGTTCTGGACCACTTTTTTATCGCTGGTGCGGGGGCGCTTATCGCGAGCGGAAGTTGTTGTTGTGGAAGTTTCTGGGGCCGCGCTCACTTCCCCTCCCCCTTCCCCTCCCGCTTGTCCTGGGGCTTGACTCTCTGGGGGGTTGCGCTCACTTCCCCTCCCACTTCCCCTCCCGCTTGTCCTGAGGCTTGACCCTCTGGGGGGTTGCGCTCACTTCCCCTCCCGCTTGCCCTCGGACTCACACTCTCGTTTGCGATAGCGCCCACTCCGCCCTCCCCTCCCACTCCCCCTCCCACTTGATCTCTCTCACTCTCGTTTAAAAGCTATGCATGTATATATATTATTTTCTTTGGTTTACAAACTCCTGTATTATGTGAATATTAATATAGTACAAACAATTTGTACCCATAAAAAACAATATACTCTTTTTATATCAATTTACTTTCTCTGATTTTTTTTTTTTTTTTTTGAAGCGTTTTATGTATATTTTTTTCTATGGAATACAAATCGTCGTATTATGTGAATATTAATATAATACAAAGAGTTTGTGCCCCATAGAAAACAATATACTCTCTTTTTTTATCTCACTTCACTTTCTCTGCATTTTGAAGGCTTTAAATATATTTTTAAAGTTATCGTGTTTAGAGATCTATTAAATATAGTAGATTTTTCCACATGATAACGTTAAAACAATATACTCTTTATCTCACTTCACTCTCTCAACATTTTGAAGGCTTTAAATATATTTTTTGATGTCATCGTGGTGCAATATCTATTAAATATATTAGATTTTTCCACACACAATAACAAGTTATGCGAAAGATAACGAAGGAAAAAAAAGGGATTTAAATTTATTGGCTGAGTGTGTGATTTAAATTCACAACTGCGCAACAAGTGAGTGATAAAAAAAATCCCGGTCTCGCCCTCCCTCCCGCTCCCGCTCTCCCTCTCGCTCTCCCTCCCGCTCTCTCTCCCGCTCTCCCTCCCCCTCCCGCTCACCACAATATTAAATACGATTTTTAATTTCACCACAATATGAAATATTAGTATTTTAATTTATTTTTAATTTTTTTTTTGTTTTTTAAATATTTTGAGGACAATAAACATTATTAAGTTCGTGATTATTATTTCGAAGTGCTGATGCTGTATCTTCAGTCATCGCAACTTTGATGCAGTCTATATAACAAGAAAAGATTATTTGAAATATTACAATTGCAAGATAGACTATCAAAAGCAATAATAAGAGTATAATAGTAATGTTAATATGATTGACATATTTTGGTACAAATGGTGTTTTTGAAACGTCATCGTTGTCTGCTGCTGCTGCTGCTGTTGTTGTTGTTGCTGAGGCTGGTGCTTTGGTGCTGGTTGTTGTTGTTGTGTTGTCTGGTGCTACTGCTGCTGCTGCTGCTGCTGATGATGAGTCTGGTTCTATGATGCTGCTGGTTGTTGTTTGTGTTGCTGCTGTTGTGTTGTCTGCTGCTGCTGCTGATGAGGCTGGCTCTTTGGTGCTGGTTGTTGTTTGTGTTGTTGCTGTTGTTGTCGCTGTTTCTGTTTCTGTTGTTGTTGTTGTTGTTGTTGTTGGGGGTTGTGGTGTTGTTATAGTTGTTGTTGTTGTTGTTGTTTGATTTGAAGTGATTTTAGCGACTGCGCATACTAACAGTAATAGGAATACGTGAAAATGCATTTTTTTTGTTCGAAATGCTGGAGAGAGAGAGACTCGAGAATAATTTCCAACATACTAAATCTACTGACCAACATACAGTCAATTTTATAGCTGAATCTATATACTATTTTCCCATTTTCTTTGTTTCCTTTTTACAATCTCTCGCTCTATAATATACACACATACACACAACACAGGAAGCCTCTCACTTATTATTCAGATATACTAGATGATGACGATGATGACGATGATGTCGATCTGAAATATATAAATCAAATAAAATAATTGATATAGTATATATATATATATTTATTAGTAGTATACTTACAAAATTTGATAGGAGGTCATAATTTGTAATGCGTCATGTTCATCAACCAATTTTTGTTGTATGTATTTGGAATGTTGTTCTTTTTTACAATCTACTACATCATCAGCAGCAGCAGCATAAGTTGTACTCATCTCTTTATTCGCTTCCATTTGATTAAAGGTAATATTTAAATTTTTAATATGTTCTAATCGCATATGTATACTTTGGAGAGTTTCTTTATCCTCGGGCGACAGAATATGTAGATAATTTTGAATGAAATCAATAATTTTTTTTGTAAATGTCATTTTTTTTTTTGTGATGTTATTATTGAATATTCATATGCAAGATCTGTTGATAATCATTGATGTTATACGTTCCGATGTGACTCTCTAACTGAAGGTGTGTGGGGTTGGCTTCATCGTAATTATCATCTCCCTCATCGATGGTAAAGTCTCGTTCAAAAAAATAATTTTTCTCTAATAGGTTTCGCTCATTGATATTGCTTACAGCATTATAGTGATGACAAAAAATTCGTAATGTTTTATTTGTGAAATCGCTATAATAATTGCATCGAATATTGACAATACTTCTCAAGTATCTTAATTTGAAATATCTACAAATTACAGCGGGTGCATCAATTATTCCACCAATATCCTCTTCTTTTCTAATTAACTCTTGACGGAAATTTTCAACTACCTCATCGATCGTGGGGAAAGTATGTGGCATTTGCTCGAATAGTATCAAATCTCGTTTAAATCTATTATCATGTTGATTTTTGTTGTTGTTGTTGTTGCTGGTAATGCTCTCCCGAATCACTTCCAAAAATGCGGTATTAAGTTCAAAAATTAAATTTACTTTGACAGTCAATGTTTCGTTTACAACGAGATCAAAACTAGAGTATTTAATTTCCGTTTGATAGGGAATTTTTTTGATATCAGATTCGCTTTTTACTCGCGTTATTCCTCCGACGACGATTCCAAGTACAAATAATAATATCAAAACCATAATTATTTTCATTTTTTTTTGTATTTTATTAATTTTTAATATGCGATTATATACTTTCCCTGTGGGCGAATGCTTAGAGACTAGTTTTACAGAATTGTGATTAAAGTAAAAAATGCATGAATGCATGTATAGTATATAGGTATAAGGAATATAAATTTTTTTTGTCGTCTCTCTCTCGGGCTCTGGCTTTGGCTCTCTACTGATTATTGAGTATTAGATGCATTTGTTAGGGCTGATAGCTTAGCAACACACTAGTAAGTAAATGCATGAATAAAGTATGTGTATATGTGTATAAGTATAAAAAAAGATTAAGAAAGTTTTTTTGTCTGCTCTCTTTCTCTCGGACTCCGGCTCTCTCCACTGCTTATCGTTTATTGGCTGCGTCTGTTTGTTTGTATTGTCATCGACTTCTAGCGCGTGCCCCTCTCTCAAGTGATTGTCATCGTCGCAGTTTGTACATAGTTGTTGATGTCTTCGTTGAGGATAATGTTCTTCAGGGTGTTGGGGTTTTTTTCAACAAATGTTTGTTCTACCTCACCGTTTGGTAATAAACGTTCAATTAAGACTGTTTCAATATATTGCTGGCATTTTATATTTAGTGTTCTCTTCTCATAATTGCTTTTATACAAACAACGAATTGATATAGCCGACTCTTTATATTGGAGATTAAAGTGCCTATAGAATGGTACTGTTGCATTCAATATTCCTCCAATATTTTTCTCCTTTTCTATTAGGTTTGCTTGGAACAATTCGATTACTTCATCCACCGTTACTTTAATATTATCCTCGGCATTGTCCTCATCGTTAGCTGTTGATGTTGATTCTGCTGGTGGTGGTGGTGCTGGTGGTGGTGTTGACGATTCAGTTATCAATTCCACCAACCCAATGGGTTTTATAGTTGTGGTTGGTGGTGGTGGTGGTGTTAATGATGATTGTTTCAAAAATTGTAATGAGAGGTTTACTTTTAACACCTCGTTGTTCGATAATGTTATATTAAATTCTACACTTTTTGTATTTGCATTGATACTATTGGTGATATTCAGAATAGAAGCAAATTCAGGATTCGGAATAGGATTACAGTTTCCTCCCGAATTGCAACCGAATAGTAAAATAATTGTAATGATTATTATTCGCAACATTTTTATTTATATTTTTTTTTGTTCTTATTCTAGTTTTGATTGTAGTTTCTAGCTTGCAGTTCGACTTGCTACTAATGCTTGCTTGCTTGCTTGCTTGCTTGCTTGCAATCTCACAGAGAACGAAATAGAAAAAATATTCACATATACGTACATATATTTATATATATATATATATATATATATATATATATATATATATATTTATAATATTTTTCTGACCTCGTTTGATAGCGGTGTATATTCGAATAATTTATCATGAATTATGAGACAGTATGCAGATGTTTTTGAAGGGATATTACTTTGTGTTTTAATCTCAATTCGTATATCAATGGGTCCACTTTTTACTGCTTCATTTTGATGTGTAACATCTAAGACAATAATGGGAGCCTTATTTTTATAAGTCTCTAGCGATAATAACGGTTGTGACTCACAGCCGTAGTAACTTTTTTGAAAATTGATATACATATCGTATAATAGTGCATATCTATTATAAGAAAAATTTTGATTTAATCCGTCATACGGATATACTTCAGAATTGAGATATACTTTCACATCGACTAAATCACAATGAACATACTTCTTATTGTTTTTAAATGCGATAATAACATAGCGAGGGCGTTCAGTTTCAGCAGCTAATTTAACACTCCAAATAAATGTAGTAGTCTGTGGAACTACTGGGTTATAATATATATCCCAACTCCTGAAGGGAATCAATAATGGCGTTTGTTTGTTTATCACATTAAACATATACAATTTATAAGCATCAGACAATTGTACATGGGGCATTTTCCAAACAATGCTCGAAATCGTCATTTTCAATTGACTCATTGTTAAAGCTACAGCAGTGCTCTTATAAACATCATCGTTATCTTTTCCTCTTAATAGAACTAGCTCGTGTTTCCCATTAAGCAATATTTTATTGTAGTCTTCAGCAAATCCAAGTAACAGATTCAACGGTACACAAAAATTAAAGTTTCCTCTTTCAAGTTTTAAATTGTCTGTGATGGACCATCCGCAATTTTCGAGCAAGTGTTCTTGATTTCGTTTAATTGATAAATAATTTTTTAAATCGCTTGTTACACCCAAATGTCGTGTTCGATCAATTTCAATACCATTCAATTCGTATCGAATTTCACTAAATAGATACGCCATACAATTATTCAATAATGCTATTGTGGTTTCGATTTGATCATCAACTTTTGTAATATGCCCTTGAATGAGAAGAAAACTTTCGCTCGGCAACACATACAAATCTTGATTTTGTATGGCAATCCGAATTTCGTCATTGTCCTCATACGATCGCAAATAGGGTGAATAACTATGATAATCTTTCTTTATTATTGAATTATCAATAGTCGGTTTCTCGAGCACGTTAATTATATGTGACATTTTTTTTTGTTTTTAATTTGAGTCCTAAACTCAATAAAAATTTTTTATTGCACTCCGTTAATGGGATTTGTTTTTGTTGTCGTCGCCGTCGTTGTTGTTGTTGTTGAGTAGCTAATCTGGTCAGCGTTGGTGAAGCGAGTGAGGGAGAATTGAGTGATAATGCCTTTTTATAGACGTTGTTGTTGTTGTTGTTGTATATAATCATTTTTTTTTTTTAAATTGGTTTTAAATGTAATCTTATTGTAATTCTTTCACCGCGAAAATTAATCAGATTACCGTCTTGATCACAGATTTTTAAAGTTATCGAATGTATTTCTTTTGTGTTTACTGGTAGATATATAACATTTTGTGGTACCTCAGTTATTTTATATCCAGGACTAACGACAAGCGCAAACTGATGTAGTGTGTGTGTTGTTTCGTTGTTTATATATGTACCATTTATAATATTGCATTGTACACAAATGGTATTAATTTTTGTGATATCAATTGCCTTATCAGAAGTATGTAATATATTGGGGCTTAATATATTCGAGGTGAATCCCAATAAAGAGCCGATTGACTTTTCCTTATTAAAATATATTTCATCAGTTGCAGAGAAAATTTCTGATTGCAAAGTGTTATAGTTTGGAACTAGATAAAATTTGGGACTTCCGTCGGCCACATTCTGTGTTAACTTTCTATATTTTCGCGTCAATAGGTCGTTAATATCGCTGATTTCGTAGGAACCTACGGGGATTTTTATCAAATGTTTGCCAATATGAAATAAATTATTGTCTACGTCAACGTTTGGAATCGAATTATAAGTGTCCAGGCTGATTAACGCACACTGATAGTTCTGTTCAAGTTCAATTGGAGGAAAATAATCTGCAACAAGTACTGACGTATTGCCTGTTAGTGTTAATGTTATCGACATCTTAACGGTTCGGGAGGAAATGAAATGTTTATAGACTTTACACATACACATATATAGTATGCTGCGTGTGTGTGTGTGTGTGTGTGTGTGTGTGTGTGTGTGTGTTTACAAATCAATCCAGGAATTATGCTCTGATGAGAATCCCAACCATTTAACGAATGCTCTACCATTTCGACGTCTAATAACCTTCTCCACTAGATATGTATCGGGAAATTTAGTTTTCATCAGCTCATATTCGTAAAATCCTCCCTTAATATCATTTCCCTGATAATCTTTCAATATATACGTGATGGGATTGGTATTTTGTATCCGTTTGATTTGGAATATCTCTGTTGTCCAGTTTGGAGTATAACCTTTTTCGAACACATGTTTATATTTACTTATTCGCACATAATCGTCAACTTTGAATTTTGGTTTATGAGTGATTTTCAGATGATTGTAAACGGTTTGGAGGAGTAATTCTTCATTTAGAAAACTTACATCGTTTGGTGCCATCAGAATTGTTTTATGGTATGTGTTATATGTTGTAATCCATTTGTAGCTACCTTGATAGCTGAACTCTTTCCACATCATATTTTTGATGGTTCTATTAAATCGTTCAACGATGCTGGCTTTTAAAATACTATACGTTGAATAATGATTAATATGATTTAATTTCATCAGATTTTGAAATGTCTTATTGAAAAATTCTTTACCATCATCTGTTTGTAAGTTTTTCGGTTTTCTTTGTGCGTCATCGAAAATGCTTTTCATATTCTTTGTGACGCTGTCTCCTGTTTTGTTTTTAATAGCAACAGCCCATGCTTGCTTCGAAAACGTATCAATAACAGTTGAAAGATAACGATATCCCTTATTATATAATTGATAGGGTATCATTTCAACTAAATCGGCTTGCCATAAATCATCTATCCCCTTCATTATCACACGTCGTCTGATAAAATTTTTTCGTCCTTGTCTATGCAACTCTTCGGTGAGTTGTCTTTTATCCGCATTCAAGTTATTGTTGTTGTTGTTGTTGTTGTTGTTGTTGTTGTTGTTGTTGCTGTTGTCACTCATTTTGTATATTTTCAATGCCTTTGATAATAATAGGAAACTGTACTTTAATTCTTTTCACCTCATCTGAAGGTAGCTGTGTAGAGAGTAATTTAAAGAGAACGTCCTCAAGCCGTTGAATATTGTCTTCTAATCGCTCTATATACTTAGTATAAATATCTTGAGAGTAGTCCTCTAGAGCTAATTTTATAATATTCGCACTTTCAGTGACATCTGATTGAAGGTTTGTTTCCAATGAAATTATTTTGCTTTTCAAAATATTTATGCTCTGTCTCAAGCTGTTTAAATCAATATCCGTTTTCTCTTGTCGATTTAAAATATATTTTTTTAGACTTGCTCCTCCTCCTACTCCTCCTCCTCCTCCGGACGATAAGCTTTCACCAAATTTATTAATCTGATTCATTTTATTATATTTGCCTCTCTAAGCTCTTCAATAATGGATATAATTTCGTTTTTGTGATTGGTATTTCCAGCACTCTCGGATGCTAATAGTAATCTTAATCTCTCGATTAATTCATTCGGATCATCCCAATACTTGTATCCTCTATCCTCCGTGGAGTAAGATTTTGTTGTTGCTGCTGTTTGTGTTGTAAGCAAACCTTTACCAATAAGTTGTGTTTTCGGTTTGAATAGATTTTTTATAATATGCTGATACTTAAATGATTTAGACCCCTTAACTTGTGAACTATTCTGATATTTTCGTTTGTGTGCGTTTGTTCTTAACAGAATATCTCGATAATTTTTCAAGTCCAGATTTGAATAATGCGCGGGCTTTGTGTGAAATAGCAATTGAAATAGACCAGGAGTCAATTTCCATTTTTCCTTATCAATAATAATTGTATTATTATTATATTTCAATTTACTATTGGCAAAATACCATTCACCATTTTCTTTTATATTCAGACCATACAACATGTCCAATTGTTTTTGACTTTTTAAGAGCTGAATATTATGCAAAAACGGTGATTTCTTGATCGAAACTTTTCTCTTGATTGCATTTTGTTTTTCCTTTTTGATCACATTGTTGTTGTTGTTATGTTGTAGTTGTTGTTGTTGTTGTTGTTGTTGTTGTTGTTGTTGTTGTTGTTGTTGTTGTTGTTGTGGTTGTTGTTTTGTCTTGTTATATCTTGGATATCTGGGTCCATTTATCAAAAAACTTTTCTCAAGCATAGAATCTCTTTTTTCGATTAATTTCAATCTTTTATTAGAGGAAGAAGAAGAAGACTGAGGCAGAGGTAAATTTTCTGTGTGAGCACTTCGTTTTTTTTGTGTGTGTGTGTGTGATCTCGGTGTAAAATTTATAATGTTCGACGACGACGATGTCTGTCCTGTTTTTTTAAATCTATTAAATTTGGGACCATTGACCTTACGACTTTTTTCAAGCATAGAATCTCTTTGTAGCAGATTAAAAGGTAATTTGTATCTCTTGTTATTAGGCTGGAGTGCTGCTGCTAAAGATAAATTCTCAATGTTAGCATTACGTTTGAGATTTTTAAAAAGACTTAATTTTTAATTATAATCATCATCATCAACAGAAGCATCAGCAGCAGCAGCAGCAGCAGCAGCAGCAGCAGCAGCAGCAGCAGCAGGGCGAACTGGGGGGGCAGGGGGAGCAGGAGGGAGAGGGAGAGGGAGAGCAGCAGATGTACTACTACTAACTACTGCATTGTGGTCGTCGTCGTCGTCGTTGCCGTTTTGTGTATATGCAGGACTGTTTTTTTCTAATAAATTAGAGTATTTTGCTCTTTGACTATCCAAAAATGAAGTATAGTCTGATAGGATATCGTTGGAAGTATCTATCAAGTCGGGTGGGTTGTTGTTGTTGTTGTTGTTGTTGTTGAGTATTGGAAAACTCGTTATTTGCGGACGATTAAATTCCATATCAAACACATTAGCATCATCATCATCATCATAATCAGCATTAGCAGCAGCAGCAGCAGCATCCTCATGCTGGATGTTTCTTCGTTGATAAGGTCTTCTTTTCCTTCTGTTTGCATTAAGGATTTAAATTTTCCCACTTTTATCCCCAAATCGTTGTTTTGTGTGTTGTCGGTGTCTAGTCTTCTTCGCATAACCCTCTTTGGAGAGTATCGTCTTTTGTGTTTAACCATTTCAACATGTTGTTGCTGCTGCTGCTGCTGCTGCTGTTGCTGTTGTTGTTGTTCTCCTTCTCGATGCCCCCGATGCTGATGATCATCATATTTTATCAGTTCACGCTTATTATTGTTGTTGTTGTTGTTGTTGTTGTTGTTGTTGTTGTTGTTGTTGTTCGGGTTAGTCGGATTCTCAACGTTGTATTTATTTGCCTTCTTGTTCTTTTTTAGAAAATTTTCCGCAATCACATTCAAAGGTTTTGTGATTGGTTTAAAAGTATTTTCCAGCATATTAATTCGATCCATTTCATTCGACTTCATGCTCTTCAGTTTCTGTGTCAACAACAATCTGGTTTGAACCAGATCATCCAACACTTTAGACTTATTTTTTGATTTCACCATTGCTGCTGCTGTTGTTGTTGTTGTTGTTTGTTTAAAAACCAATTATTTACTAGTAAAATATATGATATTATATATATATATATATAACTGATCCAAAGCTGATCCAAAGCTGATCCAGAGCTGATCCAGAGCTGATCCAGAGCTTATCCAGAGCTGATGCCGAGCTGATCCAGAGCTGATCGAGAGATGATGATGATTATAGATGTATAAAACTATCGAATCCTTTTCTATATCGTCCTTTATCAATATCATTATCTTTACTTATGAGAACAAATTCATATTTTTGCTTCCAGCATTCCTCACAAATTTTTATAAATTGCTTAAAAGTCATATCGCCTATAACATGATCATTGTAAATATGTTTAATATTCATTTCATCTTGTTTAAAAATTATAATCAAATTAGCGTTGTCACGTATTAAGTGTTTTGGTATTTTTGTATAAGTTTGACATAGATAGAAGGAGTCTATGTGTTTGTGGCGACCCATACAGAAATAATCTCTTATTGCTGTTTGCTTATCACAGATTACGTCATCAAATATCATTATTGAGTGTGGTCTAGCCCTTTCTGGACTGACGACTTTTTCCTTGTCTGAAAACGTGAACATGTGTATCCCCTTTATTGGTTTAATCAATTTCATTAAATATTGATACTTTGGCTGATACAACGATTTTGAATAAATGTATATATTTTGAAATTTAAGTCCATTGGAACTTTCGATCAAACTTATCATTACGTTTGTCTTTCCACAATTAGATGGCCCCACAATTAGAGCGCGTATCGAATTCGGTAACAATGGGCTATGTGTAATTTTTCCGCTCCTCTCCCCCTCACCACAAATTTGATCGACATTTCGAACTTTAATTTGTCTGGTTTGTTTTATAAATCTCATTTTGTTGTTGTTGTTGTTGCTATTGTTGATGTTGTTGTTCTTGTTGTTGTGGTTGTTTTATTGAACAAATTTTTACAACTACTAATGAATATACTATAAATATTTGAGTATATATTTCGTTTTTGTTTAATATACGATTGTCATTGAAACAGAATAGTCATAAACCAAAAAAAAACAGAAATTCAATAATGCGTATAAATTGCAAGCATAAATTAAATTCATATCAGTATCGAATTGGTAGTGGACTCGTTAACAACTTGATTAACACACTACCAATTGAACTTCATTTGCCAGGATATCAATTTTGTGGACCAGGCACAAAACTTGCAGAGCGTTTGAAACGTGGAGACAAAGGGATTAATCCGCTAGATGCGGCGTGTCGAGAGCACGATATTGCATATTCACAATTCAAAGACCTGAAAAATCGTCGTCAGGCCGATGATATATTAGCTAATAGAGCGTGGGAACGTTTTAAAGCAAAAGATAGCGGTCTAAAAGAACGTTCTGCTGCTTGGTTTGTGACTAACGCCATGAAAACAAAAGTTAAATTCGGTCTAGGTATGTCTAAAAACAAATCTCGTCGACGTCAACGTAAGAGGAAACCAGCTAGTAATAAAAAAAAAAACAACGTCGACGTCATCGACAAACAAAAAAAAAATCATTCGCAAGCATTGTGAGTCAAACGAAGCGAATTTTGAAACGAAGAAATCCTACGAGTATCGATGAAGCAATTCAGATATCTCAACAATCAATCCCACCAAGTTTTCATCGAGGTCAACGAGGACGAGGTCGACGAGGTCGACTAGGTCTAGTGAATAATATCTCCAATATTCCGAGGGTGATACCATTACCAAAAATTGGGGGATTCCTACCGTTGATACCAATATTGACTGCACTTGGCGCAGTTGGTGGTCTTGCCAGTGGTGGATCTGCTGTTGCTAAAGCAATAAACGCTGTCAAAAATGGTAAAGAACAATTAGCCGAAGCGACACGTCATAACCGCTATATGGAATCAATTGCGATGGGAAAAGGTCTTTTCCTGAAACCGTATAAGAAAGGATATGGACTATTTTATAAACCATATTCACCAAAAAACTAATAAATATGCTACCCAAACAAGCACTTACCGATATTGACTTAATTGATTTTGGTAAACAGCATTTTAGACACTTTCGTGGTGTTTTTATGCGTGATCGTCTCCCCAAGAAACCATGGACCAAGGAATGTGGGACAATTAATTTACATAACGAAAGCGGTAGTGGCACGCATTGGGTAGCATATTTCAAGAATAGAAATTATAAAGAATACTATGATAGTTTTGGTGATTTGCAACCGCCCATTGAAATTGTGAAATATTTAAAACCACCCATTGAATATAACTATAGAAATGAACAAAAATTCAATACATATAACTGTGGTCATTTATGTTTAAAATTTTTATTTCGAAAAAATAAAATGTAATATATTTGTATAAAAAAGACAATATTTTTTTTATTTTTAGCTTAACTTCGTAGGCTATATATCTTTGTGTCCCCATGCAAGTGTGTCTATATTATTCTCTTTTATATAGCGCTTATCATCTAAATAGTTTAGGGTGACTTTTGTATACTCTTGTGTATAAATTTGATGTAATTTCGATTTAAATAAGTACATTGTTCCAACTTGCTTATTTTTTTTATACAAACAATCTCGAAAATCGTTAATAGTTAATTTTGAGGTCACACTCGCCTTTACTCCTTTAATTTTTTTGATCTCCCTTATTTCAGCATTATTTATATTAGAGACTTGTATTGAATACATTTTAGCTCTGAGTCCAATAAATTCTTTTATTATATCCCCCCTGCACTCATCTTTCATCATACCTAATTTTTTTATGTTTATCAATGGTAATTTAAAAACATTATCCTTATCATATTCTGAAGTATCGAAATGCTCATCAATTTCAAAACGAATGTCATCATAAAAATCTATAGTCTTAATATCATAGATAAAAGAATCAGTATCCATATACATTAAATTGATATTTTCTTGATATTTCGGCTTCATATAGTCATAGTGAAAATTGTACATTTTAAATTTTGATAATTCTAGAACGGTGAAGCCAATGTAGACAGGCTTATCATAGACAACATGCACTTTTTTCATTTGAATTGCAAAGAAATCATCGGCTAATTGCAATACATTCTTAAAATTAAATTTTGAGATAAGTGCTCTAGCTCCCAATTTTTTACCATCACTCTCCCACCTGGACACTAATTTAATTGATTTTCTCTTGTCGACATTCTCCATTGTCTTGCCATAGACTGCGTTGTTTAGCAATTTGAAAAAATTCTTTTCAAAATCATTAACAGCCAATGTTCTGTGATGATTGTTGCAATCAATATATTTTTTAAGCCAATCAGATTGATCAAATTGTAATATTCGATGAATTTTCTTTAAAATCAGTCCATGTCGAAGACATTGCTGCAAATTTCTATAGTGAATTATATAATTATATTTGTTTGTCAAGTCTGCAATCAATTTTGATTGTTGCATATTTTCATTTTTTTTGTTTTGCGGACAAAATGGTAAATCATTGCGCTGGCTGTGTAAGTTTTCAGTGTATTCCAAATCTACCTCTAAAATATAACCAATTGATTGATCATCTACGCACGTGTTTAAATCAAAATTTTCAAAATTTCCCTCTTCTGTTTCTTTTAGCCATTTAAAATTTTTATACGGAATAGCTTGTGACATAGCATACCCATATAAATTATTAACATCTAAGTATACAATATAATTTGATTCTTTCTCACAATCGTAATCGTTATTTAGATATTTGTTATTTGCAATAGAATGACGTTTACTACATTGAACAAGACCACCTCTAATACCTTTCATTATAAAATTATACATATCAATATCTGTGAGTAGTTCTAATTCAATTTTAGTTGTCTTCAACATAGCATCCCATGATAGACCAGGGGTTGTATAATATTGACAAGGATCTAAATTATAGATTTTTTTACATACTTTTCTAAAGTTCTCAAAAACATCGCATAGCAACAGCACATCTACCTTCAAATATAACAATAAATAATCTAATAAATTTGTGCACTCGAAGGCATTCCAAACGTTTTGAGCGTGCTGATAACTCTCTTCAGAACAGTGTCTATCAGTTAATTGATTATAAAAATTTTCGCGCAACGGTAATTGTGTATCTGACAAGCGTTCAACTGAATTTAAATAGCTATACGGAAATATACCTTTACGTTTAACCATTTGAAATTTGTTCGGGTCCGTGAAAAATGACTTTATTGTGATTAGATTTTCTTCTTTTAAATAACTGGCTAAGCTGTCTAAACTGGAAGGCATAAATCTAAATGAATCTAAAAATCGAAGTTCTAACGTTTCATTGGGATTTATATAAATTTTCTTTGACATCGAAATATAAAACTCTTTGTTTAGCGGAATTATAGAAATATCACCAGGAATTTTAATTAATTCTTTCACAAATAAATGAGCATCGTATGCCGAGAGATTATGGAAAAATATTGGGAAAAATTTTGCTATTTTATAGTTTAAATTGCAATCATTATGAGCTACACCTCTATATTTGCCTGTTAAGTGACAATGGTCTAGAACTCTTTTAGTTTGATCAATGATTAAATTACCGCATATACTACAATTTTGTTCTAAGTCAATTATTTTTTGTTGCTCCATTGATAGCGGATGCAAGGGAATCGTTACACTTAAGTGATTTTGATATAACACTAAACAATCATTATATATGCTCTCAACAAAATGTGCTGCACAATCTTCACCATAATATATTCGATATATATCCAAACTATTGTCAAATGAACACTTTATATAATAACTATATGCATACGGTATGTGCTTTTGAATTAAATTTATGTTATCCGAAGTTTTCAGATTCATCCCTTCTAAAATACACTCAAAATCAGCATATGCCACAAAAGGAACATCTAATTGATTTTTTAAATTTTTAAATCTTAAAATCGCTGTTTCATTTGAGGGCATCTCAGTTATAATTCTATTACACTCCATACTATGTCGATCCAGTTTGTCGCTATCATCGAAATGTAGAAAACAGCCTTTGCATAGATGAATCTTCCTCGTACTTTTAGTTATTTGTTTGCGAAGTAATCTAATGGAGAAGCAAAGAAATAAATATATTTTTTTTTAAATTTTTTAATTTAATACTTACTTGGAAATGTTTTTAATCCAAGCATAGTGATATTTGTCATCCTTCTCGAGAAGTAGTAGATATATAGTGTGTAAGACGTTGCTAGTTTTATTATTAGTTAAATAATATGGGCCGATAATTGTCTTTTCATCGCTGTCTACACCCAACACAGTTATACTAATTTCAGGATTATTTTCTTCAAATATGTTTATGCTGTCGACCGGTGTGGGGAATTTTAACCCACTAAAATTTAACGATCTATTATTTATATTTATTATATCCGACCTAATGTTGTAAATGCCTTTACGTTTATATTGACTGGGTCGATTCTTATGATGAGGACATTTCACAAAAGCCGATATTAATGCCCATTTAAAACAATATTCGTCTCTATTTTGTACGTTGATGCAGGCTTTTCTGCTTACTATTTCTCTGGGCAAATTAATGAAATTAGAACCCTTTATGAGTTGGTATTTATTTATATTAACTTCTAAATGTACTATTTCAATTAGGGACCAACCACTGTCTCGTTCTTGAAACTCGCTCATCTCACTTTTTATATAGTCATTTAAATTATTGATTATTTCATTTAGACTTTCAGTCTGACTCGTTGTTGGATTTAAGACTTGCATTTTTGTTTGAAATGACTTTAGATTTATTTGACAATGATTTTCACTCTCTTTAATCAAAACATAATTACAGAATTGCTCAAAATTAAATTTGATATTGATGTGTTTTTTTTGAGCTTCTTGGAGTAGAGTGATCACTTGTTCTTTGATTGATTGTTGAAATAATTTGATATCCAAGCACTCCTTATTGTGATTTGTGATTATATAAGTTTCAATACGATTCCGAAATGCACTTCTTATACACCGCAAGTTATCACTTATTTGCGCGCCAGATAATTGTTTATGCAAGTTGGTGCGTAAGTGATGCGACCAACTAATTTTAGCAACATTTAGATTACAGACATCACAATATCGTATTTCACTAGCGTTAGGATTTGTGTTACTAGACCCAGGATTGTTATTGTTATGTAAAGCATCAGCCATTTTTGTTTTTGTTTTGTTTTTTAAATGTTAATTAAAAAAGTTTATTTTATTTATTTTTCTTATTCGTTACAAAAATTTAAAACATAATTATCCCCATCCGATCTAAGTTTGACTAGCTTGTAGCCCCCCGTCGCCATGTGCTCCACAGCGTTCGCTGACAGCGTACTAAACCGGTCTGGCAAGAACACCACAAAATCTTCAAATGTAAGCATTATTTTATCGCCGTAGCGTGTCCGCTTCACTTCAGCGTTCTGTATCACAAGCGGTGTGTTAAAAGGGAGAGCCTTAACACTTTTAATCGGGGGTAGAGAGACGGCCCAAGCTCGTTAAACTGTTCTCCAAAGTCAGACATGTTGCTGTTGCTGTTGCTGCTGCTGCTGCTGGTGTTAATGCTAATGAAAGATTCTTCAAATAGTGCGAGTGACTTCTTGCTCTGAATTTGACTTCTGCTTTCTGAATTACTCCAGTACTCTACATCTCATATTTATACCAGTTTGCGAGACGAACAAATCTGAAAAGAAAGAGAGATAAGTACTTATGTATATTTAAATAAAATAAATACTTGGGGTAAGTAAGATAACAAGAATATATATAAATATACACACAACAATGTTTTACGATAACAATATATATATACATGCATAGCTTTTAAACTAGAGTGAGAGAGATCAAGTGGGAGGGGGAGTGGGAGGGGAGGGCGGAGTGGGCGCTATCGCAAACGAGAGTGCGAGTCCGAGGGCAAGCGGGAGGGGAAGTGAGCGCAACCCCCCAGAGGGTCAAGCCTCAGGACAAGCGGGACGGAAAGTGGGAGGGGAAGTGAGCGCAACCCCCCAGAGAGTCAAGCCCCAGGACAAGCGGGAGGGGAAGGGGGAGGGGAAGTGAGCGCGGCCCCAGAAACTTCCACAACAACAACTTCCGCTCGCGATAAGCGCCCCCGCACCAGCGATAAAAAAGTGGTCCAGAACATACAAACCCCACAGCGGTCCAGAACATACAAATCCACCCTACTATTTTTCCACCAATTTTCCGATCGTTCCTATGGCAGCTATATGATATAGTCGTCTGATTTCGATAAAATTTAATTTGAAATTCAAAACTAATTAAAAAATGTTATTTCCAAGCTAAGGAGGTTATTTGCTAAAAAACACCAAAGATAGAATTAAAAAACAAGAAAGGAAGTTAGCTTCGGCAAGCCGAAGCTTATATACCCTTGCAGCTATAATTATTAAATTTAAAAACACAAAAAATGATATTCCCAATAGTATAAGATAATATGTCAAAAAACACCGAAGCTATAATTTGGTTCATATTATTTTCGTAGCAATTTTCCGATCGTTCCTATGGCAGCTATATGATATAGTCGTCCGATTTTGATAAAATTAAATTCGAAATTCAGAACTAATTAAAAAATGTTATTTCCAAGCGTAGGAGGTTATATGTTAAAAAACACCGAAGCTATAATTTGTTTCATATTATTTTTCTACCAATTTTGCGATCGTTCCTATGGCAGCTATATGACATAGTCGTCCGATTTTGATAAAATTTAATTCGAAATTCAGAACTAATTAAAAAATGTTATTTCCAAGCGTTGGAGGTTATATGTTGAAAAACACCGAAGCTATAATTTTTTTCATATTATTTTTCCACAAATTTTCCGATCGTTCCTATGGCAGCTATATGATATAGTCGTCCGATTTCGATAATATTTAATTCAAAATTCAAAATTATTTAAAAATTGTTATTTCCAAGCTTAGGAGTTTTTATGCTAAAAAACACCAAAGATATAATTTTTTTTCATTTTTTTGTCCGATTATTCCTATGGGAGCTATAAGATATAGTTGTCCGATCCGGCTGGTTCCGACTTATATACTACCTGCAAAAGATATAAGACTTTTGGGAAAGTTTCAGCCCGATAGCTTTAAAACTGAGAGACTAGTTTGCGTAGAAACGGACGGACAGACGGACAGACGGACAGACGGACAGACGGACAGACGGACAGACGGACATGGCTAGATCGACTCGTCTAGTCATGCTGATCAAGAATATATATACTTTATGGGGTCGGAAACGTCTCCTTCACTGCGTTGCAAACTTCTGACTGAAATCAATATACCCTCTGCAAGGGTATAAAAATTTTTTTCCAAATATTCCTTTGGGAGCTATAAGATATAGTTGTCCGATCCGGCTGTTTCCGACTTATATACTACCTGCAAAAGATATAAGACTTTTGGGAAAGTTTCAGCCCGATAGCTTTAAAACTGAGAGACTAGTTTGCGTAGAAACGGACGGACAGACGGACAGACGGACATGGCTAAGTCGACTCGTCTAGTCATGCTGATCAAGAATATATATGCTTTATGGGGTCGGAAACGTCTCCTTCACTGCGTTGCAAACTTCTGACTGAAATCAATATACCCTCTGCAAGGGTATAAAAATATACGCATAACAAGCACATAAAATTTTCAATTGCACTATCCTTTTTGCACACCGTTCGTCACGTAGGCATAAAACCGGCGTTGCCACACGGGCATAAATATATGTACGTGTATGTACATACATAAATGCATGTATGTGCACATACAGCTGCGGCAACAAAAATAGCACCAATGTGTAGGCAATTCTTCTTTGTGCTACAAAATGGTAATTTTTTGCAATATTTTTATTCTGTTTGTATGGGTAAGTAGGTTTACATATCTTTTAACTAAAATAAAAGTGGTTACGCCCACAATGCGGATGGTTTTTAAAATTTCGACACACTTATCAAAAAAAATAGCAAAGTTAAGCGGCAACAAAAATAGCACCACGCCCACTCTTACGCCCACAAGCCGCCCAAAACTGTGGCTCCTACAGTTTTGATGCTAGAATAAAAATTTTAACTGAAATGTATTGTTCTCATCAATACCTATCGATTGACGTTTGGCGTTTGCCACGCCCACTTTATCGCCCGCAAACCGCCCACAAACTTCAAAAAATCGTAAGTATGAACGTTTATCAAGGATAGAGAACTAGGATCTCAGATTTAGATTCCGTAGCCTTGTACGCAGCGCAAGTTTGTCACGCGAATATGTCACGCCCACTCTAACGCCCAAAAACCGCCCAAACCTGTGGCGCCACAATTTCCCTAACGCCCACAACGCTTAAATCTGTCTACCGCCGGTAGGTAGCGCATTTCAATCTCGCTTTGCTGCTTGCATAAATCCATTTTCCTTTGGTCCCTTTAGCTGAGTAACGGGTATCTGATAGTCGAGGTACTCGACTATAGCGTTCTTCCTTGTTTTATTTATGCAGGTACCCCTGCATATAATACCCAAAATAGAAAAGAAGCTAAAATAGAAAAAATTTATAAAAAACGACAACATTTTGAGGTAAATACCAAATTTAAAATTACACAATCCTTATAAAAATACAGGAAATATAGAACAAATACATACTCTCCAACTCTCCCGTGTACAGTCGCTTCATTGAACGCTCTATAAAATAAACGATATTCCACGGAAAATAACATTTATTAAATGGAAGAAAGTCTATAACCGCCTAATATACCACCAGCTCTATCCGCGAACAACACAACATAGTGCTAATAAACAAAGTTGACTCTATAAACCAGAAAATAAATTCTTGCTGAACAACAAGTGCGGTTGTGCGTGCATTTTCAGTGAGAGACAATCGGTGCGGCAGCATCTTCGGAGTGCAAGAGAGAAAAAGGTTGCCCCATCAGCTACGCTATCGCCGATAAAGCAGCTATTCACCATTGTCGATAAGGCAGATTGTCGGTAAAGCAGTGAGTGCAAGCTAAGCTACAACTTAAACTTAACGATTAAATCCGAAAGATACAATACAAACACAACCGACAAATACACCCAACTTTAATTAAATCAAACAATAAATACACTTAATAAAGTCATGGGTTCTTCTGCTCCACCCGCAACAATGCTGGATCTGCCAGCGAACGCATCTCGGATGTAAATTCGCCTCAGCTTCTGGAGCTCCTAAAGACTCGCTTCGAGGAACAAACCGAGAAAATTGAGTCGGCCGTTCGGGAAGCTGAACAACGAATGCTCAGAAGCCTTATGGATCGCTTGGACATAATCGCCGGGGAAGTAAAGCAAATGGATGCTCGTGTCCTGACGTTGGAGCGCGAGGTTGCCGATCTTCGCTCCATGAGGGACCGAATGGGTGAGCGGGTTGAGACGCTGAACCGGGAGGTAGAAAATCTACAAGCAGCAGGTGAGAGGGTGGGTGCACTGGAGGCCAGGCTGGCAACGCAAGCTCGTGTGATCTGAGAGTTCATGGAGTTCCCTATGTCGAAGGTGAAGATCTCAGAGCTCTCTATCACAAGCTATGCTTCAATCTCCAGCTGACTCCACCACCAAAAGTCTGCGATATCTTCCGAGCAAGGAAATCACAACAAACACATGTGGATCCAGTGATAATAATTAAAATGATAAACCCACGCGAAAAGATCAAGCTGCTTGGTCAAGTCGGAATGTACAGGCGCGAGCACAAGAAACAACTTAGCTTGCAGTTTCTGGGTTTCAATTCAGAAGCGTTATATATATTAATGAGCAATTGTTAAAAGAGCATTATCTCATCTTTAAAGAGGCTATGCGTACGAAAAAACATAAAATCCTTAGGGCTGTCTTTACACGACGCGGCCTTGTGCACGTACGCTGCACTCGAAGAGAGGGTGTATGTTGCATTAACAGTATGGAGGAACTATCGTCCATTAATCATTCGCCCGATCCACTTTCTACATCTCTCACTAACGCTTCGGCTGGACCTGAAGCTGATAGCTTTCGTTCTTAAGCGTATAAATCGTATCCTCTTAATTAAGATGGGTTTAAAACTAGTTTACTTTAAGAAATGTATAAGATGCTCATTGAATATTGAGATTGCGCCCCTAATAATCATTGATAACGACAATGCAGGATGAGGAAGTTTGTTCCATAGCTAGTGCCATGATAAAAACTATAAGTAGTTATAAAAATGGTCTCAAAATCGTTCACTTAAATGCACAAAGTTTGCTAAAGAAGATTGATGAGTTTAGATTCCTTTTCACTCAGTCTAATGTCGATTTGATATGTGTGTCTGAGACGTGGTTTGTAAATGATCTATGAGATTCGTCTATTCGTCTTGGTAAGGCTTTAATGTTTATCGGTCCGATCGTACTGGTCATGCAGCAGGTGTTGCTATATACGTGAATGTGAAGCTGAAATGTAAAGTGGTACTTAAACAGCCAAGTGACAGTACTATTGAATACATTCTATTAGAACTTCCCAATAAATCCCATGGAAGAACCCTTCTAGGTTGCATATATAGACCGAATCGGACAAGTGACTACGGGTCATTACTTAATGTTGTTTCAGACATTTCGTTGAAGTACACTGACATCATATTGGCAGGTGATTTTAACAGCAACCTATTGTCAGAAAGCCATCTCGTAGATAACTTTAAGTCCCTATTTTGTTTTCCGTAAACGAAACGATCCCTACGCACTATAGCAGCCACTGTGATACATTACTTGACTTATTTCTTATCAATGACCCTAGCAAAATCATACATTATGACCAGGTTTCTGTACCAGCCTTCTCCAGACACGACTTAATATTTTTAACATACGACTTGACCTTTGACAGCAAAATCAATTCTTTTACGTATATAGATTATAAAAATATAAACTATAATGAATTAAAAACGTAATTTTTGTGTTGTGACTGGTCACGTATTTACCAACTTCGTCATGTAGATTGTCAAATAGAGGTTTTAACCAACAATGTCCAGTATTTGTTCAACAAGTTTGTGGCCCTAAGGACCAAGGTGATTAAGCCAATGCAAAATCCATGGTTCAGTAGTGAAATCAAAAACCTAACCCGTCAGCGAGATGTAGCTTACCTCCGGTGGATGCGATACAAAACTGATGAATTTCGAAAACAATACAAAGAGGCTAGGGTAAAAGTAAACAAAAAGATAAAATCAGCAAAGAAAGAGCATTATAACATATAATTTAATAACTGTGTTAACTCAAAAAACAGATGGAACAAACTAAAACGGTTAGGTATTGGAAAATGTAAGCAACAGACAGAGTCTGAGGTGGATGTCGAATTGTTAAACAAAAAGTTTTTGGAAATTGATGTACCTGAAGCAACATGCAATCCGTACCTGAATACTCAACCCCTCTGTGATAATAGTTTTAGCTTTATATGTATAAACCAAAGTGATGTCCTAGATAGTATTCTGCATGTCAAGTCCGATGCTGTTGGTCTCGATAATATGAGTCCCAAATTTGTTAAGCTTTTGCTCCCCTTAATGTTGCCCCATGTTACATATATTTTTAACACTGCTATTACAACGTCTTTTTTCCGACAATATGGAAAAACGCAAAAATTTTCCCAATTCCTAAGCTAAACAATGACTTTAGACCTATTTCAATATTACCTTTTCTATCAAAAGTCTTTGAAAACCTTATGTCCTCACAGATTCAACTATACTTAGCTAATAATTCTCTACTTGATGAAAAACAATCTGGATTCCGTAAGAAAAGGAGTTGTATTACTGCAATCACTAATATTGTTGAGAATATAAGACAAAAACTGGACAGTAACTGCGTAACGTTTTTGAAGCTACTTGACCACAGTAAGGCTTTTGATTCTGTGAATCATAACATTCTCTGTACCAAGCTTAGGAATATGTTTAATTTCTCAACTAATGCGATGAAGCTTATTAGGTCGTACTTAACGAATAGATATCAAGCTGTCGTCTCTGGGACGCAAGTTTCTTCTCTCCGGAACTTATCCAGGGGAGTGCCACAGGGATCTGTGCTAGGCCCTTTATTGTTTTCTATATATGTCAATGATCTCCCTAGTATCCTGTCTGAGTGTGAAGTACATTTATATGCTGATGATGTCCAAATATATGTTAGTAGACCCGTAACTGAAATACATGCCTGTGTTCGTATAAGTAATAAAATGTTGTGGCTAATTGAAAAATGTGCAAAGGAAAATGGCTTGGGTATAAATCCTATAAAATCAAAGTGCTTGGTAATTGGTAAAAAGCAACTTTCAACACTTTCACTCCAAAAATTATATATAAACCATACGCCGATAAGCTATGAAGTGTATGCAGTTAATCTAGGGATAACATTTAACAATACTTTATCATGGAGCAACCATATAGTCAAAGCGACAGGGCGTACATATGCTCTGTTGAGAAAATTTTCATTCTCTAAATCGTTCCTAACTGAGGAAGTTAGACTATTAATCGCCAAAGTTATCCTCCTGCCCACTCTCTTTTACGGCATAGAAATTTTTGGAAATTGTGATGCGCGGGATTTGCGCACACTAACTGTAGCTTTCAATTCAATTGTCCGTTATGTGTTTAACTTAAGACGTTTTGACCATGTATCAGAACTGACATATAAAATACTTGACCTTTGGATTGATCTCAGAATTGTAATCTTCTTTCACAAAATAGTGACGAGTGGAGAACCAAAATATCTTTTCAATAAACTTACCCCAGCCACATCTGTAAGAACCAAGAATTACATATGCCCTCGAATACAAACACTGTGTTCCAGAAGGCAATTTTTCATAAATGGTATCCGGTTATGGAACAATCTACCGCACCAATACACAACAATTAGGAGCGCAACTCAATATTACAATAAAGTTAAAGATCTTTTAAAATACCAGTACACATAAGTATAAAAACAAGGAAGAACGCTATAGTCGAGTACCTCGACTATCAGATACCCGTTACTCAGCTAAAGGGACCAAAGGGAAATGGAGATATGCAAGCAGCAAAGCGAGATTTAAATGCGCCACCTACCGGCGGAAGACAGATTTAAGCATTGTGGGCGTTAGGGTAGGCGTGGCAAATTTTTGGATCAATCGATAGGCATTGACGAGACCAATACATTTCAGTTAAAATTTTTAATCTAACATAAAAATTGTGGGCGCCACAGGCTTGGGCGGTTTGTGGGCGTTAGAGTGGGCGTGGCATATTCGCATAACAAACTTGCGCTGCGTACAAGGCTACGGAATCTAAATCTGAAATCCCAATACTCTATCTTTGATAGTTTCCGAGATATCCGCGTTCATATTTACGATTTTTTGAAGTTTGTAGGCGGTTTGTGGGCGTTAAAGTGGGCGTGGCAAACTTTTTTTTGGGTCAATCGATAGGTATTGATGAGAACAATTCATTTCAGTTTAAATTTTTACTCTAGCATCAAAACTGTAGAAGCCACAGTTTTGGGCGGTTTGTGGGCGTTAGAGTGGGCGTGTCACTTTACTGAAACAAACTTGCGCTGCGTAAGAAGCTCAGGAATCTGCTCGCCAAATCTCAATAGCCTAGCTCTCATAGTTTCCAAGATCTCAGCGTTCATCCGGACAGACGGACAGACGGACAGACGGACAGACGGACAGACGGACAGACGGACAGACGGACAGACGGACATGGCTAGATCGACTCGGCTAGTGATCCTGATCAAGAATATATATACTTTATGGGGTCGGAAACGCTTCCTTCTGCCTGTTACATACTTTCCGACGAATCTAGTATACCCTTTTACTCTACGAGTAACGGGTATAATTAAATGAAAAAAAAAATAAAATAAATAAAAAAAATATATATATATATATATATTTATTAAAAACAATAATAATAGTAACTAAGAAAATTTGATGTTAGTCATAAATATTAATTAAGAGAGCGAGAGAAATTGCTTAAATAATTTAAAAATAATAATAATATAAAATATCAACTCAATGTGACTAGCGCGATAATTATAAGTGTGCACTTGTAACGCTAGGATATAAACAAATAAATAAATTAAATTGAAATTAAATTGGAATAGATAATGATCATTTTGAGGAAACTAACAGTGGTCGAAAAATAAAACATTACAAAACAAACTTCCAGAGACAAAAGAAAGTTAATAAAAGTAAATATTTGCAGGAGGACCCAGATCAAGAGCCAGCGCTTCGACTTTTATCTTTCTGACATCAACGTTAATAATAATGATGCCAATGGCTAACAACCAATTTATAGAAATTAACACTTTAAAATCATACAATGCCTATTTGAAAAAATGACCGACACAATCAACATCCTAGATAGTTTTGATTACCATTGCCTCACAATTAATATTACAAAAACGGAAGAAACTTACACAAACTTGCTATCACAAGCGTTTGGCTTTAAGGAAATAATACAGATTAAATATTTAACGGAAAAACTACAAAGAGAAATGAATGGGTTAAAAATTGTTAGGAGAAACAAAAGAGGATTAGCTAATTTTGTAGGAAGAGCTTACAAATATCTTTTTGGAACATTAGATAATAATGATAAAGAAGAATTAGAAGAAAAACTCAAAACAGTGTACAGGTAAACGAACTAAATAATATAATCGATACAGTTAACAAAGGCATCGATATAATAAACAAGCATCTCGAATACAACGAAAACGAAAAAATACTTGAATTATTGATTTTTAATTTAGAACATTTCGCAGAATACATTGAAGACCTGGAAATGGGAATGCAGTTAGCAAGATTAGGAATATTTAATCCAAAGTTATTAAAACACGACTACTTGACAAACATTAATTCTGAGATACTTCTGAACATAAAAACCTCAACTTGGCTTAAGTCAGATTCAAACGAAATTTTAATTATATCCCACATACCCAGAGAAATAAAGAAACTTCCCGTATACGAAATATTACCTTATCCAGATGAAAATAATAAAATATTACAAGATAACACCCAAAACAAATATTACGTGTACAGAAATAGTTTGTATAACAAAGAAACAAAAAAACCTGTTACCAACGCATGTCTTTTAGGTCTTGTTAATCAAACAAATACTAGTTGCAGGTTCACAAAAACGCTATTAACTACCCAAATTAATTATGTCGAACCAAATATCATAGTTACATGGAATTTGTCAATAACTATACTAAATCAAAATTGTATTAAAAATGAAATTGTAATTGAAGGAAACAATATGATCAAAATAATTGCAATTAACGATTTATCCATAAGCAATTCTAATTCTAACTACACACAAAGCATATACACAAGAAATATTGATACCAAATTAGAACCAACATCATACATACAAGCAAAAGAAATATTTTTTAAACAAAATAAAGAAAACCAGATTTACAAAATAATTGTAATTGTAGCACTGGGTATCTTAATATTAAGTATATCACTGTACCTACTTTATAAATTTAAAGAGATATACCTAAAAGAATACTTATTAAATACAATAACACAAAAGATGACGACCCAACAATAGAAACACAAGAGTTACAAAACTCACAAGAGTTACAAGAAATACCAAAACTATGCCCCAAAATCACATAAATAACCATATGATTTTTTCTAAGTGTTGGGAGTGTGACGTACCTGCATTGCAATTTCTCAACGGCCACCAGTTCAAAGAACGAAACCGATCACAAATAAACAGAATCGCCAATTTCGGCTTTGATTAAAAACGATACAGAAGCTTGAGATCCCGCAATGCAAACAAACAAAGAAAATTGATTAAGTCCGAACGTCAACAATGACGTAATTCCATAAAATCCAATAAGATCGAAAAATCTAACAAGACCGAATTATGTAAGCATAAACAAAGAAGTGGCGATCACATTATTCACATGCGATTACGTCACCTAATGCACTAACAGTAAATTCTAGGACGCAAGCCGAGGTTTCATGCTAACCAATTCTGTAACTTTTTCCTTAGTTCTTAGTCTTAGTCTTTTTCCAACGTTCTAATAAAGAATAATCAATAAATATAAAAAGTCTCAAGATTTTTTATTTGGGCGAAGAGCAACTCATGTAAATATATATGTATATATATATATATATGTATATATGTATATATATATATATGTATATATGTATATATATATATATATATATCTATATATATATATATATATATATATATATGAATATACATATAGTGACGTGTCTGCACTGCGATTTCTCAACGGCCACCAGTTTAAAAAACGAAACCGTTCACAAATAAACAGAATCGCCAATTTCGGCTTTGATTAAAAACGACAGAAGCTCGAGATCCCGCAATGCAAACAAACAAAGAAAATTGATTAAGTCCGAATGTCAACAATGACGTAATTCCATAAACGTAAAAATCCAATAAGATCGCAAAATCTAATAAGACCGAATTATGTAAACATAAACAAAGAAGTGGCGATCGCATCATCCACTTGCGATTGCGTCACCTAATGCACTAACAGTAAATTCTAAGACGCAAACCGAGGTTTCATTCTAACCAATTCTGTAACATACAATTAGTCTTTTTCCAACGTTCTAATAAAGAATAACCAACCAATATAAAAAATCTCCTGATTTTTTATTCGGGCGAAGAACGACTCATGTAAATGGCCCAGTCGGTAGGATCTCTTTAAAAAAAACAAGGAAGAACGCTATAGTCGAGTACCTCGACTATCAGATACCCGTTACTCAGCTAAAGGGGCCAAAGGAAAGTGGAGATATGCAAGCAGCAAATGCGCCACCTACCGGCGGTAGACAGATTTAAGCGTTGTGGGCGTTAGAGTGGGCGTGGCAAAGTTTTTTTTAAATCAATCGATAGGTATTGACGAGACCAATACATTTCAGTTAAAATTTTTTATCTAGCACGAAAAATGTGGGCGCCACAGACTTGGGCGGTTTGTGGGCGTTAGAGTGGGCGTGGCATATTCGCGTGACAAACTTGCGCTGCGCTCAAGCCTACGGAATCAAAATCTGAAATCCCATTTCTCTATCTTTGATATTTTCCGAGATATCCGCGATCATATTTACGATTTTTTGAAGTTTGTGGGCGGTTTGTGGGCGTTAAAGTGGGCGTGGCAAACTTTTTTTTAGGTCAATCGGTAGGTATTGATGAGAACAATACATTTCAGTTAAAATTTTTGTTCTAGCATCAAAACTGTAGGAGCCACAGTTTTGGGCGGTTTGTGGGCGTTAGAGTGGGCGTGGCACTTTTCTGAAATAAACTTGCGCTGCGCAGGAATCTCAGGAATCTGCATGCCTAATCTCAGTATTGTAGCTCTTATAGTTACCGAGATCTCAGCGTTCATACGGACAGACGGACAGACGGACAGACGGACAGACGGACAGACGGACATGGCTAGATCGACTCGGCTAGTGATCCTGATCAAGAATATATATACTTTATGGGGTCGGAAACGCTTCCTTCTGCCTGTTACATACTTTCCGACGAATCTAGTATACCCTTTTACTCTACGAGTAACGGGTATAAATATCCTTGCGAAAAAACAAAGTCAGTAGCTTACTGATCAATTAAAAGGATATTTCTAAACAACTAGGATATCCAGATCAGCGCGTGGAATTGCCCACAAGTATGCAATTTATTCGACTAGCTCGGAAGTGCAACTAAGAGATCCGCAAAAGAACCTAAGTGCAAATTAAAGGCACTGAACAAAAAATATAAAAAATTAAATTTCAATCGACTACTGAATAAATCCAATTCGGTCAGTAATAAAGTAGAGTGGAATTTAATTAAACACAACAAAATGGACCAACAACCACCAGCTCAAGGGCAACCACAAATTGGTGTGGCACCCAACCCATTGACGGAGCAAAACTTAAATCAGCTTTTGTCCCAGATCCGGAATATTCCAACGTTTGAAGGAGATCCATCTACCCTAGGAACCTTTGTCAGAAGAGTTAACTACCTTTTGCGTCTGTATCCTACAACCAATGATCGACAGACAAGCGTTATATTTGGAGCAATTGAACTTCAAGTCACCGGTGATGCCCAGAGGATTCTGCAAGTTCTACAAGTCAACAACTGGCCAGATCTTAGAGCAGCCCTAATCGACGAGTACAAAACGCAAACACCTGTGGAGGAACTATTAAGGCGATTATACAATACTAATTTTCAAGGTAATCTAAGAAAATTTTGTAACGAGATCGAGCTTAAGCAGTTAGTTATAATCAACAAATTAGAACTAGAGGGAAATCCAAATGAATTAATATTGTACACAGAAGCAATGTTTAGGACTACAAAGATCCTAATACAACGAAAATTACCTGATAGAATTTTTATGACATTAGCAAGAAGCGATATTTCAACAGTACTTAAACTGAAACAAGCGGCTCAGCAAGAAGGGCTATACGAAGAAAATGAAAATTTAAAACATTATAACATCAATGTTAATAAAATTCAAAAGCATCAACAAACAAATTATACACGTAACCCCTACCCTTTCACTAATTTGTACAACACCCAACAATTTAATCCTGGCCCAGCTCTTTCAATTCAACCACACCCCAACCAACCCCAAAGAATGGTTCCACAAAATTATAGGTTCCAATCGAATAACCGAAATAATACTTTTGACCAAAATAGGGGGAGTTACCAAGAGTTTCGAAGAAATTTAATTCAAGGACAGCAAAATAATACAATGAATCAAAGCCAACAGCCAAGTGGACGATCGGGCTCAGTACCCAACCAATCACAAAAGAGAGTCAGAGAAAGTAATAGTGGACAATCAAGAATGCAAGTAGACGAAAATTATCATCAAAATAAGGAGTACAAAGAAGATGTTTATAATGAAAATGAAAATTTTCCATCGCAAGCTTCGGACCAATTACATACATAGAAATAACTATAAATAATCATAATTATCGTTGCCTCGTCGACCGGTTCATCAATTAACTTAATGAAAAAGAATTTTCTCAACGGGAGCATACATAAAGATCCGACAATTATACGCACTATGACAGGTCATTATGAACTAAATGAATTTGTAAAAGTTTCACCTAATAGTTTATTTACTCAAGAACAAATATTTTATATTCACGACTTTTCTTCCAATTATGACATACTACTAGGGCGAAAGTTACTAGAGGCAAACCAGGCAAATATTGATTATTTAAATAGTCGCACTACTATTAGTGGCCGCATTTTTTTACACAAAAACTTTAGTTTGAAAAATCCAACACAAATAAATGATTTTGAGGCATTGCTAAAATCTAAAAATTATACTGATGAAATAAATTATGCTGTTCAAAATGAATTAGCAGAGGGAAAAAGTTATCGCTTAGAACACTTAAATGAAGAAGAAAAAGTTAAATTATTAAAATTAATTAACCAATATAAATGCATTCAATATCGTGATGGTGAAAATTTGACCTTTACGAATGTTGTTAAGCATGAAATAAAAACTCATCATGAAAATCCAATTTATAAAAAACCGTATGGGTATCCTTTTTCATTTGAAAAAGAAGTTGAGTCTCAAATACAGGATATGTTAAAGCAAGGAATAATTAGGCACAGCCAATCACCTTATTGCAGTCCATTGTGGATAGTACCAAAAAAAGAAGATGCTTCAGGTAAACAAAAATGTAGACTTGTAGTAGACTATAGGGGCTTAAATGAGATCACTATTAGTGATAAATTCGAAAAACTTAAAAACGCTAATCTAAAATTACAACTAGACAAATGTGAATTTTTGAAAAAAGAAACAGAATTTTTGGGACACATAGTTGGATCAAACGGTGTAATGCCAAATCCAGAAAAGGTTAAGGCAATCAATAAATTTCCAATTCCCAAAACTCAAAAAGAAACAAAATCATTTCTTGGTCTTTGCGGTTATTACAGAAAATTCATTCCAAACTTCGCAGACATTTCAAAACCTTTAACTAAATGTTTAAAAGCTGGTTCTAAAGTGACATTCAAAGATGATACATTTATTGCAGCATTCAATAAATTAAAACAACTTATCATAAACGATCCCATACTGATTTGTCCAGATTTTGGAAAAAGGTTTCAATTAACTACTGATGCTAGCAACTTTGCATTAGGAGCAGTTCTTTCTCAGGATAACAAACCAATCAGTTACATTAGTAGGACTCTAAATGCACATGAAGAAAACTATAGTACAATTGAAAAAGAATTATTAGCTATAGTATGGGCAACAAAAACCTTAAGACCCTATTTATTCGGAAGAAGATTTGAGATATTAAGTGACCATAAGCCGTTAGTCTGGCTAAACAATATCAAAGAACCTAATATGAAACTGCAAAGATGGAAGATAAGGTTAGGAGAATATGACTTCGAAATAAAATATTTAGAAGGAAAGCAAAATCACGTAGCCGATGCATTGTCAAGAATCAAAATTAACGAAGTATACTATGGCAGTAACAAAGCAACATTACATAGCGCTGAAGAAGATAATGAAAATTTAATAACAATTACTGAAAAACCAATCAATCATTTCGCAAGACAGGTAGAAATGATTCGAAGCAATACAGAAGGTGAAGAAAGTGAAAATTATTTTAAGAAAGTCAAGATTAAAATAATGTTTAATGAATTAAACATCGAAAAAGCTAAGCAAATATTAATAAAACACTTTTGTACCAAGTCAAGTGCACTTTACATCGAACACGACTGTGATTTTGAAATCATTCAAGAAGCTTTTAAACAGGTTATGAACACTACTACAAAAATTGTAAGAGCAGTAAGTAAATTACAGGACATAAAAACTTACCCTGAATTTAAAGAAATTATTGTTAGCAACCACGAAAAACTATTGCACCCAGGAATTGAAAAAATGGTAAGGCTTTTCAAAGAAACCTATTATTATCCCGACTACCAGAATTTAATTCAGAATTTAATTAATGAGTGTAATGTTTGTAACCAAGCAAAAACCGAACATAGAAAAACATCGCTTTTATTAAAAACAACTCCAGAAACAGAATTTTGTAGGGAAATTTACGTCGCAGATATTTACACGATCAAAAATCAAAATTACCTAACTTGTATTGATTTATACTCAAAATTTGGAAGCGCAATTGAATTAAACGGAAAGGACTGGATGGAAGTTAAAAGAGGACTTTTTAGAATATTCAATTCAATGGGAAAACCCAGAACCTTGAGAACAGATAGGGATAGTGCTTTTATGAGTATAGCGCTTAAAAATTGGCTGGACACAGAAAAAGTAAATATTCAGATAACAACAAGTAAAAATGGAGTATCAGATGTAGAAAGATTACACAAAACAATTAACGAAAAAATACGTGTGATCGAGACCAGCGACAATCCGGAAAATAAACTTATGAAAATGGAAGTAATACTGTATACTTACAATCATAAAATAAAACACAATGCAACAGGTAGAACCCCAGCTGATATTTTTATTTATGCAGGTACCCCTGCATGCAATAGCCAAATTATAAAAGAAGCTAAAATAGAACAACTTAATAAAAAACGACAACATTTTGAGGTAAATACCAAATTCAGAAAGGCTCCCATAATTCACGGGAAATTACACAATCCTTATAAAAAGACAGGAAATATAGAACAAATAGATAATGATCATTTTGAGGAAACTAACAGAGGTCGAAAAATAAAACATTACAAAACAAACTTCCAGAGACAAAAGAAAGTTAATAAAAGTAAATATTTGCAGGAGGACCCAGATCAAGACCCAGCGCTTTGACTTTTATCTTTCTGACATCAATGTTAATAATAATGATGCCAATGGGTAACAACCAATTTATAGAAATTAACCCTATAAAATCATACAATGGCTATTTATTATTTATGACCGACACAATCAACATCCCAGATAGTTTTGAATACCATTGCTTCACAATTAATATTACAAAAACGGAAGAAACTTACAAAAATTTGCTATCACAAGCGTTTGGCTTTAAGGAAATAATACAGATTACATATTAAACGGAAAAACTACAAAGAGAAATGAATGGGTTAAAAATTGTTAAAAGAAACAAAAGAGGATTAGCTAATTTTGTAGGAACAGCTTACAAATATCTTTTTGGAACATTAGATAATAATGATAAAGAAGAATTAGAAGAAAAAATCAATGTAATAGCTCAAAACAGTGTACAGGTAAACGAACTAAATAATATAATCGATACAGTTAACAAAGGCATCGATATAATAAACAAGCATCTCGAATACAACGAAAACGAAAAAATACTTGAATTATTGATTTTTAATTTAGAACATTTCGCAGAATACATTGAAGACCTGGAAATGGGAATGCAGTTAGCAAGATTAGGAATATTTAATCCAAAGTTATTAAAACACGACTACTTGACAAACATTAATTCTGAGATACTTCTGAACATAAAAACCTCAACTTGGCTTAAGTCAGATTCAAACGAAATTTTAATTATATCCCACATACCCAGAGAAATAAAGAAACTTCCCGTATACGAAATATTACCTTATCCAGATGAAAATAATAAAATATTACAAGATAACACCCAAAACAAATATTACGTGTACAGAAATAGTTTGTATAACAAAGAAACAAAAAAACCTGTTACCAACGCATGTCTTTTAGGTCTTGTTAATCAAACAAATACTAGTTGCAGCGTTCAAAACGCTATTTACTACCCAAATTAATTATGTCGAACCAAATATCATAGTTACATGGAATTTGTCAAAAACTATACTAAATCAAAATTGTATTAAAAATGAAATTGTAATTGAAGGAAACAGTATGATCAAAATACACAATTGCTCAATTGCAATTAACGATGTATCCATAAGCAATTATAATTCTGACTACACACAAAGCATATACACAAGAAATAATGTCACCAAATTAGACCCAATATCATACATCCAAGCAAAAGAAATATTTTTTGAACAAAATAAAGAAAACCAGATTTACAAAATAATTGTAATTGTAACACTGGGTCTCTTAATATTAAGTGTACCACTGTACCTACTTTATAAATTTAAGGAAATACCTAAAAGAATACTTATAAAATACAATAACACAAAAGGTGACGACCCAACAATAGAAACACAAGAGTTACAAGAAATACCACAACTATACCCCAAAATCACATAAATAACCATACGATTTTGTCTAAGTGATGGGGGAGTGACGTGTCTGCACTGCGATTTCTCAACGGCCACCAGTTTAAAGAACGAAACCGTTCACAAATAAACATAATCGCCAATTTCGGCTTTGATTAAAAACGATACAGAAGCTCGAGATCCCGCAATGCAAACAAACAAAGAAAATTGATTAAGTCCTGTTGGGGCGGTGCGGCTTGATCGATGGAAATAGTTGAAGCCCCAAGACTGAATGGTACCCAAAAAACACGGGAGTACTTTTGGGGTTTTTACGCGACGAGCGTAGATGTTTATTAGTACACTTTGAAACATGAACTGCCTAAGCCTAACTTAACTTAAGCGCTCCAGAGCAGAGCGGTGACTTAGGGGAGAGATGGAGAGGGAGAGCGGACGGCAGTGCGAGCGCGCGAGATGTAGACATCTGGATAAAACTGCCGCTCGACACTGCCTCCTAAATTAAACGCCCTTTTGACGTGAACATTCTCCCCCCCCCCTTTCGAGGACACCCGCAGCAAGAACCTCAGGATAGTAGGCTCAGGAATACGTTGGAAGTGTAGATCGGTCGTCCGTATGTAGGAGAGTGTGGTGGTCCTTTCCACACTTGTGGCAGTGATGACCACTACGGCAGGAGTCCTTGGTATGATTGTGAGCCAAGCAATTGGAGCAGTACTTCTGGATATGTACTTCCTGGAGCCGATTCTGGGGGCTTAGCCGTAGAAAGTGGTGGCACTTCCGTAGAGGATGGATCTTTTGGCAGACTCGGCATTGGTAGGATTTAATACCTCGAGTACGTCTGCCATCCAAGGATGGGTATGGAACCCAATACTCGGATGGAGTATTCTTAAGAGGGACTTTTTATACGGAAACTTGCGCTGAATAGGACGAAATGATGTGTGGAACTGAGGCGGTTACTGGCCTTGGAGGGTCGGATGGAATCGTCGGAGTAGTAGGGCCGCTGTTTCGATGCAGCAATGTGTGATGCCGATCTTGGCAAGTGAGACAGTTGTGAGCGCTTGTGCAATCCCGGAATTGATGGCTACTTGCAAAGCAATTGGAGCACAACTGCTTCCTTTGAATATAGGCTAGGCGATCGTCTACCGTCATCTGTAGGAAGCGTGGACATATACGCACGGGGTGGTTCTTCTTGGAACACAGATCGCAGCCCTTGGGTATCGGAACTAACCTTGTGTTGAAGGAATTTATTTTTGGAAATTCTGCTACTCGATTTGTGTCTTTGGACTGGACGTGGTGGAAATTGGCAGATCGGAAGCTATCGACGGCCTCAAGAGTTCGATGGCGCTCTGTCAAATATGAATCAAGCTCAAGCCACGTAGGAATTTCGGCTTTATTTTGGATGGATTGCTCCCATAATGAGAGAGTGAGCTTTGGTAGTTTTGTCGAGCACATATAAACCAGGATAGGGTCCCAAATTTCAATATTAACACCGGAAAATTTTAAGGAAGTTAAGCAACCTTGAAAAGTGCGTTGAAGTTCCTTTAAGGCTGCTCCCGACTCCTGTGCTATGGATTGCACATTGAAAAGTGTTTTCAGGTGACTGTTCACCTGCAATCGCTTATTTTCGAAACGCTCAGTTAGGTTATTCCAGGCTGAGCGAAAGCCATCATTGGTGAGTGGGGATCTTGAAACTATGGAATGAGCTTCGCCACTTGTTTTTGAATTTAAGTGGAATAATTTTTCAACGGGCGTTAGACTCGGATTGTCTATGTATATTGCCGTGAAAAGGTCCCGGAAAGTCGGCCAGCGAAGATAGTCGCCAGAGAAAACCTCTGTGTCGATAGGAGGGAGCCGACAGGTATTTGGGAGGAGCCTTTTTGGATTTGTTCCATCAACTGCGCGGCAAATATTTCGTAATACGTGGACTTTAGTATGGATTTTGTGTCTGCGGCGCTCTCGCCTGCAGATATAATGCTGTCGGAGCATATGTCGTATGCTGCCTTTACCGTTTGCCACAAGGAATTGAGGTGATCGCGACGGATGTTACAGGCGGATAACGTTGGTGTAGGAGCACCTGGAGCGTTCACAGTGGCCTCAAAGTGGATCAGACAGTCAGTTGTGGCCATAAATCGGGTTAAAGCGGATTTTACTGATGTTGCCGTGACGTTAAATAATTTAGAATTTTAATTCAGATGTAAGGAAACGGATTGGAATCAAATTGGAATTTAGGAACCAATTAAGATTGTAAATATATACGGTCACACTGTCGGATAGGCAATAAATATTTATTATATCGGATGGTCGGACTTATGTAAGGAATTACGGACTTTAATATTGTTTGTTTGAAAGGAACACTTTTTGTTAGCCCTTGACCCACTGTGCACTGGCGATATACGTATGTATGCACACTGTACATATGTACATATGTGGGGTGCGAATAGCGGAATAACGTTGCGGGAATTGGAAAGACTTCGCTTATGTTTGTATGTCGGTGCGTTTGTTTGTCACCTGCACAACTAAATTGCAAACGATTTGCTGGAGTAAATTTGTGGATATTGTCACTTTGTTTTTAATTTTAGAAATAGTTTAGCCGTATTTGTAGGTCGAGAAAAGTAGTTGGAGTGGACTGTATTAGAAAAAAGTAGTTCGAGTGGACTGTATTAGATTGTTTTTGTAAATATACACATGCAGCTGGAACACAGTAAAAAATAAAGAGTGCAAATCTTAAGGACAATCTTTATGATCGGGAATTTTTTACTGTGGCTGAGTTAAATTTTACACACAATTGGAATTGAAAATATATTTGAGAAATATTTTTGTTGAATAGTAGCACTGAAATATCTTCTGGAATTGTTTCAAGTGTACAATTGTGGGCAAAGGAAACTGGAATGATGTCGGGCACAAGTAACGGAATCGAAATACATATATTAAATGCCGTTTCGTCGGAATAATCACTTTTGGATTTAGACAATATATCATACAGAAAGTTAGTCGAAATAGGGTTCGAAAAACTGGCGTATGACCGGCAATTATAGTAAGTGGAACTTATCTGGAGCGGTTCAAGCCTGCTGGGACAAAATCAAAGAAAACTCCAGGAGAGGAAAATCCAAAGATTTTGAAATCCGGCTCGAAGGACCAAAATGTTGGGGCGGTGCGGCTTGATCGATGGAAATAGTTGAAGCCCCAAGACTGAATGGTACCCAAAAAATACGGGAGTACTTTTGGGGTTTTTACGCGACGAGCGTAGGTGTTTATTAGTACACTTTGAAACATGAACTGCCTAAGCCTTACTTAACTTAAGCGCTCCAGAGCAGAGCGGAGACTTAGGGGAGAGATGGAGAGGGAGAGCGGACGGTAGTGCGAGCGCGCGAGATGTAGACATCTGGATAAAACTGCCGCTCGACACTGCCTCCTGAAATTAAACGCCCTTTTGACGTGAACAAGTCCGAATGTCAACAATGACGTAATTCCATAAACGTAAAAATCCAATAAGATCGCAAAATCTAATAAGACCGAATTATGTAAACATAAACAAAGAAGTGGCGATCGCATCATCCACTTGCGATTGCGTCACCTAATGCACTAACAGTAAATTCTAAGACGCAAACCGAGGTTTCATTCTAAACAATTCTGTAACATACAATTAGTCTTTTTCCAACGTTCTAATAAAGAATAACCAACCAATATAAAAAATCTCCTAATTTTTTATTCGGGCGAAGAACGACTCATGTAAATATATATATGTATATATATATATATGTATATATTATAAAAAACGAATACATTTTATTCACGATATATGTATGTACAATGTACATATGTGTGTGTGCAAATTGAAATAAAAAAAAATGTGCGGAAGTGAAAGAATATCTGACAAAGATCAGAGGCAGTTAGCCACAAACTAAGATGACAAAGGTCAGAGACAGTAATAATAATAATAGAAAAAAAAAGAAAAGAAGTAATCTGAAAATAAGTTTTCAGAGGCATTTAGCCATACATGTACTAAGCTGATAAAGGTCAGAGACAGTAACAACAATAAAACGCAGTTGGACACAGATTAAACTGACAAAAGAGAGATAGATAGAGAGAGGAAAAAAAAAGTACGTATGTACATAGTATATATAAGTTAACACCGGCCAAACGCCCCCTTCCCTTCACCCTCTCTCGGCCACCCAGCAACATCAAAACATTCGAGTGGCTGCAGCCGCTAAGTTATGGTACCAGCAGCGATGGAGCAGCAGCGGGCTGGCCGGCCGGCTTCACCTTCCCCCCGCCGCGATGCCGACGCAGCGCGGAAACATGCGCCGGCCGGGCGCTGACCTAACTGCCCCCCGCACCCCGTGCCAAGTCAGCACAACGACATCCGCTGGCCTGGCTCGGGAACGCTGACCGTTCGCCGTGCAAGTGGAGCACGGTGAGAACTGCAAGGTCGGCAAAACTTCAGCCGGCCGCTGACGCTGACGCCGACGTCGACGCCGGGACCGGACTCACCGGGCTCTAGCAGGGGTCGACGCAGAAGACTGGCGGCAGAGCCAATTGGACCGGCAGACCAAGACGACGTATCAAATTAGGTTTATCAAATAAAGAATTATAACGAACTCTAAAGGCCGACGCTTATCATTGGGAGGAGCACTGAGACACATAAAGGGCAACTCCACCGATCGCGAAAAGCGAGCTATCATTGGGAGCTGCACGAGTAACCGGAATGGCTAGGTATTGAGTCGGTCCTTCCCGGGGACATCCGAGGCCCCTCGGGAAGGACTTAACTGGCGCCCGAACAGGGACCTCTCCATTAAGCGATGAGGATCCCTAGGATAAAAAGTGGGAGGTGAAAACTGTGTGTGTCGTGTAAAAATTTTTTTTTTTCCAAACGGAAAATTTTGTTTTAAGAAAGAAGAAAAAAATGAAATAAATGTGGAAAAAAGTATATGACAAGAAAATGCGTTCCCAGTCGATTCCGAGACAAATGAACGAGAAAAATAATTAATTAAAGTGACCGACCCGCTGCGGTGATATAATTCACGACCGCAAAAGGTTATAGTGAGACAAAAGAAGCGGCCAAACCGCCGCGGTGGTTGTGTGTTGCAAATATAAAAAAATATAAATTTTGATAACCGCTGCGGTAACTTGTTTACGAGCGGCCCCCCTCTATAATAAAAACAAGGAAGAACGCTATAGTCGAGTACCTCGACTATCAGATACCCGTTACTCAGCTAAAGGGACCAAAGGGAAATGGAAATATGCAAGCAGCAAAGCGAGATTTAAATGCGCCACCTACCGGCGGAAGACAGATTTAAGCATTGTGGGCGTTAGGGTAGGCGTGGCAAATTTTTTTTTGGATCAATCGATAGGCATTGACGAGACCAATACATTTCAGTTAAAATTTTTAATCTGGCATAAAAATTGTGGGCGCCACAGGCTTGGGCGGCTTGTGGGCGTTAGAGTGGGCGTGGCATATTCGCATAACAAACTTGCGCTGCGTACAAGGCTACGGAATCTAAATCTGAAATCCCAATACTCTATCTTTGATAGTTTCCGAGATATCCGCGTTCATATTTACGATTTTTTGAAGTTTGTGGGCGGTTTGTGGGCGTTAAAGTGGGCGTGGCAAACTTTTTTTTGGGCCAATCGATAGGTATTGATGAGAACAATACATTTCAGTTTAAATTTTTACTCTAGCATCAAAACTGTAGAAGCCACATTGTACCAACATGCACGGTACCTCGTTGGAAAGGAAATTCATTTTACTAATTAACAAATGCGGTTTGGCGAACGAAAAGCCGTCAGTTGTAGAGAAAAAAGCATAGTGCGTGGCTTGCATCTCATTTGTAACAAAATTGTTCCACCCTGTTCTAAGCTCCCAAGACACTAAGCATATGGGAAAAATAATGTTTCGACGCTATCTCTATTTTTAATTAATTTGACTTTCACAGACGTTGTACCAACATGCACGGTATATTGGCAGATTGGGGATCGCCTAAAGCAAGTTCAGTGCAAAAATCATAACGATAAAGCCGTCAGTTTTTGAGAAAATCGCTTTACAGTGGGGAAAGATAAATAAATAAAAGAAGTGGCGCCAGATTAAAATTTGAACCAGTAAGTTCCAAGTCATGAACCACTATGTAAAAAATGTATTCAGGACACTAACCATATGGGAAAAAAATAATGTTTCGACGCTATCTCTATTTTTAATAATTTTGACTTTCACAGACGTTGTACCAACATGCACGGTACCTCGTTGGAAAGGAAATTCATTTTACTTATTAACAAATTCGAATCGGCGAACGAAAAGCCGTCAGTTTTTGAGAAAAAAGCATAATGCGTGGTTTGCATCTCATTTGTAACAAAATTGTTCACCCTGTTCCAAGCACCCAAGACACTAACCATATGGGAAAAAATAGTGTTTCGACGCTATCTCTATTTTTAATTAATTTGACTTTCACAGACGTTGTACCAAGATGCACGGTACCTCATTGGAAAGGAAATTCATTTTACTAATTAACAAATGCGGTTCGGCGAACGAAAAGCCGTCAGTTTTTGAGAAAAAAGCATAGTGCTTTGTGGGCATCTCATTTGTTCCAAAATTGTAACTAGGAACACATTAACCTTATATCGATACCCTTTATAGATACTTCGATAAAGGCAAGCTGAAAGTGTGGCATCACTCCCGATTCGCGGGAACTTTTTATTTCGCAAAAAAAAGAGAATGTCGAGGGTGCTGCTGGTCAAATGCGTAAGTAATTTATATGTATTAATTAAAAAGAACTATTAATAATTTATTCTTCCCATTTACAGAACGTAGACAAGTTAATCGTTGGAGAGGATGGCGAGGGGGGGGGGGCTCCCCCCAAACGCAAACAGCAAAAGGCCAAAAGACCACAAAAGCGCCGCAAGACTGCGAAGGCGGCTGATCAGGAGGGGGCGGCTAATCAGGAGGCGGCTAGCCGGGAGGCGGTTAGCGAGGAGGCGGCTAGCCAGGAGGCGGCTATCCAGGAGGCGGCTAGCCAGGAGGCGGCCGCCGATAAGGCTGATGGCCAAACGCAACCAGCAAAAGGCCAAAAGGCCACAACAGCGCCGCAAGACGGCGAAGGCGGCTAGCCAGGAGGCAGCCGTCGATAAGGCTAAATAAACATGAATAAAATCATCAGAAGTAAATGCGTCTAATTTTTATTTTTATACCCGTTACTCGTATAGTAAAAGGGTATACTAGATTCGTCGAAAAGTATGTAACAGGCAGAAGGAAGCGTTTTCGGCCCCATAAAGTATATATAATCTTGATCAGGATCACTAGCCGTGTCCGTTTGGATGAACGCTAAAATCTTGGAAACTATAAGAGCTACACCCAAAAAAAAAACCAAAAGTATACACTTAATAAGCGTGTTAAAAGTATACTAAAGTTAGTATAAAAATGTAAGTATTAACTCAACACTAATTAGTTTCAACTGTATACTTTGTAGTGTAAATGCTATACCAAAGAGTATAAAGCGTAAACCTGTAGTGTTATTTTTAAACTAGTCATATTTGACTACTTAGTTTATAATTTATACTTTTGGTTTCAACAAAAACTTGATGTAGTATAAAGAAAATGTAGTTTCAAGTTATTACAAAATAGTTTCATGCCAACACTTTATAGTATTAAGCTTATACTAATTATTATATGAGTGAGACTCAGTAGCATAAATAGTATACTGAACATTAAATAGTTTTTCATGGTGTGAAACTAGGACAATAGCGATTATTCGAACATATATTTTGGTGTAAAACCAGGACAATAGCGAGTATACGAACACAGAAAATGCTACCGGAGTTGGCGTTGCTTGACGCGTTAATTATTATTGCCTTCCGGACGACGCAGCGCTCGTCATTGCAGGCCAAGTTCCCCTATGTGAACTGGTGCGGGAGCCACAGAACCAAGACCGAGGTGAAGAGGAGTGCCAGGATGCAGAGCGTCGACAACTGGCAGGCAGCCTGGGACAACTCCAGCAAGGGACGCTGAGCGCAAGGGTAAATAGGAAGCACGGCCAGGTAGATTTCTACCGCACGCAGGCGCTGAGTGAACATGGTTGCTTCCGAAGCTTCCTTAAGCGCTTCGGGCACGACACGGAGAACGGTTGTCCAGAGTGCGGCAGTGGGATTGTTGAGGACGATCAGCATGTCCTATTTTAATGTCGCCGCTTCGGGTCTGATCGCCAAATGCTGATGAAGACCACCGGGGCAAGAGTTCGGCCAGCGACGGCAGCCTACGCAGCGAGTGTACTGCGAACGCTGCGTCGCATCGAGAAGGAGAGGAGAGAAGCTACAGCCTAGGTGGCTACCATTGCGCTAAGCAATACCTTGCGCTGATACCGCGCAATCACAGCCCCTACTCTTGATGCTTGAACTTGTTTTAGTCTGTATATACGTTTTAGGTAAAGAAATTAAAAAAAAAACACGAAGGAGCTAAAAACATGTGTTATGTGTGCTGCGCAATATATGAATATTTATGAAATAATAACAAAATAATATGTGAAATAGTAATAAAAGAAAAACAACATACAACTTGATTTTATTGGGTTTGGGATACCACGAAAAACAAAATAGTATAAATTTTATACTACAGGCAACGGGGAAATCGTATAAGTTTTATACGAAATAGATGTCCGTCAAATTAGCGTCGGTGACTTAGCGGCGCTGGCGGAACGGTGGAATCTGGAACACGGGGCCAATTTTTATACCCGTTACTCGTAGAGTAAAAGGGTATACTAGATTCGTCGGAAAGTATGTAACAGGCAGAAGGAAGCGTTTCCGACCCCATAAAGTATATATATTCTTGATCAGGATCACTAGCCGAGTCGATCTAGCCATGTCCGTCTGTCCGTCTGTCCGTCTGTCCGTCTGTCCGTCTGTCCGTCTGTCCGTCTGTCCGTATGAACGCTGAGATCTTGGAAACTATAAGAGCTACAATACTGGGATTAGGCATGCAGATTCCTGAGATTCCTGCGCAGCGCAAGTTTGTTTCAAAAGAGTGCCACGCCCACTCTAACGCCCACAAACCGTCCAAAACTGTGGCTCCTACAGTTTTGATGCTAGAACAAAAATTTTAACTGAAATGTATTGTTCTCATCAATACCTACCGACTGACATAAAAAAAAGTTTGCCACGCCCACTTTAACGCCCACAAACCGCCCACAAACTTCAAAAAATCGTAAATATGAACGCGGATATCTCGGAAAATATCAAAGATAGAGAAACGAGATTTCAGATTTAGATTCCGTAGGCTTGACCGCAGCGCAAGTTTATTACGCGAATATGCCACGCCCACTCCAACGCCCACAAACCGCCCAAGTCTGCGGCGCCCACAATTTTCATGGTAGATAAAAAATTTAAACTGAAATGTATTGGTCTCGTCAATACCTATCGATTGATTTAAAAAAAAGTTTGCCACGCCCACTCTAACGCCCACAAACCGCCCAAGCCTGTGGCGCCCACAATTTTCGTGCTAGATAAAAAATTTTAACTTAAATGTATTGGTCTCGTCAATACCTATCGATTGATTTAAAAAAAACTTTGCCACGCCCACTCTAACGCCCACAACGCTTAAATCTGTCTACCGCCGGTAGGTGGCGCATTTGCTGCTTGCATATCTCCATTTTCCTTTGGTCCCTTTAGCTGAGTAACGGGTATCTGATAGTCGAGGTACTCGACTATAGCGTTCTTCCTTGTTATTCTTTTATTTTCTCGGCTTCTTGGGGCCGATTCGAAAAATATTAAATGCAAAATTGTTTAGAATAAAAATATCTATCGATCTAGATAGCTTGCAAACATATCCGACTTCTAGAAATGTATTAAAAATCTATTTAAAAAATCGGGTCCCCACAATTTTGTTTATTGCTCCCCTCACAGAGGTTGTACCAATATGCACGGTAAACCTGGTTATTGGGCGTTAATTCAAGTTTCTTGTCAGAAAGTATCATTGAGCTAAAGCCGTCAGTTTTTGAGAAAATAGCTTAACAGTGAAGGCACCTCGGATTTTCCCCATACAAAAAAGGGGGGCAAATATTAAATTGCACAGGGCTCCACTCTCAGACGTTGTACCAACATGCACGGTATATTGGCAGATTGGGGATCGCCCAAAGCAAGTTCAGTGCAAAAATCATAACGATAAAGCCGTCAGTTTTTGAGAAAATCGCTTTACAGTGGGGAAAGATAAATAAATAAAAGAAGTGGCGCCAGATTAAAATTTGAACCAGTAAGTTCCAAGACATGAACCACTATGTAAAAAATGTATTCAGGACACTAACCATATCGAAAAAAAATAATGTTTCGACGCTATCTCTATTTTTAATAATTTTGACTTTCACAGACGTTGTACCAACATGCACGGTACCTCGTTGGAAAGGAAATTCATTTTACTTATTAACAAATGCGGTTCGGCGAACGAAAAGCCGTCAGTTTTTGAGAAAAAAGCATAATGCGTGGTTTGCATCTCATTTGTAACAAAATTGTTCACCCTGTTCCAAGCTCCCAAGACACTAACCATATGGGAAAAAAATAGTGTTTCGACGCTATCTCTATTTTTAATTAATTTGACTTTCACAGACGTTGTACCAACATGCACGGTACCTCGTTGGAAAGGAAATTCATTTTACTAATTAACAAATGCGGTTCGGCGAACGAAAAGCCGTCAGTTTTTGAGAAAAAAGCATAGTGCGTTGTGGGCATCTCATTTGTTCCAAAATTGTAACTAAGAACACATGAACCTTATATCGATACCCTATATCGATACTTCGATAAAGGCAAGCTGAAAGTGTGGCATCACTCCCGATTCGCGGGAACTTTTATTTACCAAGAAAATGTCGAGGGTGCTGCTGGTAAAGTGCGTAAGTAATTTATATGTATTAATTTAAACGAACTGTTAATAATTTTTTCTTCCCATTTACAGAACGTAGACAAGTTCATCGTTGGAGATGGCGAGGGAGGGGCTCCCCCCCCCCAAACGCAAACAACCAAAGGCCAAAAGGCCGCAGAAGCGCCGCAAGACTGCAAATCAGGAGGCGGCAAATCAGGAGGCGGCTAGCCGGGAGGCGGCTACACCCAAAAAAAAAACCAAAAGTATACACTTAATAAGCGTTGTGTTAAAAGTATACTAAAGTTAGTATAGAAATGTAAGTATTAACTCAACACTTATTAGTTTCAACTGTATACTTTGTAGTATTAAGCTTATACTAATTATTATATGAGTGAGACTCAGTAGTATAAATAGTATACTGAACATTAAATAGTTTTTCATGGTGTGAAACTAGGACAATAGCGATTATTCGAACATATATTTTGGTGTGAAACCAGGACAAAAGCGAGTATACGAACACAGAAAATGCTACCGGAGTTGGCGTTGCTTGACGCGTTAATTATTATTGCCATCCGGACGATCTCGGACGACGCAGCGCTCGTCATTGCACGCCAAGTTCCCCTATGTGAACTGGTGCGGGAGCCACAGAACCAAGACCGAGGTGAAGAGGAGTGCCAGGATGCAGAGCGTCGACAACTGGCAGGCAGCCTGGGACAACTCCAGCAAGGGACGCTGGACGCTGGACGCAAGGGTAAATAGGAAGCACGGCCAGGTAGATTTCTACCTCACGCAGGCGCTGAGTGGACATGGTTGCTTCCGAAGCTTCCTTAAGCGCTTCGGCACGACACGGAGAACGGTTGTCCAGAGTGCGGCAGTGGGATTGTTGAAGACGATCAGCATGTCCTATTTTAATGTCGCCGCTTCGGGTCTGATCGCTAAATGCTGATGAAGACCACCGGAGCAAGAGTTCGGCCAGCGACGGCAGCCTTCGCAGCGAGTGTACTGCGAACGCTGCGTCGCATCGAGAAGGAGAGGAGAGAAGCTACAGCCTAGGTGGCTACCATTGCGCTAAGCAATACCTTGCGGTGATACCGCGCAATCACGGCCCCTACTCTTGTTGCTTGTACTTATTTTAGTCTGCATATACGTGTTAGGTAAAGGAATATAAAAAAAAACACGAAGGAGCTAAAAACATGTGTTATGTGTGTTGCGCAAAATATGAATATTTGTGAAATAATAACAAAATAATATGTGAAATAGAAATAAAAGAAAAACAACAAACAACTTGATTTTATTGGGTTTGGGATACCACGAAAAACAAAATAGTATAAATTTTATACTACAGGCAACGGGGAAATCGTATAAGTTTTATACGAAATAGTATAAAATGTATACTAACGATTTCGATAAATAGCTTAAAAAGTATACTACGGCCCTCTAGATTAGTATAAAATGTATACGAAATAGTATAAAACGGAGACTACATAGGATAGCTTTTATACTAAATAGTATAAAAAGTAAACTATCAGCATAAATTTCAGTACACTGAGTGAGTATAAATTGTATACTCGTTAGTTTAACTTTGATAACTTCGAAAGTTTCAGTTTAATACTTTGGGTGTCATAAGGTTAATACGCATCTTATCAAGATATTTTTGACACTCAATAGTTTATTTTTAATGTACGAATAGTTTAGTTTCTATGATCATTTTTTTTTGGGTGTAGCCGGGAGGCGGCTAGCCGGGAGGCGGCTAGCGAGGAGGCGGCTAGCCTGGAGGCGGCTAGCCGGGAGGCGGCTAGCGAGGAGGCGGCTAGCCTGGAGGCGGCTAGCCAGGAGGCGGCCGTCGATATGGCTGATCTAAAAATTTCAGAATAAATAAATACATATGAAGAAATAAAAACATCTAAAGTAAATGCGTCGAATTTTTATTTTTATACCCGTTACTCGTAGAGTAAAAACCCTTTTAAATATACCCATACTAGATTCGTCGAAAAGTATGTAACAGGCAGAAGGAAGCGTTTTCGGCCCATAAAGTATATATAATCTTGATCAGGATCACTAGCCAAGTCGATCTAGCCATGTCCGTCCGGATGAACGCTGAAATCTTGGAAACTATAAGATCTAGGCTATTGGGATTTGGCATGCAGATTCCTGAGCTTCTTACGCAGCGCAAGTTTGTTTCAGCAGCGTTTATTAAAAGTAAGGAAAATATCTAGTTTTTTTAATTTTATTTTTTGTAGGGTATGACAAATTCGTGTATTTTGTACAAATTCTGAGTTCCTTAAACGGGGTCAGCTACACAATGCTGTTTCCCACCGATTTTCATTACAATTGTTTTTTTATAAAATACACTAAGGAAAATATCGAGTTTTTTTAATTTTATTTTTTGTAGGGTATGACAAATTCGTGTATTTTGTACAAATTCTGAGTTCCTTAAACGGGGTCAGCTACACAATGCTGTTTCCCACCGATTTTCATTACAATTGTTTTTTTATAAAATACACTAAGGAAAATATCGAGTTTTTTTAATTTTATTTTTTGTAGGGTATGACAAATTCGTGTATTTTGTACAAATTCTGAGTTCCTTAAACGGGGTCAGCTACACAATGCTGTTTCCCACCGACTTTCATTACAATTATTTTTTTATAAAATACACTAAGGAAAATATCGAGTTTTTTTAATTTTATTTATTGTAGGGTATGACAAATTCGTGTATTTTGTACAAATTCTGAGTTCCTTAAACGGGGTCAGCTACACAATGCTGTTTCCCACCGATTTTCACTACAATTGTTTTTTTATAAAATACACTAAGGAAAATATCGAGTTTTTTTAATTTTATTTTTTGTAGGGTATGACAAATTCGTGAATTTTGTACAAATTCTGAGTTCCTTAAACGGGGTCAGCTACACAATGCTGTTTCCCACCGATTTTCATTACAATTATTTTTTTATAAAATACACTAAGGAAAATATCGACTTTTTTTAATTTTATTTTTTGTAGGGTATGACAAATTCGTGTATTTTGTACAAATTCTGAGTTCCTTAAACGGGGTCAGCTACACAATGCTGTTTCCCACCGATTTTCATTACAATTGTTTTTTTATAAAATACACTAAGGAAAATATCGAGTTTTTTTAATTTTTTTTTTTGTAGGGTATGACAAATTCGTGTATTTTGTACAAATTCTGAGTTCCTTAAACGATTCCTAACAGCGATGCGCTGTTAAATGTTATACAAACCCACCTAAGTATCTCACGTGTTTTATCTGCAAAGCAATAAATAAGAGGATGTAGCCTAAAGATGCTGAGCACGCGGGCAATGTTGAGTCGACATAGTCTTTCTGTGCGCTCCAAAGCAATCGTGTTCGTCACAGGCTTTACCTTATCTTCTGATTCGTCTGAATAGCTAGTTTCGATGGCACTGTCGAGCGTCTTATGACTTCGTTGTGAATCTGAGTATGATCATTTCCGCCTTTGACTTGGTTGAGACACGCCTTCCTCCATTTGTGTTGATGCCACCATCCACATTTGATGCGGTTAAGAAACGTTTCCCTAGCTTAGTGTCGACTTGACATTTCTTTGATACCACTATCGATCATCCGCTCCAGAGCATTTGAAATAGCTTTAAGAGCTCGTGGACTATGCCTAATGGGGACACCACGTTAAAAAAAACTCTACCTCAATGGTGGTGCGGAAACGTGTGAAAAGTTAAAATGTATCGATTTAGAAAAATTATCAGAGCAGCTCACTGTATAATTCCTCTAATACAATCATACAAAATATAAATATTGAAGACTTCTAAATCTAATTTTAGTTTTCATTGATTGGTTTGCCTGCACAACATCGGGGACAAACGGGACTCGGTCTACATGGTGCTGGAGTTTATGTGGCGCGCCGACTTACAGTAGCAAGCTGCTGAACGAGGAGACGTCGAAGCTATACTGCTACCAAATGTGCCCTTGCAGAAGTACCTTCACAATCGAGGTAAGACAATTTTTAAAATCAATTTGCACTAAGATATTTTGTTATTTTCAAATAATTATTACACGCTAAGTAGCTTTGTTTATTGATGTAGTACTTCTTTGACGAGGAGACCCTGCCGAAGGACTTTGATTGCGGGCTGAGCAAGTTCGCCCAAAAGGAGTCGGTAATGCGGACGTGGCTCCTGAGAGTCTGACAACCGGTGGTCGAGAAGCCTACAAAAAGGAGTGGTGCCCTTTCCTTGGAAAGCAAAGCGCATCATCGAGAAGTCCAGAGAGCACATTTTTGCCGGTGCCGGTGAGCCGCATTTGGAGATCTGTCTGAAGGATCAAGCACGACTACGATGTGACCGAGGCCTGTAAGATCTATTGGAAAGGCCTTCCCTCACTGAGTGTTCGACCATTGGCAGGTGCTGCCCGGTCACCCGAGCGAGACCTCCAGTAAGACCTACTTGACGCTTCAACAGCGCCTGAACCAATTGTAGCTTCGGAATCGACATCTGCAGAATGTCATTAAGCAGCACTACACCAAGTCCCTGGTTCAGCGTGAGTGGATAAAAGGGTTACTAAAGAAGAATATTTACTAATTTATATTATATTATCCAGAATCGAAACCTATGCTCGCCGATCATACACACCGCCTGCAGAGTGCCGATCGTGGTTAAGGATCTGTAAGTGGAGCGATGGTAGCAGCAGCGGGCTAGGGTGAACCTTATCCAGCAGACTTCGAACATGCGACTATTTATATAAGCTTACATACTTATCTTAACACTCATCCACGCGCAAATACGGAACAAAAAACTCGATATTTTCCTTAGTGTATTTTATAAAAAAACAATTGTAATGAAAATCGGTGGGAAACAGCATTGTGTAGCTGACCCCGTTTAAGGAACTCAGAATTTGTACTAAATACACGAATTTGTCATACCCTACAAAAAATAAAATTAAAAAAAGTCGATATTTTCCTTAGTGTATTTTATAAAAAAACAATTGTAATGAAAATCGGTGGGAAACAGCATTGTGTAGCTGACCCCGTTTAAGGAACTCAGAATTTGTACAAAATACACGAATTTGTCATACCCTACAAAAAATAAAATTAAAACAACTACATATTTTCCTTAGTTTAATAAACGCTGCTGAAACAAACTTGCGCTGCGTAAGAAGCTCAGGAATCTGCATGCCAAATCCCAATAGCCTAGATCTTATAGTTTCCAAGATTTCAGCGTTCATCCGGACGGACATGGCTAGATCGACTTGGCTAGTGATCCTGATCAAGATTATATATACTTTATGGGGCCGAAAACGCTTCCTTCTGCCTGTTACATACTTTTCGACGAATCTAGTATACCCTTTTACTCTACGAGTAACGGGTATAAAAATAAAAATTCGACGCATTTACTTTAGATGTTTTTATTTCTTCATATGTATTTATTTATTCGGAAATTTTTAGATCAGCCATATCGACGGCCGCCTCCTGGCTAGCCGCCTCCAGGCTAGCCGCCTCCTCGCTAGCCGCCTCCCGGCTAGCCGCCTCCTGATTTGCCGCCTCCTGATTTGCAGTCTTGCGGCGCTTCTGCGGCCTTTTGGCCTTTGGTTGTTTGCGTTTGGGGGGGGGGAGCCCCTCCCTCGCCATCTCCAACGATGAACTTGTCTACGTTCTGTAAATGGGAAGAAAAAATTATTAACAGTTCGTTTAAATTAATACATATAAATTACTTACGCACTTCACCAGCAGCACCCTCGACATTTTCTTGGTAAATAAAAGTTCCCGCGAATC